>NC_091282.1:792896462-793199493 GCF_032444005.1 Ranitomeya imitator | reverse complement strand
CCCCGACTTTCGCCATAATCGGCCGATTTCACTCGACTCGACTTTTGAGATAGTCGGGTTTCGCGAAACCTGACTCGACCCTAAAAAAGTAAAAGTCGCTCAACCCAAAGTCGCTATATACACAGCACTCTACTATATGAACAGCTCTACACTGTATATACACACAACTGTACATTATAATTAAGACAGTGTTATACTATATTATGTTACATACATCATATAGGAGACACACATAAATATCGTATCGGGGACACCGCAAGTGCTGAATATATATCACATTGAGGTTACTGTTTATACATTATACTAGATGGCAGCCCGATTCTAAAGAATCGGGAGTCTAGAATCCATATATACTTGAAATTCGGCAGGAGCTTGAAGAGCAACGTCACTGGGCCCTCCTCCACGCAGTAGAAACTTGCTGTGAGGTAAAAATTCAAAAATCACACCAAAATGGCGGGCGGAGTGTGTCACAGTACGGCACGTTTCTGATTGGTCGCTCGCAGCAGGCGGCAACCAATCAGACACTGGACACTGTTGACGTCACTTATCTCCGGACATTAGCTCCGGACATTATCTCCGCACATTAGCTCCGGACATTAGCTCCAGACATTAGCTCCGGACAAAGCCACGGAAGTTGGCACAAATTGCAGGAAGTAGTATTCTAGGCAATTAATCTCCGGACATTAGCTCCGGACATTAGCTCCGGACATTAGCTCCGGACATTAGCTCCGGACAAAGCCACGGAAGTTGGCACAAATTGCAGGAAGTAGTATTCTAGGCAATTATATATTAGATAGGTGATACTGCTGTATATACATTATATAGGTGATACATTGACTATACACAGCAGTTGCAGTATTACCTATATACACCATGTTCCAAATTATTATACAAATGATATTTTTCTCGGATTTTCCTAAATGGTCGGTGCAAATGACAGTCAGTCTAATAAAAGTCATCACCCGTTAGAGTATACATCAAATTTTATTGAAGAAACCTCCCAATGATAACAGTATAATCTCCATAATGAATAAAAACTCAAAATGCGCTGTTCCAAATTATTAGGCGTAGTAGAATTTCTAAACATTTGATATTATTTTTTTTTATTATTATTATAGCGCCATTTATTCCATGGCGCTTTACATGTGATATGTTTTAAAGAACTGAAAATGCTCATTTGTGGAATTTGCAGCATTAGGAGGTCACATTCACTGAACAAAAAAGCTATTTAACTCCAAAACATCCTAACAGGCCAAGTTACATGTTAACATAGGAACCCTTCTGTGATATCACCTTCACAATTCTTGTATCCATTGAACTTGTGACTTTTTGGAGAGTTTCTGCTTGTACGTCTTTGCATGAAGTCAGAATAGCCTCCCAGAGCTGCTGTTTTGATGTGAACTGCCTCCTACCCTCATAGATCTTTTGCTTGATGATACTCCAAAGGTTCTCTAGGTCAGGTTGAGGTCAGGGGAAGATGGTGGCCACACCATGAGTTTATCTCCTTTTATGCCCATAACAGCCAATGACTCAGAGGTATTCTTTGCAGCATGAGATGGGGCATTGTCATGCATGAAGATGATTTTGTTCCTGAAGACACTTTTCTGCTTTGTAGACCATGGAAGAAAGTTGTCAGTCAGAAACTCTATTTACTTTGCAGAGGCATTTTCACACCTTCAGGAAATGTAAAGGGCCCTACTAGCTGTTTCCTCATGATTCCTGCCTAAAACTCCTTCACCTCCTTGCTGACATCGCAGCCTTGTTGGGACATGGTGGCCATCCACCAACCATCCACTGCTCCATCCATCTGGACCATCCAGGGTTGCTCGACACTCATCAGTAAACAAATCTGTTTGAAAATTAGTCTTCATGTATGTCTGGGCCCACTGCAAACATTTCTGCTTGTGAACACTGTTTAGGGGTGGCCGAATAGTAGGTTTATGCACCACAGCAAGCCTTTGAAGGATCCTACACCTTGAGGTTCGAGGCACTCCAGAGGCACCAGCAGCTTCAAATAACTGTTTGCTGCTTTGTAATGGTATTTTGGCAGCTGCTCTCTTAATCCAATGAATTTGGCAGAAACCTTACTCATTATGCCTTTATATGCATGAACTCTGTCTGTGCTCTGTTTCAGTCACAAATCTCTTCACAGTATGATGATCACTCTTACGTTTTTGTGAAATATCTAATTTTTTCATACCTTGTCCAAGGCATTGCACTATTTACCGCTTTTCAGCAGCAGAGAGATACTTTTTATTTCTCACATTGCTTGAAACATGTGGCCTGCTTAATAATGTGGAACATCATTTTTAAGTAGTTTTCCTTTAATTAGAATCACCTGGAAAACTAATTATCACATGTGTTTAAGATTGATTTCAGTGATCCATTGAGCCCTGAAACACAATACCATCCACGAGTCTATTTGAAAAACAAAACAATTAAATCTTTATGACACTTAAATCCAATTAGCATAATAATTTGGAACACAGTGCAATGTATATTCAGTAGTCTCAATGTGATATATATTCAGCACTTGTGGTGTCTCTTATGACGGTGAGACTACTGTATATACAGTACTGTGGGTACGGAGAGTATTCAGTATTCCCCTTTAAATTTTTCATTCTTTGTTTCATTGCAGCCATTTGGTAAATTAAAAAAAGTTCATTTTTTCACATTACTGTACACTCTGCACCCCATCTTGACTGAAAAAAAAACAGAAATGTAGACATTTTTGCAAATTTATTGAAAAAGAAAACCTGAAATATCACATGGTCATAAGCATTCAGACCCTTTGATCAGTATTGAGCACCCTTTGAGCTAGTACAGCCATGAGTGTTCTTAGGAATGATGATGGATTTGAGGTTCTTCTGCCATTATTCCTTGCAGATCCTTTCCAGTTCCATCAGGTTGGATGGTGAACGTTGGTGGATAACCATTTTCATGTCTCTCCAGAGAGGCTCAATTGGGTATAGGTCAGGGCTCTGGCTGGGCCAGTCAACAATAGGGAAAGAAAGTAACCTTAATAAGATGCAATAAAAGTGCCAGCGGTAAGTTGTGAATAAAAACAGATGGACCCACAGGATTGTGGGTTCTCAGTAAAGTCTGAGAAAAAAAAAAAATAATGAGTTATGTCTGGTCTGAAGGGGACGCGGCATCCACCGCAAGTCCATGCGACCAGGAAGTGTGGCAGGCAGTGCTAGATAAAGGGGAGGGGTGGGACTTACTGTGGCTGTGAGCCTATCAATGAGGACCAGGAGTGGTGTAAACCAGAAGTATATGGCCGTGCATGTCAGCATTTGTGTAGTGCACTCCAGGTGCCGAGATAGGCACCTTTCATTCATTCCTATGAATTGGTTTTTGCGCATGTCAGAAGATATGACGTGCAAGTGTGGCAGAGTGTCCATTAGACTGGGTATTGCGCTTCCAGCGTTTAGTAGAGGTGACTCTGGGAGAAAAAAGGAATAGTGTTATAAAATATTCATACATAACAAACATTGATACGTCCCAGAAAAAATAGAATCATGTCATGGACAGTTATAATTGGCAGCGCAATTCATTTGAAGTACATTTAGGGAGATATAAACAAGAGGTGTCATGTGACGCCCAGGAGACCGGGGTACCCAGCACTGGACCAACGGGGTCTGTCTCTTAAGGGGGATGTCACGGGTGGCTTGACCCGGTGCTGTGGTCTCAGGCAATGCACAGTGTAAGGGGTATCGTGAGGGAACAGGCACTTACTTGATCAGCAGCAGGTTCTCCCAGCGGTGATGATCCTGATCCTGGATAGATGGCTATTGTCCAAATGAAAGACTGAGGCACTGAAACTTTTAACCAATTTACTTCAACATAAAAGGATTTACAACCTGTCCTGTCACCGGAGTCTGTATGGGAACTCTGAGTTACTTTGACCCTGCCGGGGTCTTCGCCTCTTATTGTACGCAATTTCTGTGTGGCCCTGCTGCTGTATGTGAACTGGCTGCCGGCCCAATCTGTACCCTCCGGGTCCTGGTTCGACGGGCAACCCGAGTCCTTTTATCGGCTTACCCCCTCCGGGAGTACCGCTGAACTCTGTGTCTGTTGCTGCGTCCGGCCCTAGTGAAGCTGATATCACCTCACGTTTTTCCGGTTGCTGTATTATATGTAATGAATACAGCCACGGATCCGGTATCCGTCTTTGCGCCTGTTCTGGGTAGTGATTAATGCTACCCGGTTCTCACAATGTCCTTTTTCTCTGTCCCTCTTCTCCTCAAGCCGGTGATTTAGGCCTGGTAACAGTCACAGGGCTGTTAGAGATTAAATTGTATGACCTCTCACTTTCAGCTCCTTAGCCCAACTGCCATTTCTTCTCTCAGACCAGAATGGATCAAGGGAAGTCTCTGGAGCTCCCCCTTCTGGCCGGAGGTGGTAGTGCAGTATTGCTATCTTAGTATTTGTATTTATTGTCAGTAACTATTTTTGTGGCAAATACCCCTAGGGGTGCCACATTCCCCCTTAGTTAAGAACAGTACTCCGGGACTGTGGGACGATAACATTTTGACATAACAATTAATATGTACAGAGTCTTAAAAATGAAAAGTTACAAAAATCACTCAAGGAAACAAAAATAGAGTTCTGTAAAAAGTCACTTCAAATAGCGTCCATTAATACAGTCCTATCCTTGAAGGTACTAGGAAAGGCACTGCACTTTGTGTCCAGGAATTTAGTTCCATTTTTCCAACGGAGTTGTCAATATAAAGTCTAAAGAAAGTTCAAAAAGAGCAAAAAGCAAAGTTCAAAAAGCAGTCTTTCCGGAGCTTTGATTTAGTGCCTCCGGGCTGATAACAAGTTCAAGAATATGCAAGAAGTTCATACAGACAAGTCTCTGTAGGCACTGGGCTTAAACGTTGCAGACTGATAACAATGACTATACTACATTTTCTGTTTAACTATATACGGCATAACATATATACAATTCACATTATGAGCTTTATAGTTGGTAATCTGCATACCTGGCCGGTAATTGACCCTGGGTACTACGCTGTGATCTACGTAATAGTGGTGTCTCTTCATGTGGTGTACTACTGTCTACTGCGGATGTAGTATCTGCCCGCTCTGCTAAAGATAATTCTACGACTATGGAGTTGGCAAGTCCACCGTGAATGGGATTACTCTGACCAGGAATATGTTCTTCCTGGCCTGGAACCTCCTGTAGTCAGCCTCTTCCTGTCTTGGGACTTCTGGTATTGGGTTCGGTGTTGGGTAAAAGGCCACCATGGGAACCACTACTGCACCATGGTATGTTAGTAGGGTTTTGGGAAAGTCTCCTATACAGGTGTGATACACTTCCTCTTCTTTTTCCTTTACTGGTTGAACCTGTATGGGTTGAATAACTTCTGGTTCTGGCTGGACAACGTCTGGCTCTTTCAATGCCTCCGGACATAATTTAAGATTGTCTCTTGACACTAGTACAGATGTTAAGCCTCCGTTTTTGCTAATGAGGCACATTTTAGGATTATCCATTCTTGTTGGTAAAACTGTGTAGGGTACGGCTTCCCACTGATTGTCTAGTTTATTGGTTCGACGATTTCTCTTGAGCACTTGGTCACCCGGTCTTAATGGGGTCGCTAGAGCATTCTGGTTGAAAGTTCGCTCTTGTCTTTCTCTAGTTTGCTGAAGGCTTTTTTCCACACTCTCTTGCACTTGGCGATACTGCTTTTGCCGTATGATATCCCAATTGGAGTCTTGAACTTCTGCCTCTGGTTTCAGAATTCCCATTTCTAGATCGATTGGTAATTGGCCGGGTCTTGCACGCATAAGGTAAGCTGGGGTGCAGTTGTTGGAGCTCACCGGGACATGATTATACAGATCCACCAAGTCAGGCAATTTCTCTGGCCATTGATTCCTTTCTGTCTCAGGTAAAGTCTTTAGTAGGTCTATTACAATATGGTTCATCTTCTCGCATAAGCCGTTTGTTTGTGGATGATAGGCCGTCGTCCGGATCTTTTTGCAACCATACATATTACAGAATTCTCTGAAGATCTCTGATTCAAAGGCTGTACCTTGGTCGGTGAGAACCTGTTCCGGATATCCATGGGGTCTACAAAAGTACGTTTGGAACACTTTGGCTGCTGTTTTTGCTGTCAGATCTTTTACGGGTACTACTACCAAGAAGCGTGAATAATGGTCCACGATGGTCAAGGCATAGACATAGCCGGACCGGCTTGGTATTAACGTCACGTGGTCTATGGCTACAAGTTCAAGTGGTTGTTTGGTGATTATGGGCTGCAGTGGTGCTCTTTGGTTCTTTTGATCGTTTCTTCTGAGGTTGCACGGGCCACAGTTTCTGCACCACTGTTCGATTGATTTTCTCATCCCGACCCATTAAAATCTTTCTCTTAGAAGTACTTCTAACTTTTTCCAACCGAAGTGACCAGCACCGTTATGGTAAGCTTCGAGGACCATCTTCACATCTTGTTTAGGCACGATAATCTGCCAAACCAATTCATGTGTTTTCGGATTGGTGTACCTTCTACAGAGCTTCCCTTGATACAGGAACATTTTGCCTCTCTCTTTCCAGAGTTGATGCGTCTCTTCTGGGGCATCCTCATCGGGATATGCACTTTGCTCAGTTAACAGTTCCTTCACCAACTTCACAGCCGGATTGCTGTCTTGAGTGTCAGCCCATCTATGGTGTGCTAACGGATTAAAATTCACCTCTTGTTGTTTCTGATAGGTATTTGACTGATGATGTTTTGCCTTGGGATGATGGAAGGCTGGTAGTTCAATTTCTTCAAGCTTCCCCGTTTCTTCTTCTACATCTCTCAAGTGTGGCATCCGGGATAGGGCATCGGCATTTCCATTCTTGCGACCTGCTCGATACTTGATCTTGAAGTTGCAATTAGATAACCGGGCTATCCATCGCTGTTCTAACGCACCTAATTTGGCTGTGTCCAGGTGGGTCAACGGATTGTTGTCAGTATAGACAATAAATTCTGCAGCGGCCAGATAGTGTTTGAAACGTTCAGTCACAGCCCAAACTACTGCCAGTAGTTCCAATTTGAAGGAGCTGTAATTTTCTGAATTTCTTTCAGTAGGCCGGAGCTTTCTACTTGCAAAGGCGATGACTTTCTCCCGACCTCCTTGCTTTTGTGACAGCACCGCTCCTAGTCCCACATTACTGGCATCGGTGTAGAGGATGAAAGGCTGATGGTAATCTGGGTATGCCAGAACCTCCTCTCCGGTTAGTGCCTTCTTTAGTTGTTCAAAGGAGTCTTCCCTTTCGTCGTTCCACTGGAAAGGAGGGTTTCGGTTCGAAGGTTTCTTCGTCTGCCCTACCAAGGCGTCTTGCAAGGGTGCTGCCAACTTGGTAAATCCTTTTATAAATCTGCGATAGTAACCCACCAATCCCAGGAATTGCCTCACTTCTTTTGCGCTGGTAGGTCTCGGCCAATCCCTTATGGCGGTTATTTTCTCGGGATCCGGTGCTACTCCCTCCGAACTCACGATGTGTCCCAGGTACTGTACCTTTGGCTTGAGAAGGTGACATTTGGATGGCTTGATTTTCATGCCATACCTGGATAAGGCTTCGAACACTTCTGCCAGGTCTTTTAAGTGTTGTTCGTAAGTCTTTGAGTAGACGATCACATCATCTAGGTACAGGAGGACGGTCTCAAAGTTCTTGTGTCCGAGGCAGCATTCCATCAGCCGCTGGAAGGTACCGGATGCATTGCAGAGTCCGAACGGCATGCGATTAAATTCACTTAGACCCATTGGTGTGGTGAATGCCGTCTTTTCCTTATCTCTCTCAGCCACAGGGACTTGCCAATATCCGCTTGTTAAAGGGACTCTGTCACCTGAATTTGGCGGGACCGGTTTTGGGTCATATGGGCGGAGTTTTCAGGTGTTTGATTCACCCTTTCCTTACCTGCTGGCTGCATGCTGGCTGCAATATTGGATTGAAGCTCATTCTCTGTCCTCCATAGTACACGCCTGCACAAAGCAATCTTGCCTTGTGCAGGCGTGTACTATGGAGGACAGAGAATGAACTTCAATCCAATATTGCAGCCAGCATGCAGCCAGCGGGTAAGGAAAGGGTGAATCAAACACCCGAAAACCCCGCCCATATGACCCAAAACTGGTCCCGCCAAATTCAGGTGACAGGTTCCCTTTAAGTCTAAGGTGGAAAAATAATTAGCAGATTTCAAAGCAGTCAAGGACTCTTCTATCCTAGGCAAGGGGTAGGCGTCTTTATGGGTGATGTTATTAATCTGCCGGTAGTCTACGCACATTCTCATGGTTCCGTCTTTTTTTTTGACAATCACCAGAGGGGCCGCCCAGGGGCTACAGCTGTCTCTTATTACCCCGGCCTGTTTCATCTCCCTCAGCATATCTTTTGCACATTGATAGTGAGCGGGCGGTATGGGTCTATATCTTTCTTTTATTGGGGGATGGTCACCGGTGGGGATTGTGTGTTCTACCCCTTCTATCCGTCCGAAGTCCAATGGGTGTTTACTGAAGACTTGTTCATATTCCATCACTAGCCTATGCACCCCTTGTTTTTGATGGGTAGGTGTTGAATTTATGCCCACGTGTAGCTGTTGGCACCAATCCTCCAATTCTCCATCTGAGCCATTGCCTTCCGCCTGACAGGTTGGTTCTAAGGGCTCAATGGTTGTGATGGCATTGTTGTCAACAGTATATAGCTTTGCCACTGTAGCATACCTTGGCAAAGTGACCTCTTCCTCTCCACAGTTCAAAAGTCGTACCGGCACCCGTCCTCGGTGTACCTCGACTACCCCTCGTGCTGTGAGTATAGTGGGCCTGCTGTCGGTGTACACTGGTTCTATTAAGGCTTGATAATCTCGTCCCTTAGTACCAATGGCTGCTCTACACCATACCAGCATTTCTGTTTTTGGTGGGATTACAATAGACGTTGGATCACTTACCCTCACACTGCCGATTTCTCCACCTGCAACTTCTACCTGTTGCCTTAACATCAATACTTTTATTTCCCTCCGGAGAACTCTCTGCTGGCAGGATTGGGCAGTTTCAGCAATTTGCTGTAAGACAGAAATGACTTCGGAAAAGCAGTTCTCTAACACATTCATTCCTATCAATACAGTTGGTTCACAGTTCCGTCGGTCAACATCAACAACAATTATACCCTGTTTCTTCAATTCTACTTTACCAATCTTTATGGTCATCTCCCTGAATCCTAGTTTCGGTACCAACTTACCATTACTGGCCCATATACCTAGTTCAACATCAGAGGGCCCTTTATCAATATCTGCATCAGCCCAGTACCTCTTACAAAGGATATACGGTATAGATGAAATCTGGGAACCTGTGTCCAGCAAAGCGTTGAGGGGCATTCCGTCCAGCACGATAGGGATGATGGGTCGTCCTCCGATGTACCTGTCGTGCCAGGGTGTTGGGCCTTGAAAGTTCATTCCTGCGAAGTGGCCCGCATTCCCAGGGGATTCCCGTTTAAATCACAATCTCGTGCAAAGTGGCCTGGCTGCTGGCAACGGCGGCAAATGGGCTGTCCATCCGGTTGGTAGCGGTCGCGGGGTATCCTCTCCATGTCGGGTATCTCCGGGGTCTCATCCATGGAACATCTTCTCTACGGTTTGACAACTCCATCTTGGGTCCTCTCATCTCCTGCATGGTTTTAGCCATTGAAGCAACAACATCAGTTAAAGAGTCAAACTTTTGTTGAAGAGCCTCATTAGTACTGGGCCTGTTGTGAATTCTGTGGCTGAATTCACTCCTGTGGTCACAAGTGGTACTGCAGCTTCTGAGCTTCCTCCCTCAGGTGTTCTGGTGAGCTCGTTAACTGCTTCATTACTTAACTCCGCCTGATGCTGCTATCCTTGCTCCTTGTCAATGTTTCAGTGTTGGATCTGAGCTTCTCCTGATTGTTCCTGTGACCTGCTGCTCTGTATAGCTAAGTGCTTTTTGCTGTTTTGTTGCTTTTTTTCTGTCCAGCTTGTCTTTTGTTTTGCTGGAAGCTCTGAGACGCAAAGGGTGTACCGCCGTGCCGTTAGTTCGGCACGGTGGGTTTTTTTTTGCCCCCTTTGCGTGGTTTTGCTTTAGGGTTTTTTGTAGACTGCAAAGTTCGCTTTACTGTCCTCGCTCTGTCCTAGAATATCGGGCCCCACTTTGCTGAATCTATTTCATCCCTACGTTTTGTCTTTTCATCTTACTCACAGTCATTATATGTGGGGGGCTGCCTTTTCCTTTGGGGAATTTCTCTGGGGCAAGTCAGGCCTATTTTTCTATCTTCAGGCTAGCTAGTTTCTTAGGCAGTGCCGAGTTGCCTAGGTAGTTGTTAGGCGCAATCCACAGCCGCTTTTAGTTGTGTTTAGGATAGGATCAGGTGTGCAGTCTACAGAGTTTCCACGTCTCAGAGCTCGTTCTTGTATTTTTGGGTATTTGTCAGATCACTGTGTGCGCTCTGATCGCTAAGCACACTGTGTTTCTGGATTGCCTTCATAACACCTGTCATTAGCAAACATAACAGTACAAGGAGCCCAATCTTATGATTCTCAATAGAGGGAAAGAAAAAGTTCTGACATCATTTTTTTTTTTTTTTTTTTCTGCTCTGTGTTCATTTTTTTTTTTCCCCTAGACATTTGGGTGATTCTGGACACAGGTGTGGACATGGATATTCAGGGTCTGTGCTCTTCAATGGATAATCTCGTTATAAATGTACAAAGAATTCAAGATACTATTGATCAGAAATCTATGTTAGAACCAAGAATTCCTATTCCTGATTTGTTTTTTGGAGATAGAACTAAGTTTCTAAGTTTCAAAAATAATTGTAAGCTATTTCTGGCCTTGAAACCTCATTCTTCTGGTAATCCTATTCAACAGGTTTTGATTATTATTTCTTTTTTGCGCGGCGACCCTCAAGACTGGGCATTTTCTCTTGCGCCAGGAGACCCTGCATTGAGTAGTGTCGATGCGTTTTTCCTGGCGCTCGGATTGCTGTACGATGAGCCTAATTCAGTGGATCAGGCTGAGAAAAATTTGCTGGCTTTGTGCCAGGGTCAGGATGATATAGAAGTATATTGTCAGAAATGTAGGAAATGGTCAGTACTCACTCAGTGGAATGAATCTGCGCTGGCAGCTTTGTTCAGAAAGGGTCTCTCTGAGGCTCTTAAGGATGTCATGGTGGGATTTCCTATGACTGCTGGTTTGAATGAGTCTTTGTCTTTGGCCATTCAGATCGGTCGACGCTTGCGCGAGCGTAAATCTGTGCACCATTTGGCGGTACTGCCTGAGGTTAAACCTGAGCCTATGCAGTGCGATAGGACTATGACTAGAGTTGAACGGCAGGAATACAGACGTCTGAATGGTCTGTGTTTCTACTGTGGTGATTCCACTCATGCTATTTCTGATTGTCCTAAGCGCACTAAGCGGTCCGCTAGGTCTGCCGTCATTGGTACTGTACAGTCCAAATTCCTTCTGTCCATTACCTTGATATGCTCTTTGTCGTCGTTTTCTGTCATGGCGTTTGTGGATTCGGGCGCTGCCCTGAATCTGATGGATTTGGATTATGCTAAACGTTGTGGGTTTTTTTGGAGCCTTTGCGGTGTCCTATTCCATTGAGAGGAATTGATGCTACACCTTTGGCCAAGAATAAACCTCAATACTGGGCCCAGCTGACCATGTGCATGGCTCCTGCACATCAGGAAGTTATTCGCTTTCTGGTGTTACATAATCTGCATGATGTGGTCGTGTTGGGGTTGCCATGGCTACAAACCCATAATCCAGTATTGGATTGGAATTCCATGTCGGTATCCAGCTGGGGTTGTCAGGGGGTACATGGTGATGTTCCATTTTTTTCGATTTCGTCATCCACCCCTTCTGAGGTCCCAGAGTTCTTGTCTGATTATCAGGATGTATTTGAAGAGCCCAAGTCCGATGCTCTACCTCCGCATAGGGATTGTGATTGTGCTATCAATTTGATTCCTGGTAGTAAAATCCCAAAAGGTCGATTATTTAATTTATCCGTGCCTGAACACGCCGCTATGCGCAGTTATGTGAAGGAATCCCTGGAGAAGGGACATATTCGCCCATCGTCATCACCACTGGGAGCAGGGTTCTTTTTTGTAGCCAAGAAGGATGGTTCGCTGAGACCGTGTATTGATTACCGCCTTCTTAATAAGATCACTGTTAAATTTCAGTATCCCTTGCCATTGTTATCTGACTTGTTTGCTCGGATTAAGGGGGCTAGTTGGTTCACTAAGATAGATCTTCGTGGTGCGTATAATCTGGTGAGAATCAGGCAAGGAGATGAATGGAAAACTGCATTCAATACGCCCGAGGGTCATTTTGAGTATCTAGTGATGCCGTTCGGACTTGCCAATGCTCCATCTGTGTTTCAGTCTTTTATGCATGACATCTTCCGTGAGTATCTGGATAAATTCCTGATTGTTTACTTGGATGACATTTTGATCTTCTCAGATGATTGGGAGTCTCATGTGAAGCAGGTCAGAATGGTTTTTCAGGTCCTGCGTGCTAACTCTTTGTTTGTGAAGGGATCAAAGTGTCTCTTCGGTGTGCAGAAAGTTTCATTTTTGGGGTTCATCTTTACCCCTTCTACTATCGAGATGGATCCAGTTAAGGTCCAAGCCATCCAGGATTGGATTCAGCCGACATCTCTGAAAAGTCTGCAAAAGTTCCTGGGCTTTGCTAATTTTTATCGTCGCTTCATCTGTAATTTTTCTAGCATTGCCAAACCATTGACCGATTTGACCAAGAAGGGTGCTGATTTGGTTAATTGGTCTTCTGCTGCTGTGGAAGCTTTTCAGGAGTTGAAGCGTCGTTTTTGTTCTGCCCCTGTGTTGTGTCAGCCAGATGTTTCTCTTCCGTTCCAGGTCGAGGTTGATGCTTCTGAGATTGGAGCAGGGGCGGTTTTGTCACAGAGAGGTTCTGATTGCTCAGTGATGAAACCATGTGCTTTCTTTTCCAGGAAGTTTTCGCCCGCTGAGCGTAATTATGATGTGGGCAATCGAGAGTTGCTGGCCATGAAGTGGGCATTCGAGGAGTGGCGTCATTGGCTTGAAGGAGCTAAGCATCGCGTGGTGGTATTGACTGATCATAAGAACTTGACTTATCTCGAGTCTGCCAAGCGCTTGAATCCTAGACAGGCCCGTTGGTCGTTATTTTTTGCCCGCTTCGACTTTGTGATTTCGTACCTTCCGGGCTCTAAAAATGTGAAGGCGGATGCTCTGTCTAGGAGTTTTGTGCCCGACTCTCCGGGTTTATCTGAGCCAGCGGGTATCCTCAAGGAAGGAGTCATTGTGTCTGCCATCTCCCCTGATTTGCGGCGGGTGCTGCAAAAATTTCAGGCGAATAAACCTGATCGTTGTCCAGCAGAGAAACTGTTCGTCCCTGATAGGTGGACTAATAAACTTATCTCTGAACTTCATTGTTCGGTGTTGGCTGGTCATCCTGGAATCTTTGGTACCAGAGAGTTAGTGGCTAGATCCTTCTGGTGGCCATCTCTGTCACGGGATGTACGTACTTTTGTGCAGTCCTGTGGGATTTGTGCTAGGGCTAAGCCCTGCTGTTCTCGTGCCAGTGGGTTGCTTTTGCCCTTGCCGGTCCCAAAGAGGCCTTGGACACATATTTCGATGGATTTCATTTCTGACCTTCCTGTTTCTCAAAAGATGTCAGTCATTTGGGTGGTCTGTGATCGCTTTTCTAAAATGGTCCATCTGGTGCCCTTGGCTAAATTGCCTTCCTCCTCTGATTTGGTACCTTTGTTCTTTCAGCATGTGGTTCGGTTGCATGGCATTCCTGAGAATATTGTTTCTGACAGAGGTTCCCAGTTTGTTTCAAGGTTTTGGCGAGCCTTTTGTGGTAGGATGGGCATTGACCTATCCTTTTCCTCGGCTTTCCATCCTCAGACTAATGGCCAGACCGAACGAACCAATCAGACCTTGGAAATATATCTGAGATGTTTTGTTTCTGCAGACCAGGATGATTGGGTGTCCTTTTTGCCGTTGGCTGAGTTCGCCCTTAATAATCGGGCCAGCTCGGCTACCTTGGTTTCTCCATTTTTTTGCAATTCTGGGTTCCATCCTCGTTTCTCTTCAGGACAGGTTGAGTCTTCGGACTGTCCTGGTGTGGATTCTGTGGTGGATAGGTTGCAGCAGATCTGGACTCAGGTAGTGGACAATTTGATCTTGTCCCAGGAGAAAGCTCAACTTTTCGCTAATCGCAGACGCCGTGTGGGTCCCCGACTTCGTGTTGGGGATCTGGTTTGGTTATCTTCTCGTCATATTCCTATGAAGGTTTCCTCTCCTAAATTTAAACCTCGTTTTATTGGTCCATATAGGATTTCTGAGGTTCTCAATCCTGTGTCTTTTCGTTTGACCCTCCCAGACTCCTTTTCCATACATAATGTATTCCATAGGTCGTTGTTGCGGAGATACGTGGCACCTATGGTTCCATCTGTTGAGCCTCCTGCCCCGGTTTTGGTGGAGGGGGAATTGGAGTATATTGTGGAGAAGATTTTGGATTCTCGTGTTTCTAGACGGAAACTCCAGTATCTGGTTAAATGGAAGGGTTATGCTCAGGAAGATAATTCCTGGGTTTTTGCCTCTGATGTTCATGCTTCCGATCTTGTTCGTGCCTTTCATGCGGCTCATCCTGGTCGGCCTGGGGGCTCTGGTGAGGGTTCGATGACCCCTCCTCAAGGGGGGGGTACTGTTGTGAATTCTGTGGCTGAATTCACTCCTGTGGTCACAAGTGGTACTGCAGCTTCTGAGCTTCCTCCCTCAGGTGTTCTGGTGAGCTCGTTAACTGCTTCATTACTTAACTCCGCCTGATGCTGCTATCCTTGCTCCTTGTCAATGTTTCAGTGTTGGATCTGAGCTTCTCCTGATTGTTCCTGTGACCTGCTGCTCTGTATAGCTAAGTGCTTTTTGCTGTTTTGTTGCTTTTTTTCTGTCCAGCTTGTCTTTTGTTTTGCTGGAAGCTCTGAGACGCAAAGGGTGTACCGCCGTGCCGTTAGTTCGGCACGGTGGGTTTTTTTTTTGCCCCCTTTGCGTGGTTTTGCTTTAGGGTTTTTTGTAGACTGCAAAGTTCGCTTTACTGTCCTCGCTCTGTCCTAGAATATCGGGCCCCACTTTGCTGAATCTATTTCATCCCTACGTTTTGTCTTTTCATCTTACTCACAGTCATTATATGTGGGGGGCTGCCTTTTCCTTTGGGGAATTTCTCTGGGGCAAGTCAGGCCTATTTTTCTATCTTCAGGCTAGCTAGTTTCTTAGGCTGTGCCGAGTTGCCTAGGTAGTTGTTAGGCACAATCCACAGCCGCTTTTAGTTGTGTTTAGGATAGGATCAGGTGTGCAGTCTACAGAGTTTCCACGTCTCAGAGCTCGTTCTTGTATTTTTGGGTATTTGTCAGATCACTGTGTGCGCTCTGATCGCTAAGCACACTGTGTTTCTGGATTGCCTTCATAACACCTGTCATTAGCAAACATAACATGGGCCCCAGGGGCTTAGCAATGGCCCCGGACATAGCTGATGTCACTGGCACTCCCTGTTGTTGAGGAGCCTCTGCCATGGGTTGCGCAGGCTCCTGATCCCGAGGTGCCTCTGCCACCTGGAGACGTATAGCGCTCTCCTTTAATTGGGCAAATGTCAATTCAGGGTTCTTAAAAACAAGCATGCTCACATGCCCCCGGTGGGAAGGGGTGTAGAGTCCCTCAATAAATTGATCTCTTAGCAGTTTATCCGCTCCGGTGTTAAAAATGGGTTCAGCCAGTGTAAGTGATTTAAGGGCTTCCTGCAGGTTTAAGGCAAAGTCTCTCACGCCCTCATTAACTTTTTGTTTGCAATTAAAGAATCGTACTTTAGCTTTGCTGCTGGCAGTGGTTTCAAATGTAGCTTTTAATCCAGCAAATATGCGTTCAACAGTGCCTTTTAGATCAGCTGCCCATGCTGTGACTTCTCGCTTAGCATGGCCACTTAACTGCATCATCAGGAGACTAACACATAGTAACATAGTAACATAGTAACATAGTTAGTAAGGCCGAAAAAAGACATTTGTCCATCCAGTTCAGCCTATATTCCATCATAATAAATACCCAGATCTACGTCCTTCTACAGAACCTAATAATTGTATGATACAATATTGTTCTGCTCCAGGAAGACATCCAGGCCTCTCTTGAACCCCTCGACTGAGTTCGCCATCACCACCTCCTCAGGCAAGCAATTCCAGATTCTCACTGCCCTAACAGTAAAGAATCCTCTTCTATGTTGGTGGAAAAACCTTCTCTCCTCCAGACGCAAAGAATGCCCCCTTGTGCCCGTCACCTTCCTTGGTATAAACAGATCCTCAGCGAGATATTTGTATTGTCCCCTTATATACTTATACATGGTTATTAGATCGCCCCTCAGTCGTCTTTTTTCTAGACTAAATAATCCTAATTTCGCTAATCTATCTGGGTATTGTAGTTCTCCCATCCCCTTTATTAATTTTGTTGCCCTCCTTTGTACTCTCTCTAGTTCCATTATATCCTTCCTGAGCACCGGTGCCCAAAACTGGACACAGTACTCCATGTGCGGTCTAACTAGGGATTTGTACAGAGGCAGTATAATGCTCTCATCATGTGTATCCAGACCTCTTTTAATGCACCCCATGATCCTGTTTGCCTTGGCAGCTGCTGCCTGGCACTGGCTGCTCCAGGTAAGTTTATCATTAACTAGGATCCCCAAGTCCTTCTCCCTGTCAGATTTACCCAGTGGTTTCCCGTTCAGTGTGTAATGGTGATATTGATTCCCTCTTCCCATGTGTATAACCTTACATTTATCATTGTTAAACCTCATCTGCCACCTTTCAGCCCAAGTTTCCAACTTATCCAGATCCATCTGTAGCAGAATACTATCTTCTCTTGTATTAACTGCTTTACATAGTTTTGTATCATCTGCAAATATCGATATTTTACTGTGTAAACCTTCTACCAGATCATTAATGAATATGTTGAAGAGAACAGGTCCCAATACTGACCCCTGCGGTACCCCACTGGTCACAACGACCCAGTTAGAGACTATACCATTTATAACCACCCTCTGCTTTCTATCACTAAGCCAGTTACTAACCCATTTACACACATTTTCCCCCAGACCAAGCATTCTCATTTTGTGTACCAACCTCTTGTGCGGCACGGTATCAAACGCTTTGGAAAAATCGAGATATACCACGTCCAATGACTCACCGTGGTCCAGTCTATAGCTTACCTATATACGCTGAACTTCACCCACGGGGAACATGTTAAAATTGGCCAGCATCTTTTCTCTGAAATCGTCAAGGGTATTAGGCTCACCTTCATACATTGGAAGCCACAGGCCACCCGGGGTATATGGTATCAGCACCGGCATGATGGGCGCCACTCCTTGCACCGCTGCGCTACCGGACTCTCTATCGACACTCTGTCTTTCAGCTGCATTAGCGTCGTCGGGTGCTGCGGCGTCTCCGTGCTGCGACATACTGTGCCCCCTTAGTTAATCCGGACCCTTCCGGTCCTCCGCTTCTGTCGGGATAGTGTAGATTCGTTCCGCTGTGCAGCAGGATTGGTTTTCCCCTTACTCTGACGTCAGAGCGCTCAGCTTGGTGCCGCCCACAATGACACGCCCCCTGCTGCTCCCGCCCGCCGCGCGCTCTGTAATGGCGGATTCTGAAGTTTTTCAGTTAGACTGGGGCTCAGGTAATGGCGTAGCTCAATTAACAGTCTCGTGCCTAACGGTTATGAGGTGATTACCTCAGGGGATGGCGGCCATCTTTACTCCATTATAACCAATGGGGAAAAGTCACTTTCAATAGTTTTCAATGGGAAATGGATTATTCTTTAATAAAGTCAATTTTCAAGATTTTTCATCCCAGTTTTCACAGTTTTGGGCTCCAATCACGGCACGCAATACCCGGTATATGGGCTGGCTGAATCCTGTTCGTGACGCCAATTGTGACGCCGAGGAGACCGGGATACCCAGCACCGGACCAATGGGGTCTGTCTCTTGAGGGGGATGTCACGGGTGGCTTGACCCGGTACTGTGGTCTCAGGCAATGCACAGTGTAAGGGGTATCGTGAGGGAACAGGCACTTACTTGATCAGCAGCAGGTTCTCCCAGCGGTGATGATCCCGATCCTGGATATTGGCTATTGTCCAAATGAAAGACTGAGGCACTGAAACGTTTAACCAATTTACTTCAACATAAAAGGATTTACAACCTGTCCTGTCACCGGAGTCTGTATGGGAACTCTGAGTTACTTTGACCCTGCCGGGGTCTTCGCCTCTTATTGTACGCAATTTCTGTGTGGCCCTGCTGCTGTATGTGAACTGGCTGCCGGCCCAATCTGTCCCCTCCGGGTCCTGGTTCGACGGGCAACCCGAGTCCTTTTATCGGCTTACCCCCTCCGGGAGTACCGCTGAACTCTGTGTCTGTTGCTGCATCCGTCCCTAGTGAAGCTGATATCACCTCACGTTTTTCCGGTTGCTGTATTATATATAATGAATACGGCCACGGATCCGGTATCCGTCTTTGCGCCTGTTCTGGGTAGTGATTAATGCTACCCGGTTCTCACAATGTCCTTTTTCTCTGTCCCTCTTCTCCTCAGGCCGGTGATTTAGGCCTGGAAACAGTCACAGGGCTGTTAGAGATTCAGCTGTATGACCTCTCACTTTCAGCTCCTTAGCCCAACTGCCATTTCTTCTCTCAGACCAGAATGGATCAAGGGAAGTCTCTGGAGCTCCCCCTTCTGGCCGGAGGTGGTAGTGCAGTATTGCTATCTTAGTATTTGTATTTATTGTCAGTAACTATTTTTGTGGCAAATACCCCTAGGGGTGCCACATGTCATATGATATAGATTTTGAACGGTATGTTCATTATGAAAGCAGTAAATTATTACAAAAATGACAGGAGATCATAATCGCGATTTAACCCTTTAGGTGTTAAGGTAGACAGAGTGTGGATCCAAAAGGCTTCACGCCGCTTAAGTTGTCATATGCGGTCGCCACCCCTGCGGGGCTGAGGCACCTGTTCCAAGATCTGGAGTTTGAGTTGGGAAATGATATGGCCCTTAGTGAAAAAATGGAAGGGGATGGGGAGAAGCATATTTTTGCACCTGATTGTGGATTTATGCTTCGATATGCGGTCCTTTACACATTGGGTTGCCTCACCCACGTATAATAGCCCACATGGGCATTTGATCACATAAATGGCCAATGAGGTGTCGCAAGTGAAATACCCCCTAATTTTGTAAGTCTTGCCCATGTAAGGGTGGAGAATAACCTCACCCTTCTGTACGTTGTTGCATTGGGTACAACTCAGACAGGGTAACGTGCCCACCATGGGTCGTTGTAGAAATTGTTGTGACCCAGTGAGTTTAGTGGGCCCCAGGTTAGCTCTTATTAGAGAATCTCTGAAATTTGGTGCTCGTCTAAAACATGGTAGAAATGGTTTGGTGAATTCTGAAACTTCAGGATGTGCTGTCTGGAGAAGATGCCAATGTTGGCATATCGACCTGTGGATAATGTATGCATATGGATGGTATGAATGTACAAAAGCGATCCTGCCACCAGGGTGTGGGTTACTGTGGGTATCAGGTGTTAATGATGCGTCCAGTACCTTTTGTGGGTAACCCCTTTCCCTGAATTTAGGGGACATTTCTTCAATACGGGCCTTCTGGGTGACTGCATCGGAAACAATCCTGTTGACATGGTGGAACTGGGACTTTGGAATTGAGCGTTTCATGGCAGTGGGGTGAAAACTAGTGAAGTGTAATAACCTGTTCCGATCCGTGGTCTTTACGTACAAGTCAGTAGATAGTCTACCCTCCTTGTCCTTCATGACCATTGTATCAAGGAAACTGAGTTTAGAGTGGTCATGTGAGATTGTGAAGGTCAAGCCTGGCCATGGCGTATTGATGAGGTCATGGAAGATGGACAGGGACTCGGACGTGCCCCCCCATATGCAGAAGATGTCATCTATATAGCGTTTCCTTGTGATGACATTGTTCTGGAACAGTACACATGTATAGATGACACTTTCCTCCAAATGGGCCATATAGCAATTTGCATAGGGGGTGCTACATTCGAGCCCATCGCAATCTGTAAGTAGTAGTCATTTTGGAACAAGAAATAGTTTTTGGTGAGGACTGTTGTTAGAAGATCTATGCATAGGTTAGTTTCGTCCATTTTGAAATTAGATGATACTAGTAAATTTTAGCCGTGTACTAAGGGTCATTGTCTTGTTGGAAGGTGAATATTCGGCCAAGTCTGAGGTCCAGAGCACTCTGGAAGAGGTTTTCATCCAGGATATCTCTGTACTTGGCAGCATTCATGTTTCCTTCAATGGCAACCAGTCCTGTCCCTGCAGCTGAAAAACACCCCCATAGCATGATGCTGCCACCACCATGTTTCAATGTTGGGATTGTATTAGGCAGGTGATGAGCAGTGCCTGGTTTTCTCCATACATGCCACTTAGAATTATCACAAAAAAAGTCTATCTTTTTCTCATCAGACCAGAGAATCTTATTTCTCATAGTCTGGGAGTCTTTCATGTGTATTTTTAGCAAACTCTATGAGGGCTTTCATATGTTGTGCACTGAGGAGAGGCTTCTGTTGGGCCACTCTGCCATAAAGGCCCTACTGGTGAAGGGCTGCAGTGATAGTTGACTTTGCGGAACTTTCTCCCATCTCCCTACTACATCTCTGGAGCTCAGCCACAGTGATCTTGGGCTTCTTCTTTACCTCTCTTACTCACGATTGCTCAGTTTGGCTGGACGGCCAGGTCTAGGAAGACTTCTGTTGTTCCCAAACTTCTTCCATTTAAGGGTTATGGAGGCCACTGTGCTCTTAGGAACCTTAAGTACTGCACAAATTCTTTTGTAACCTTGGTCAGATCTGTGCCCTGTGACAATTCTGTCTCTGAGCTACTTGGTCAGTTCCTTTGATCTCATGATGCTCATTTGGTCTGACATGCACTGTGAGCTGTGAGGTCTTATATAGACAGGTGTGTGAATTTCCAAATTAAGTCCTATCCGTTTAATTAAACACAGTGAAATCCAATGAAAGAGTAGAACCATCTCAAGGAGGATCACAAGGAAATGGACAGCATGTGACATAAATATGAGTCTCTGATCAAAGGGTCTGAATACTTATGACCATGTGATATTTCAGTTTTTCTTTTCTAATAAATGTGTAAAAATTTCTACAGTCAAGATGGGGTGCAGAGTGTACAGTAATGAGAAAAAAAGGAACTTTTTTGAATGTACCAAAAGGCTGCAATGACACAAAGAGTGAAAAATTTAAAGAGGTCTGAATACTTTCCGTACCCACTGTACATTACATAGGTGATACTGCAACTGTTGTGTATAGTCGCAGCATCACTTATATGTATATACAGCAGTATCACCTATATAATGTATATAGATTGGTGTATGCACATTATATAGGTGATACTATGACTGATGTACAGTATATATGTTATGTAGGCGACACTGCAATTATACACAGCAGTCTATCTATATTACAGCATTAGAAAGATAAGCGCGTGCACAGCCGTATATAAGGTGCCAGAGTAGGTTCCAATACCATGAAGTGTAGCAAAAAAATCGGCACTCAAACTTAAGTAAGTAGTAGTCATTTTGGAACAAGAAATAGTTTTTGGTGAGGACTGTTGTTAAAAGATCTATGCATTGGTCAGTTTCGTCCATTTTGAAATTTGATGATTCTAGTAGATGTCGGACAAACTGTATGCCGGTCTCATGGGGGATTGAGGTGTAGAGGTCCTTGACGTCGAAGGTGACAAGCAGAGAATCTCTAGGGACCTGTCCAATAGACTTAATCACGTTTAGGAATGACCCTGTGTCCAAGAGAAAGGACTTACTGTCTTTTATGAGATGTGTAAGGATCTTCTCTAAGTATATGGCAATGGGTGAGATAATGGAGTTGGTGGCAGCGACAATAGGTCTGCCAGGTGGGTGCTGAAGGTTCTTGTGTATCTTGGGCAATATATAGAAGACCGGGAAAACTAGATTAGATTAAGTTAGAAATTCGCATGTTTTCTTGTCCAGGATGCCCAGGTCACTATGTTGTTTGAGTAGGTCTGTGATGTGGCTTCTAACATGGCTCGTGTGGTCCCAGGGTAGTTTGTTGTAAATAGTGTTGTCATTGAGCTGTCGGTGGGCCTCTGTTGTATAATAGGAACGGTACATGACGACGATTGCACCCCCTTTATCAGCAGGTTTAATAATGACAGTCCTTTCATAGAAAAAATGTGGCAGCACTCACCGATCCTGGAGTGAGGAAAGTCTTTATTAAGACATGTAACAAAGCATCTTCACAGCTCGGGGATGTGCAGTGACAACAGGAATGTGCAGGGGTCGACCCCTGCACATTCCTGTTGTCACTGCACATCCCCCGAGCCTTCAAGATGCTTTGTTACATGTCTTAATAAAGACTTTCCTCACTCCAGGATCGGTGAGTGCTGCCGCATTTTTTCTATGAAAGGATTTGTTACATACCCATGTTTCATGCGAGCACCCATGATCAGCAGTCAGGAGTTCAGCTGTTTCAGTACGCACTTTGTTTCTTCCCCTTTGTGCCCAAGCAGTGCTGCTCTACTTTTTTTCTTTTTGGTTCTTTAATAATGACAGTACTATCATCCCGTAAGGACCTGAGGGCATGGTGGTCTACTGCTGTAAGATTTGATGGGTAGTGTAGTTTGCCTTTGTCGATGTCAGATTGTAATTTATGAAATGTAGTCTGTATAAAGTCGATAAAAGTTTCTAGTGCATTGGACCCTGGATGTGGTCTGTATAGGCTTTTGGATCTGAGACCTAAATTAATGACAGAGAGGCGATGTGGCTTGTCAGAGGCCAGAGATAAAGAGGGTATGTTCAATGTAGGTTTTGAAAAATTAACCTTCAATCTTTAGGACTGATAGAAACGCTGGAGATCAATCTCCAGATCAAATGTCCTATATTTGTACTAAGGGCAAAATGACAAACCCTTTTGTAGGACCTGGTGTTCTGCAACACTAAGTGTGCGTGATGATATATTAACAACAAGTGGACTCATACCTGAGAGTGAGTAGTCCGTGTTTGGTTTGAACTGTCCCTTCGGTCGGTGCCCCCGCCTCATCCTCTTTTTTGTTGTTGTCGAGGTCTCGGTCGCTGGCCTAAAAAAGAAGCTGTAGTGGAAGATGGGCCGCTGTGGTCTATTTCTGAACTGGAGGTTGAGAGGTCCGTTGAAGAGCCGTGTCCTGTTCTGGATGAGGTACGCCATGAGGAGGGTTTATTTCGCCACTTGTAGACCCGATCTAGTTCATAGTCCTCCTGGTCTCTGGTGATTTTTTGTCTTTTACGGTCTTTTATATCCTTCCTATGTTGTTTCACGTTGTTGTTGTTTTGAGATTTGAGTGTTGTTACCTCCTCGGGAGTGCCCATTGCTGATATCTATATTACAGCAACTGCTGTGTATAATTGCAGTATCGCCTATATAATGTATACAGAAAGCTGTATATACAATATATAGAAAATACTGTACAGTATCACCTATATAATGTATATAGAGCAGTAGCAGTATCACCTACATAATGTATATAGAGTAGTCTGTATACTGTACATCCTATAGGTGATACTGCAATAGTTATATATACAATATATAGGTAATACTGCAATTATATAAATCATCAGCATCACCTACATATTGTATGCAGACTGCTCTTTATACAATATATAGGTGATATTGCTACTGCAGTATATACATTGTATAGGTTACATTGCTACTACAGTATCACCTACATAACATATATACAGCACTATTGTATATGCATGGGCACATCGAAATTGGGACTTACCCAGATCCTTGAGCTGAGGGGGAAAGTGATAAGGAGCTGCAGCAAGTGCAGTGTCGGACATGCAGAGGAGAGGAGCGGATCCCGAATTTTGCCGGTGACGGTGAGCAGGAAATAACTTTAGAATAAAGCCCCTGTGGGCGCGCGCTATATTGCTTATCCCCGCTGAGTGCTGTACCATCGCGGCCACCATACACGCATCACGAGCAGAGCCGCCACAGCTGTTGTATGCACCTCATCACAAAGGCTTTCATGCGGGATGGTAAGGGCCGCCTCGGCCACCGTGTGGCATTGTCAGCACGTGCACGCGAGACAACTCGCACAAACGGGCTTCCTCAAAAGTTTTAAAGGGCCCATGGCCACTTTGCAATTCAGGGCAGCCACCCCACAAGGCAAATCAATCTGGACCTGAGTATAGGACAGGGCTACAGGTACTTACATGGTGACTGCCCTGCCGAGGGTTAATCAGTAAAGCGCAAACACAGAGACAGAAGTTACCCTTTTGGCTCTCTACATGGCACCACAAGCCAAAAGGAATACTCAAATCCATCGCATCATCTCGTTCCATCGAGTGCAGAACTGCTGAGCCATAGAAACCAAAACAGAGCGGGCAGGCATATACACGTACAGTATGTAGCAACAATGCCCCCCAAAAGAACCAGCCCCGATTATGTTATCATGTTTTTTAATCTATTCCTGGCCCATGTGAATCCTATTAAATGGCAGCTGAATTTTTGCTAAACTCATGCAAATGGAATAATAAAAATTTTTTATCTGGAAGAATTACCAAATATTGAGAAATTCTAAACAAATTAGATTAGATGAGAATGACTTTGCTCATCTTTATTTTTTTTTGTCAGTATTAAATAGTAAATATGCTCTACAGGGAGGGTCAGGTCAGTGCCAGATGACCATCATACCCCTTGTCATTGGAGTATTGCCATTACTGCATTACTTGTATGGTTATATGTCCGTGCTTCATGTTGCACCATTGAAGTGGATCTCTGTAAATATTTGATAAGAGCAAATTACTTTGCCTTAAAAATTAGCAAATCACTTGGATTCTATTAAACTTGTGCCGAAGGTAAAAAGAAGCCAGATTGAGCTTTGAGGAGGATGGGGGCTGCGGTGGTAGATTTATTTTGCCCGGGGTCTTGATAGATTTGATTTGCACTGAATCAATTCGATGCAAATAGGATTTCCTTTCAATAATTTGAGTGAATTATTGAGTTTACAATATAAATAATGACATCACCAAACATGAAATATACGGGTGTATAGTGCATCCTATCATACCAGATGAGATGCAATGTAACAGCGCTGACAAGTTCTGTCTCATGAAAGTGTAAAAAATTCAGCTACAGCTGTAAATTGTAATTCACATTCATTTGGCAGATAAAGCAAAAGTGTCACATAAAGAAGATATTGTTAAACTGTTTGAAAATGGCTCAGAAGTACGACCAGTCACACAAGCACCATCCCCCACCAGTCATCCCTCAGTGGAAGATGCTAAATACGCAGCACGACAGGGACTCCTTATGTCAGGCAAGTATATGACACATGGAGAAGATTCACCTGTCATTTATACATGTATCACACAAGAGCAAGAATATAGGCTACACCTTCTCAAAAGAGAACCTGTCAGTGCTGTAATGTACTGTATGTACACAGTGACTGTACCAGCAGAATAGTGAGTGCAGCTCAGGGGTATAATACAGATTGTAACTCAGGATCAGTACAGGATCAGTAATGTAATGTATGTACTCAGCGACTGTACCAGCAGAATAGTGAGTGCAGCTCAGGGGTATAATACAGATTGTAACTCAGGATCAGTACAGGGTCAGTAATGTAATGTATGTACACAGTAACTGCACCAGCAGAATAGTGAGTGCAGCTCTGGAGTATAATACAGGATGTAATTCAGGATCAGCACAGGATCAGTAATGTAATGTATGTACACAGTGACTGCACCAGCAGAATAGTGAGTGCAGCTCTGGGGTATAATACAGGAGGTAACTCAGGATCAGTAATGTAATGTATGTACACAGTGACTGCACCAGCAGAATAGTGAGTGCAGCTCTTGGGTATAATATAGGATGTTACTCAGGATCAGCACAGGATCAGTAATGTAATGTATGTACACAGTGACTGCACCAGCAGAATAGTGAGCACAGCTCTGGAGTATAATACAGGATGTAACTCAGGATCAGTAATGTATGCACACAGTGACTCCACCAGCAGAATAGTGAGTGCAGCTCTGGGGTATAATGCAGGATATAACTCAGGATCAGTAATGTAATGTATGTACACAGTGAGTGCACCAGCAGAATAGTGAGCGCAGCTCTGGAGTACAATGCAGGATGTAAATCAGGATCAGTAATGTAATGTATGTACACAGTGACTGCACCAGCAGAATAGAGTGCAGCACTGGGGTATGATACAGGATGTAACTCAGGATCGGTACAGGATCAGTAATGTATGCACACAGTGAGTGCACCAGCAGAATAGTGAGTACAGCTCTGGAGTATAATGCAGGATGTAACTCAGGATCAGTACAGGATCAGCAATGTAATGTATGTACACAGTGACTGCACCAATAGAATAGTGAGTGCAGATCTGTTCAGCTGTCACACATTGTGGTAATTGTGGGTGTGGTCATTACTGATCCTGCTGTGTGCTCCTGAGCTCAGAGAACCACCACCTCTCCTCTTAGGAACCTGCTCTCTCTCTTGCCCAGGAACGGAGTGGGTTTGCTGGGATGAGTGTAGGAGCCAAATCCCAGGCTTCTGTTCCCCGGGCCAGGCCGGCGGGGGGCAGAAGAAACCAGCAACTGGCCTGCACATCAGAGGACTCGGGGGTGAGACGCTCCACCAGGAGTCGCAGCATTGTAGCTCATACTCCCCCAGGTCTGCAGAGACCAAGAGAAGCCACAAGGCTTCAAATATGGCGGAGAAGCCTGCAAGAGTGCAAGATGGTGGTCCTTCTGGAAGAAAGCTGAGTGCTCACGCAGGTGAAGCCGACATCCCCTTGGAAGAATGAGGCCTGCAGAGACTCCGTGAGTCTGTGTCCACCTATGGCTACTGGGTCATGAGCCACCTTTGTGAGTATGTGAATATGAAGAATCAAGCAAGAACCTCAGGAGGCTCTGGGAGGAGCTGCGCTGCACAAGCGACAAAGCAGCAGGTTCCTCCAAACCGAGAAAGACAAAACTCCAGGCAGAGGTTAAACTTGAAATTAATGAGCTGGAGGTGAGGAAAGCATTCATCAGAGAAAAAAGTGGACCATGTAAAGAAAAACTGCTGAATGAAGACAGGTTCAGAGAAATGGCTGACACCAGAGAGCAAAGGCAGATGGGGGTGCAGCCTGAGAGCCAGGTTGATGATGATGATGAGGATTACAAGCAGAAAGCCCCACCTGGCAGCCTGCAAAGTCACACGCAGGCCACGTGCAGTAAGCTCCCTGCAGGAGAGGAGACATTAACATCTGGCCGCAGTACTGCCGGCTCTGGGGATGACAGTGACAACAGCGGCCAGGGAGGGGCACTAATGGTGGAGATTAAGCTCCTGAAGTCCCCAGTGTGCCTTCAGAACTTCCAGCTCGGTGATGATTTACCGGAGGAGTCACTTGGGGCCTGAAGAAAAAGGCAAATACTACCAAGCCAAAGCTGCAGGAAGCTGTAAGCTATGTATATGCCCTCCTCCCTGTACCCCCTGAGTTGAGCACAGGGTTAGCTCTCTGTATAAGCGGTTATGATGCGGTGGTCTAGGAGCAACATGGAACGAGCTCTGAAGGAAGTGGTAACTGTACTGACCGCAGTCCCTAAGCTCAAAACAACACTAGAAGTAGCCGTGGAATGCTCCTAACTCTCCCTAGGCATCTCGTCACAGCCTAAGAGCTAACTACCCCTAAAGACAGAAGCAGGAAAACTATCTTGCCTCAGAGAAAATCCCCAAAGGATAGATTAGCCCCCCACAAATAATGACTGTGAGTGGAGAGGGAAAAGACATACACAGAATGAAACCAGGATGAGCACAGGAGGCCAGTCTAGCTTGATTGATAGGACAGGATGGAATACTGTGCAGTCAGTATAAAACACTACAAAAATCCACGCAGAGTTTACAAAAAATCTCCACACCTGACTAAAGGTGTGGAGGGTAAATCTGCTTCCCAGAGCTTCCAGCAAGACAGAATTAATTCATACTGATAACGCTGGACAAACATAGAAAGCACAGAACGGATAAGTCCACAATCTGAACAGAAAAGCGCAAGCAAAAACTTAGCTTTGCTGAACTGGTCAGGATAACAGGGAAATCCAAAGAGATGTGAATCCAACCAGGAACCATGTACAAATGGCACTGGCTGAAGGAACAGCCAGACCTAAAAAGCCGAGCAGAAGAGACGATAAGTGGAGGCAGCTGATGACAGCTAACTCCAAGGAGCAGCCATACCACTTGAAACCACAAGAGGGAGCCCAAGAGCAGAACTCACAAAAGTGCCACTTAAAACCACCGGAGGGAGCCCAAGAGCGGATTTCACAACAGTACCCCCCCCCCTTGAGGAGGGGTCACCGAACCCTCACCAGAGCCCCCAGGCCGATCAGGACGAGCCAAATGAAAAGCACGAACCAAATCGGTGGCATGGACATCGGAGGCAACAACCCAAGAATTATCCTCCTGGCCATAACCCTTCCACTTGACAAGATACTGAAGCCTCCGCCTCGAAAAACGAGAATCCAAAATCTTCTCAACCTCATATTCCAACTCTCCCTCAACCAACACCGGGGCAGGAGGGTCAACCGAGGGAACAACAGGCACCACATATTTCCGCAACAAAGATCTATGGAAAACATTATGAATGGCAAAAGAGGCTGGAAGAGCCAAACGAAAAGACACCGGATTAATAATTTCCGAAATTTTATAAGGACCAATAAACCGAGGCTTAAACTTAGGGGAAGAAACCTTCATAGAAACATGACGAGAAGACAACCAAACCAAATCCCCCACACGAAGCCGGGGACCAACACACCGACGGCGGTTAGCAAAACGTTGAGCCCTTTCCTGAGACAACGTCAAATTGTCCACCACATGAGTCCAAATCTGCTGCAGCCTGTCCACCACAGAATCAACACCAGGACAATCAGAAGGCTCAACCTGCCCAGAAGAAAAACGAGGATGAAAACCAAAATTACAAAAGAAAGGTGAAACCAAAGTAGCCGAACTAGCCCGATTATTAAGGGCAAACTCGGCCAACGGCAAGAAAGACACCCAATCATCCTGATCAGCAGACACAAAGCATCTCAAATAGGTCTCCAAGGTCTGATTAGTTCACTCAGTTTGGCCATTAGTCTGAGGATGAAACGCCGAAGAAAAAGACAAATCAATGCCTAGCACAAAAGGCCCGCCAAAATCTAGAGACAAACTGAGAACCTCCTTCAGAGACAATATTCTCTGGAATGCCATGCAAACGAACCACATGCTGAAAAAATGATGGAACCAGATCTGAGGAGGAAGGCAACTTAGGCAAAGGTACCAGATGGACCATTATAGAGAACCGGTCACAAACAACCCAGATAACAGACATCTTCTGGGAAACAGGAAGATCCGAAATAAAATCCATTGAAATATGCGTCCAGGGCCTCTCAGGGACCGGCAAAGGCAAAAGCAACCCACTAGCGCGGGAACAGCAAGGCTTGGCCCGGGCGCAAGTCCCACAGGACTGCACAAAAGCACGCACATCGCGTGACAAGGAAGGCCACCAAAAGGACCTAGCAACCAAATCTCTGGTACCAAAAATCCCAGGATGACCAGCCATCACTGAACAATGAACCTCAGAAATAACTTTACTTGTCCATCTATCAGGAACAAACAGCTTCCCCACTGGACAGCGGTCAGGCCTATCAGCCTGAAATTCCCGAAGCACCCGCCGCAAATCAGGGGAGATAGCAGAAAGAATCACCCCCTCCTTAAGAATGCCAACCGGCTCAAGGACTCCAGGAGAATCAGGCGAAAAACTCCTAGAGAGGGCATCAGCCTTAACATTCTTAGATCCCGGAAGATACGAGACCACAAAATCAAAACGGGAGAAAAACAGGGACCATCGAGCCTGTCTAGGATTCAGCCGCTTGGCCGACTCGAGGTAAATCAGATTCTTATGATCGGTCAGGACCACAACGCGGTGTTTAGCTCCCTCAAGCCAATGTCGCCACTCCTCAAACGCCCACTTCATAGCCAACAACTCCCGATTGCCGACATCATAATTGCGTTCCGCAGGCGAAAACTTTCTGGAAAAAAAAGCACACGGTTTCATCAAAGAACCATCAGACTCCCTCTGAGACAAAACGGACCCTGCCTCAATCTCAGAAGCATCGACCTCAACCTGAAAAGGAAGAGAAACATCCGGCTGACGCAACACAGGGGCAGAAGTAAATCGGCGTTTAAGCTCCTAAAGGCCTCAACAGCCTCAGAGGACCAATTCGTCATATCAGCGCCTTTCTTCGTCAAATCAGTAAGGGGCTTATCCACACTGGAAAAGTTGGCAATGAAACGGCGATAGAAATTAGCAAAGCCCAAAAATTTTTGAAGGCCCTTCACAGATGTGGGTTGGATCCAGTCATGAATAGCTTGGACCTTAACAGGATCCATTTCTATAGACGAGGGAGAAAAAATAAAACCCAAAAAAGAGACCTTCTGAACTCCGAATAGGCACTTAGACCCCTTCACAAACAAAGCATTATCACGAAGGATCTGGAACACCATCCTGACCTGCTTCACATGAGACTCCCAATCATCGGAAAAAATCAAAATATCATCCAAATATATGACCATGAATTTATCAAGATAATTGCGGAAAATATCATGCATGAAAGACTGAAACACAGATGGAGCATTAGAGAGCCCAAATGGCATCACAAGATATTCAAAATGGCCTTTGGGCGTATTAAATGCAGTTTTCCATTCGTCACCCTGTTTAATACGAACAAGATTATATGCCCCTCGGAGGTCAATCTTAGTAAACCAACTAGCCCCCTTAATCTGAGCAAACAAATCAGTAAGCAAAAGCAAGGGGTATTGGAATTTGACCGTGATCTTATTAAGAAGACGATAATCAATACAGGGTCTCAAGGAGCCATCCTTCTTAGCAACAAAAAAGAAACCCGCTCCCAATGGTGACGAAGAGGGCCGAATATGCCCCTTCTCCAAAGACTCCTTAACATAACTGCGCATGGCGGCATGCTCTGGCACAGACAGATTGAAAAGTCAGCCCTTAGGGAACTTGCAACCAGGAATCAAGTTAATAGCACATTCACAGTCCCTGTGCGGAGGAAGGGAACTGGACTTGGGCTCATCAAATACATCCTGGAAATCCAACAAAAACTCAGGGACCTCAGAAGAGGGGGAAGAGGAAATTGACATCAAAGGAACGTCGCTATGTACCCCTTGACAACCCCAACTACTCACAGACATAGTTTTCCAATCCAGCACCGGATTATGTTCCTGTAACCATGGAAAACCCAGTACAACAACATCATGCAAGTTATGCAACACCAAAAAACGGCAATTTTCCTGATGTGCAGGAGCCATGTACATGGTCATCTGCGTCCAGTACTGAGGTTTATCCTTGGCCAATGGAGTAGCATCAATGCCTCTCAAAGGAATAGGGCTCTGCAAAGGCTGCAAGGAAAAACCACAGCGCCTGGCAAATTCTAAGTCCATTAAGTTCAGGGCAGCGCCTGAATCCACAAATGCCATGACAGAAAAGGACATAGTTTCCAGCATTGGCAGCTTATGTGAAAAAGCTTGCAATTATATTGATTTTTTTCTACAGCCCATTGCGACATCATTACCCTCATACGTTAGGGATTCCGCTCATTTTATTGAGGTGATTCGGGACATCAGTTTACCCACCGAATTTTATTTAGTTACATGTGACGTGGAATCCTTATATTCCAACATTGGGCACATGGATGGCATCAATGAGCTTTCCTTTTTTTTGACCAAAAGGGAACAGGAAGATCCCCAACATCACATGTTCCTACTTGAACTTTTGAAATTCATTTTACATCACAATTTTTTCCTTTTTGATAGGACCTTTTACCTCCAAGTGTCTGGTGTGGCCATGGGGGCTAAGTGCGCACCAGCCTATGCGAACATTTTCTTAGGCTGGTGGGAGGAGACAGTGGTATATCCTTCTGTAACGTTTCAAGAAAAGGTGCGCCACTGGCATCGATACATTGACGATGTGTTTTTTCTGTGGTTGGGCACCGAAGCCGAGTGTGTACAGTTTTTACAGGGCTTGAATACTAACATTTATAACATTCTACTTACACATTCTATGTCCACAGTGTCCGCTACATACTTGGATTTGAAGATCTCTGTTGAGGGCCATCGTTTGGTTACGGATCTTTTTCGTAAATCTACGGCTACCAACTCTCTGCTTGAATTTAACAGCTTTCATCCTCTCCACACGAAGGTGGATGTACCCATTAGTCAAATCCTGCGGGTGAGGTGAAATTGCACTCATGATGCTGATTTTATAACACAGGCTCATGACCTTACAAGCCGTTTCAAGCAGAGGGGATACCCCAAGCGAGTGATATCATCGGCCTTCCAGAGGACACAACGGGAAGACCAAGTATCATTATTGACCTCCAGACCACGAAACCCTGACCACACCACTAGATTCATCACAGACTACAATAATAGCTGGCACCAGGTAAAGACTATCATTATCCGACATTGGCCTATTCTTAGGACCGATGCCCAGACTGCTGAGGTTACCAGTGAGAGACCACTTCTTGCGACAAGACGGGCCCCAAATTTGCGTGATCTCCTTACGTCTAGCCATTTTTCTAGGCCTACAGTTAGACTAAATAGGGGGATTGTGCTCAAGGGATCTTTTCCCTGTGGTGGGTGCAACATATGTCCTTTCATGACACCTACTAAGAATACCTTCTTTAATCCGGTAGATTCAACCATCCATTCCCTTAAGCATTACATCAATTGCAGGACAAAGGATGTCATTTATGTCATCATCTGCCCGTGTGGCAAACCATATGTGGGACAAACCTCGCAGGAACTGAGAAAGAGGATCCAGAAACACATGTCAACTATTCATTTGGCTGCCACGGATCAACGTAAGGGTAAGCCCCTCACCCCGGTAGCTGCACACTTCTTGGCAGTCCATGGGTGTTCTACCTCTAAAATCAGTGTTGTGGGCTTACAGAAGGTCCCGTATGGTGGGAGGGGTGGTAATCCTCACAAGCGACTTCTTCAGATTGAATCTAGGTGGATCTTCAATCTTGGATCTATGGCGCCACAGGGCCTCAATGAAGAGCTCTTATTTACGGGGTTCTTAGGCTGAGATGGGGGTTTAGTGTTTTTGTTCCCCTTGGATTTGGCCAGTGTATGCTGCCTCTCAGGAAATGAGTATTTAATCTTATGTCCTGGTTTTCATTTTTTCTTCATTTGTTTATCTATTTTTATAGGGTTAATCTTAATAATAATAATAATAATCTTTATTTTTATATAGCGCTAACATATTACGCAGCGCTTTACAGTTTGCACACATTTTCATCACTGTCCCCGTTGGGGCTCACAGTCTAAATTCCCTATCAGTATGTCTTTGGAATGTGGGAGGAAACAGGAGTACCTGGAGGAAACCCACGCAAACACGGAGAGAACATACAAACTCTTTGCAGATGTTGTCCTTAGGGGGGCTTGAACCCAGGACTCCAGCGCTGCAAGGCTGCTGTGCTAACCACTGCGCCACCGTGCTGCCCTTGAGATGCTGTGCACTTAGGTGTCATTTATCCTTATGACCATTGGATCTCATTGCCTTGATGCCTTTATTGGCTGCCGTCAACGTTCAAGTTTAATCAAGCATTGGAACATCTTCCCCGGATCCTAGTGGAATATGGATTTTGTCAATGACTGATTGTCAACATGCATGCAGCATCCGTCACGGTCTTTACTTTCCATGTGGAACTCTACATCTTTGGTGCATTTGGCACCACCTTGACTTTTGCCGGATTTCATTACCTCCTTAGTGCCTGCGTTGGCCATTGATACCACCAATTTGATGGACTGTCCACAACTACCCTCTTGGATCTTGGTGGAAAATGGACTTTGTCAATTACCAATTGTTTACATTTTTTCCATCAGGATGTATGATCTCTTCTGAATCTATGCTGGCTAGTCCAGCTTTTCAGCAATTTTAATTAAGTTGCCGTATCATATATGTCACTAATTTCTGGTATTTCACGTTTACACCTGTGTAGTTATTACTCACTTTTTTCTAATAAACATGACCTAGTTTGGACCTATTGGTCAACTATTGATTTGCCCGTCTGGGCTTAATGTCGGCCATCGACATGCGTTTGCGTCCATGCGACTCATGTCGTTTTTTGGTCTTTCATACGCATATCTGCCTTTTTAGTGTTTATTTTTTGCAGGATAGGGATTACATCACACTGGCAGCATATTGGTTTCTTGCCCCTGGATGTGGCCATTCACATGTCCATTATCTATATGCACCGGACCTAATGGTATGGTATGGTCCTGGATTATGGTATAGGGTTCCATGTTTTAGTGTGGGTGTGTTTGCCATTAATTCACTTTCATGTATTGTGAAGTTATTTATTTATTTAACTTATTTTTTCTTTTTTTTATTATTATATTATTTCATCTACTGCGCCTTCATGTATGGGCTTTTCTTTTCAACATGCCATACACATAATGTATTGTTAGGGTCCTTGCCGCTATACATTCTGCTGTCTCCCACGACCAGTATCATATGGAATCCTTGGACCTCATGTCTGTGCACACCCTTTCATCATTTTGATCGGTAGTTTTCTGCCTTAACATGTGATCGTTCTGGTAATCGGACTAGGTACCTGCCTATCTGCCTGGCTCTGTTCTTCGTACGAGCCGTATTTCGGCTGTCTTTACTTTTTCTGTGTGCGACACGCATTGTGCTTTACTCTGCGCTTATTATCGGCGCGTGCGCGCTCTGCTCCCCTTGTGTAGTCGTTGCGCATGAGCATGGGCACCATGACAACGACATACACTTCCGGCTATAGCCATTTCCTGTTTTGCTCCATGCGGCGGCCGCGTCTGGCGCTTCAACCCGGCTCTGCGCACCGGTTCGTATTTACCTCATTGTTCTTTATGTGTATATATACCTTGGATACAACTGACGACTTCACTTCCCCTGACGAAGCTGCGGCTAGCAGCGATACGCGTGGGGCTCTTGCCTCACCCCTTACTTGGTCCTTTGTCCTACTGACCATGCGTCACTGACCTGAGCCTCCAGTATTGGTGCTGTTCTCTTTACTTTTTTTTAGCACCATCGGTGGTTTCCCGACCGACCTTATGGGCTTATTGCCCTATGTCTTCACCTGGTCTGTATTTTACTCCTAGTTATCCATCTAACCTGGAGGTGTTGTTTCTTTATTTGACAAAAAAATTTTTTCGCTCAGGATAGGGGGCATGTTCATAGTGAGTCTGTGTATTATCATGGACGTGTCATGGCTAGCATTGTTATGGTACTATTTATGCGTGTACATTATTGTAATCTATTGGACTTGATCATATCCGCAGTATACTGTGTACCATTACTTTGTTTTCAATCGTTCTATTGGGTCCACTAGACCTTTAGCCATTTATCTGTCAGGTTTTTGTACTGTATTTAGGTACCAGGGACACTTTATATTGATATTAACATAGTCTGGTACATTGTTTATGCCATTTATTTTTTGCATTGCTATGTCGTAGTATATTATATTCTGTACCATTGTATAGGGGTGGGGCTTATTGGTCCTATATTTAGGCCTATTTTAAATGGTTTTATTCAATGTTTGTTGTTTTTCTGAGGTGTAATTAAAGTTTATATATTTGATCTTTGCATTTTCTGAGTGTGCATACCATTTTTTGGTCTTGTCTTTTTCCTTTTGCTCTGTTTATGACAGAAAAGGACGACAATGAGCAAATCAGGGTCACAGATAAAAGAAATTTAGGCTGTACAGTACTAATGGTAACAGACCTAGCGACCCTCCTAGTACGTTTAGGGCAATCAGAAATAACATGAGCAGAATCACCACAGTAAAAACACAGCCTATTCTGACGTCTGAATTCCTGCCGTCCTGTTCTAGTCAAAATCCTATCATATTGCATAGGTTCAGGACTCTGCTCAGAGGACACTGCCATATGGTGCATAGCTTTGCGCTCGCACAAACGCCGATCAATCTGAATGGCTAGAGACATAGATTCGCTCAAACCAGTAGGCGTAGGGAAGCCCACCATAACATCTTTAAGGGCTTCAGAAAGACCTTTTCTGAAAATAGCAGCCAGAGCATTCTCATTCCATTTAGTGAGCACAAACCATTTCCTAAATTTCTGGCAGTATAATTCTGCCGCTTCCTGACCTTGACACAAGGCCAACAGGGTTTTTTCTGCATGATCCACAGAATTAGGTTCGTCATACAATAATCCGAGCACTTGAAAAAATGCGTCTACATTCAGCAATGCCGGATCCCCTGATTCAAGGGAGAATGCCCAGTCCTGAGGGTCACCACGCAGCAAGGATATGATGATTTTAACTTGCTGAATGGGATCACCAGAAGAACGGGGTTTCAAAGCAAAAAACTATTTGCAGTTATTTTTAAAGGTCAAAAACTTGGATCTGTCTCCAAAAAACAAATCAGGAGTAGGAATTCTAGGCTCCAAAGCCGGAGTCTGGACAACATAATCTTGGATACTCTGTACTCTTGCAGCAAGTTGATCCACACGAGAAAACAAACCCTGAACATCCATGCCAGAGCATAAATCCTGAACCACCCAGAGATCAAGAGGAAAAAAAAGACAAAAGAGAGCACAGAAAAAAAAATGGCTCAGAATTTTTTCCTTCTTTTGAGATGCATTTAATTCATTTTTGGCCACTTGTACTGTTATGATCTGGTGGTTTAGGAGCAACATGGGACGAGCTCTGAAGGAAGTGGTACCTGTACTGACCGCAGCCCCTAAGCTCAACACAACACTAGAAGTAGCCGTGGGATGCTCCTAACACTCCCTAGGCACCTCGTCACAGCCTGAGAACTAACTACCCCTAAAGATAGAAACAGGAAAACTATCTTGCCTCAGAGAAAATCCCCAAAGGATAGATAGCCCCCAACAAGTAATGACTGAGTGGAGAGGGAAAATACATACACAGAATGAAACCAGGATGAGCACAGGAGGCCAGTCTAGCTAGATAGATAGGACAGGATGGAATACTGTGCGGTCAGTATAAAACACTACAAAAAATCCACACAGAGTTTACAAAAATCTCCACACCTGACTAAAGGTGTGGAGGGTAAAGCTGCTTCCCAGAGCTTCCAGCATCACTGCATTAATTCATACTGACAAGCTGGACAAACATAGAAAGCACAGAACGGATAAGTCCACAACCTGTGGACAGAAAAGAGCAAGCAAGGACTTAGCTTTGCTGAACTGGTCAGGATAACAGGGAAATCCAAAGAGATGTGAATCCAACCAGGAACCATTGACAAGTGGCACAAGCTGAAGGAAAGAGCCAGGCTAAATAGCCGAGCAGAATAGACAATCATTGGAAGCAGCTGCTGACAGCTAAATCCAAGGAGCAGCCATTCCACTTAAAACCACCGGAGGGAGCCCAAGAGCAGAACTCACAAAAGTGCCACTTACAACCACCGGAGGGAGCCCAAGAGCGGAATTCACAACACTACTTACATACTACATACATGCAACAAACATACTACAAACATACTACATGCATACTACATAGTACATACATACTACATACATGCTACATACAATACATTCATACATTACATGCAATGCATTCATACATTACATACAATACATACATACAGACATACAGTACATATAACATAGAGTACATTCTCACCATTACTTGTCATTTTGATCCCCGAAGCCAGTGTCACCTGTAAAAAACATTAAAATAACAAACAATCAATATACTCCGTGTCCACAGAAATCTACGAGTGTCCCACGACGATCTCCCGTGGAGAACAGCAGCATCAGCAGATGCGACCGCTCTCTAGGGGCTCCACCGCTGTAAAAAAAAATAGTCCCTAGTCTCACTTTTGGCATTGCTGTATGAGAAATTTTCCCACACAGCAATTGCCATAAATTGAGACTTTGTCCTAAGGTAACTGTTGTGGATTCTGTTTTTGGGCTCCCTCTGGTGGTTACAGATGGTACTGGGTGACTTGTGTTTTCTGCGGTCTCTGGTGTCCACCTGTTCTATCAGGATATGGGAGTTTCCTATTTAACCTGGCTTTCTTGTCATTTCCTCGCCGGCTATCAATGTAATCAGTGTGTCTTGTTTCCTCTGCTTCCAGCTTCTGTAATCTTCAGGACAAGCTAAGTTTTTGATTTTCCTGTTCCACGTTTTGCTTAATTTTTGTCTTAGTCCAGCTTGCAGATATGTGATTCCTTTTTGCTGGTTGCTCTAGTGGGCTGATATTACTCCTCATGTTCCATGAGTTGGCACATGAGTTCAAGTAATTTCAGGATGGTTTTTTTGTAGGGTTTTTCGCTGACCGCGCAGTTCACTTTTGTATCCTCTGCTATCTAGCTTTAGCGGGTCTCATTTTGCTGAATCTGTTTTCATAACTACGTATGTGCTTTCCTCTCATTTCACCGTCATTACATGTGGGGGGCTGCTATTTCTGTGGGGTGTTTCTCTGGAGGCAAGAGAGGTCTGTGTTTCTTCTAATAGGGGAAGTTAGTCCTTCGGCTGGCGCGAGACGTCTAGGAATCATCGTAGGCACGTTCCCCGGCTACAGCTAGTTGTGTGTTAGGTTCAGGATCGCGGTCAGCTCAGTTTCCATCACCCTAGAGCTTGTTTTGTTTTTTGTGCTTGTCCTTTTGTGATCCCCTGCCATTGGGATCATGACAGGTAACCTCTCAGTGATGCACTGCAGGAGCCATTGTCTCCTGTCAGTGTGTCACTGAGGGTCCTATAGAGCAGTGACATCACCCGATGTCACTGTTCTATAGGGGAGATCGTCGTGGGACACTCGTTATTAATTGGACTACTGCGGACAGGTAGTATACGGTTTATTATTTTACGCTTTTTGTAGGCGCGGACAGGTAGTATATGGTTTATTATTTTACGTTTTTTGCAGGCGCTTAAGTATGGTAAGTATGGTTAAATGAAGAATATTAAAATACTTTTTTCCTAATGTGAGCGTGTTTTATTAACCCTTTCTTACTATTGGATTAATAATGGATAGGCGTCTTATTGACGCCTCTCCGTTATTAACCCGGCTTAACCCTTTCACGACATGCGCCGTACATGTACAGTGCATGCCGTGAATCCCACTTTGATGTGGGCTCCGGCGGTGAGCCCGCATCAAAGTCGCGACATGTCAGCTGTTTTCTGTTTGTGAAATCGCTATTCACCCGCCGCTATTAACCTGTTAAATGCCGCTGTCAAACACAGACAGCGGCATTTAACTACCGCATCCGGCCGGGCGGCCGGAAATGACGTCATCGCCGACCCCCGTCACATGATCGGGGGTCGGCGATGCATCAGGAAGGTAACCATAGAGGTCCTTGAGACCTCTATGGTTACTGATGCAGGCCTGCTGTGAGCGCCCCCCTGTGGTCGGCGCTCACAGCACACCTGCATTTCAGCAACATAGCAGCGATCTGATGATCGCTGCTATGTAGCAGAGCCGATCAGGCTATGCCAGCTTCTAGCCTCCCATGCAGGCTATTGAAGCATGGCACAAGTAAAAAAAAAATGTTTTTAAAAATATGAAAAAAATATAAAAAATATAAAAGTTTAAATCACCCCCCTTTCGCCCCATCCTAAATAAAACAATAAAAAAAAATTAAACATACACATATTTGGTATCGCCGCATTCAGAATCGCCCGATCTATCAACTAAAAAAAAGCATTAACCTGATCGCTAAACGGCGTAGCGAGAAAATAATCCGAAACGCCAGAATGACGTTTTTTTGGTCGCCGTGACATTGCATTAAAATGCAATAACGGGCGATCAAAAGAACGTATCTGTGCAAAAATGGTATCATTAAAAACATCAGCTCGGCACGCAAAAATTAAGCCCTCACCCGACCCCAGATCACGAAAAATGGAGACGCTACGGGTATCGGAAAATGGCACTTTTTTTTTTAAGCAAAGTTTGGAATTTTTTTTCACCACTTGGATAAAAAATAAACTAGACATGTTAGGTGTCTATGAACTCATAATAACCTAGAGAATCATAATGGCAGGTTAGTTTTAGCATTTAGTGAACCTAGCAAAAAAGCCAAACAAAAAACAAGTGTGAGATTGCACTTTTTTTGCAATTTCACCGCACTTGGAATTTTTTTCCCGTTTTCTAGTAAAAGACATGGTAAAACCAATGGTGTCGTTCAAAAGTACAACTTGTCTCGCAAAAAATAAGCCCTCACATGACCATATGGACGGAAAAATAAAAAAGTTATGGCTCAGGGAAGGAAAAGGGCCGCGACTTGAAGGGGTTAATATCACCTTACAATAGCAAGGTGACATTAACCCCTTATTACCCCATATCCCACCACTACACGGGAGTGGGAAGAGAGGGGCTAAGTGCCGGAATTGGCGCATCATACAGATGCGCCATTTCTGGGGCGGCTGCGGACTGGTATTTGTAGCTGGGGGGGGGGGGCAATATCCATGGCCCCTCTCTATGCTATGAATATCAGCCCGCAGCTGTCTGTGTAGCCTTTCTGGCTATAAAATAAAGGGGGACCCCACGTCATTTTTTGGGGTGCTCCCCCTATTTTAATAGCCAGTAAAGGCTGATCAGCTGACACTCATAGCAGGCTACAAATATTGGCCCCTGATCGTTGGCTTTCCTCCTCTGGCGCAGTTTTTTTTCCATTTTTTTTTTAAATTCAGCGCTCATTAAGGCTACTTTCACACTTGCGTCAGTACGAGTCCATCGCAATGCGTCGGGCCGGCCTACCGACACACGTTGTGAAATTTGTGCATAACGTGGCAGCGGATGCAGTTTTTCAACGCATCCGCTGCCCATTCTGAAGTCCGAGGAGGAGGGGACGGAGTTTTGGCGGCGCATGCGCGGTAGAAAATGGCGGACGTGACAGACAAAAAAATGCTCACTTGAACGTTTTTTCTTGCTGACGGTCCGCTGAAACACGAAGAATCCATTGCACGACGGACGCGACATATGGCCATCCGTCGCGATCCATCGCTAATACAAGTCTATGGGTAAAAAACGCATCCTGCGAGCATATTTGCAGGATCCGTTTTTTTCCCAAAACGATGGATTGCAACGGATTGCTAAAACGCAAGTGTGAAAGTAGCCTTAGAAACATCGGCCTTTCTATTATTTATCTATTGATATATTTATAGATGGATATATCTAGAGTTCAGAAAGATGAAAGCAGCACTCCAGTAGAAAAAATAAGGGTTTTTTATTGGCCCATGTGCGACGTTTCAGTCCAAAGTGTGGACCTTTCTCAAGCATAGATGCATCTATCCATTTATCTGGCTGCTTTCACACATCAGGTTTTTGCCGTCAGGCACAATCCGGCGAGTTTTGGAAAAAAATGATCGTTTTTTTTCCGCCGGATCCATTTTTTTCCCGCCAGATCAGTTTTTTTCAGTCGGATCCGTTTTTTTCCACCGGTTCATAGCACACATCCGGGATCATCGCTCTCCAACATAGGGCCCTGTGCTATATCTTGCGGCGACGCAGCGTCGCCGCAAGATATACGGACATGCTGCGATCTGAAAAGACGCGCAGCATGTCCGGAGTCGCAGGGCCGCCGCGTGCGTGTTACCACGCATAGTGGAGACGGGATTTAATTAAATCCCCTCCACTATGCGGTAACATCTGGACGCTGCGTGTCTGACGCTGCGGCTCTATGCAGCATCAGACACGCAGCGTTTCCTGCACGTGGAAACATACCCTTAAAAATGCAACAAAACTGCACCAAAAACAGCATCAAAAACCGCACCAAAAACAGCATAAAAAATTGCATCAAAAACCACACCAAAAACCTGCAACAAAAACTGCACCAAAACCTGCATCACAAACTGCACCAAAAACTGCATCAAAACTGCATCAAAAACTGCATACAAAAACCACACCAAAAACCTGCATAAAATACCACACCAAAAAACTGCATCAAAAACAGCATCAAAAACCTGCATCAAAAACTGCACCAAAAACCTGCATCAAAAAATGCAACAAAACTGCAACAAAACCTGCATCAAAAACCGCACCAAAAACCTGCATCAAAAACTGCACCAAAACTGCAGCAAAACTGCACCAAAACTGCACCAAAAATCACATAAAAAACCGCACCAAAAACTGCATCAAAGCTGCACCACTTTTTGATGCAGGTTTTGATGCAGGTTTTGGTGCAGTTTTTGGTGAAAGAATGAGGCTAAGTGCACACGCTGCGGATTCCATTGCGGAATTTTCCGCAGCGGATTTGCAAAATCCGCAGTTAAAAAACGCTGCAGTTTTTGCTGCAGATTTACCGTGGTTTCCTCTGCGGGTTTTCACCTGCAGATTTCTATTGGAGCAGGGGCAAACCCGCAGCGGAGTCCGCAGAAAGAATTGACATGCTGCGGAAAATAAACCGATGCGTTTCCACACGTTTTTTTCCGCAGCATGTGCATGTTTCATTTTCCCATTGCTTTACATGGTACTGTAAATCCATTGGAAACTGCTGCGGATCCACAGCTGCAGAAACGCTGCGGATCCTCAGCTAAATCCGCAGCGTGTGCACATGCCCTCAATGTATTGTATGTAGTGTGTATGTAGAAATGTATGTAGTATGTATGTAATATATTTTTTTACATTCAACACGTTAGGCCGGGATCACACATGTGAGAAACACGACCGTGTCTCGCATGTGAAATACAAGCTCTGGCACCGGCACTTCGGAGCGGAGCGTGCGGCTCCATGTGTTGCTATGCGGCCGCATGCTCCACTCCACAGTGCTGGCGCCAGAGCTTGTATTTCACATGCGAGACACGGACGTGTTTCTCACATGTGTGATCCCGGCCTTAGCCGGATGATGGGACTACTACTCTCCCATCATTGGCTAATGTGTCAATCACTGTCACTGTTGCAGGCATCATCCAATGGGACTTGTAGTCCCATCAGACGATGCCTGCACAGAGCCCCGGCATGCCGCACAGAGCCTCGGAAAGCCCGCACAGAGCCCCGGCAAGCCCGCACAGAGCCCCGGCAGGCACTCACAGAGCCCCGGCAGGCACGCACAGGCCCCCGAGACGCCCATACAGATCCCCGGCAGGCCCACACAGACCCCGCCCACACACACAGACACGCAGTCTCCGCAAACGCACCACCCACACTCTTCCCCCCTCCGGAACAGGATGTAGAAGGACAGAAAGGGCTTATTTACATTCTGATATTTGTGTCCCATTGACTTGCATTGGTATCGGTATCGATATTTTTTTGGATATCGACTGATCCAATCCGATACTGATACTTCTTGATATCGGAAGGTATCGCTCAACACTAGTGACCAGACCAGAAGGTGTAAATACCGTATATACTGGAGTATAAGCCGACCCGAGTATAAGCTCATTATTGCCCCATAGATGCTCCATATAGAGCTGTGCCATATACCAGGGGTCCCCAACTCCAGTCCTCAAAGCCCACCAACAGGTCATGTTTTCAGGATTTCCTTTGCATTGCACAGGTGATGCAATTATTACCTGGGCAAGACTAAGGAAATCCTGAAAACATGACATGTTGGTGGGCCTTGAGGACTGGAGTTGGGGACCCCTGCCATATACAATGCTCTGCACGGTTCATTATGGCCCCATAGATGCTCCTTATAAAGCTGTGCCATATCGAATGCTCTGCACGGTTCATTATTGCCCCATAGATGCTCCTTATAAAGCTGTGCCATATAAAATGCTCTGCACCGTTGATTATGGCCCCATAGATGCTCCACATAAAGCTGTGCCATATATATATTGCTCTGCACCGTTGATTATTGCCCCATAGATGCTCCACATAAAGCTGTGCCATATATATATTGCTCTGCACCGTTCATTATGGCCCCATAGATGCTCCTTATAAAGCTGTGCCACATATAATGCTCTGCACGGTTCATTATTGCCCCATAGATGCTCCATATAAAGCTGTGCCCCATATATAATGCTCTGCACCGTTCATTATTGCTCCATAGATGCTCCATATAAAGCTGTGCAATATAAAATGCTTTGCACCGTTGATTATGGCCCCATAGATGCTCCACATAAAGCTGTGCCCCATATATATAATGCTCTGCACTGTTCATTATGGCCCCATAGATGCTCCATATAAAGCTGTGCCATATAAAATGCTCTGCACCGTTGATTATGGCCCCATAGATGCTCCACATAAAGCTGTGCCCCATATAGAATGCTCTGCACTGTTCATTATGGCCCCATAGATGCTCCATATAAAGCTGTGCCATATAAAATGCTCTGCACCGTTCATTATGGCCCCATAGATGCTCCACATAAAGCTGTGCCCCATATAGAATGCTCTGCACCGTTCATTATGGCCCCATAGATGCTCCTTATAAAGCTGTGCCATATAGAATGTTGCTGCTGCTGCTGCAATAAAAAAAAATCACATACTCAACTCTCTTCGCTCAGGACGCCGGCGCTTTCAATATTTACCTGCTCCTCGTGCGGCTCCGTCTCCAGCACTGACGCTCAGCAGAGGGCGCGTACTGACTACTTCACCGCGCCCCCTAACCTGAGCGTCACTGCTAGAGGACGCTGCAGACGGAGCCGCACCGGAGCGAGGAGCAAGTAAATATCGCGCAGCGCTCCCCTCCCCGAATACTTACCTGTTCCCTACACGGTCCCTGCAGTCCCTGCTTCCCCAGCGCTGCATCTTCTTCCTGTATTGAGCGGTCACAGTTACCGCTCATTTTCAGTCATGAATATGCGGCTCCACCCCTATGGAAGGTGGAGCCGCATATTCATGACTGTAATGAGCGGTACCATGTGACCGCTCAATACAGGAAGAAGATGCAGCGCTGGAAGAAGCAGGGACTGCAGGGACCGCGCCGGGAGCAGGTAAGTATAATTAGACAGCCCCCGCTCCCCCTCCCGTGCCGACCCCTGGGTATGACTCGAGTATAAGCCGAGAGGGGGACTTTCAGCCCCAAAAGTTGCTAAGGCAAGAGACTGGACACATAACAGACCCCGCAACTGAACCCACCACAATTCTACTGCCCCGCCCCTCCTGATCCGACTTTGACCGTCGCAACCATAACTCCACCTGGCCCTCAGCCAACAACACGTCCCTGGCCAATAAGCCCCCCGACCCTTTTTTATTTGGTGCCACCAACTCTCCCACTCTAAACGCCCCAAAAAAGGCCAATGAAAAAGCCAGCCGAAATAAACAAAGCTCAAAAAACGAAGAACACAATGAAGACAACGCTTCGCCCAATTTTTCCAAAACGTTAAAAGACACAGGCCGCCTTGAATCTGCTCCTCTGGGCCGCCGCCTAAAACATTTTACGGCCCTCTGCACCAAAAAGGACTTGGTGATATCGTCCTGACACCGCAATTTGCAACCAAAAGCCAAAGCCGCCATGACTCTTGACACTTTTGCGGGAGACCAACCCGCTGATGCCCCCCGGCTTAACCATGACAACAGGATCCCGACCTGATCCTGGTGGCTCAGCCGACCAGATGCCGCCGCTAGCAAAACCTCCCACTCCCGCCAAATTGCCTGATAGGCCTCCCAGGTTCTGGGAGCCAACGACGCCTTAATCAACGCCTGAGCGTCCCGGACACCGCTAGCCAAAGTTCTGGAGGGCACTCCAAACCGACCATCTCCGCCTCCGGGGACAATGACCGAAAGCGATCGAACTGTAAACGAGAAAGAGAGTCAGCGATAGAGTTATGAACTCCCGGCACATGCGACGCTGTGACGTGCGCGTTCAAAGTCAAACACAACAACACCAAATGCCGTAACACGCAAACCACCGGCGGCGATGATGCAGACAAACTTTTAATCGCGCACACCACCCCCATGTTATCGCAGCGAAAACGAACGCGCCTGTTCCGAAAAATATCTTGCCACAAGTGCACAGATACCAAAATAGGGAAAATCTCCAGGAGAGCAATGTTACGAACTAAACCGGAAGAAATCCAACTCGCAGGCCACTTTGCCGCGCACGATTGCCCTTGAAAGTATGCTCCAAAACCGTGATTGCAGGTCTCGCAAAGGCAACTTACGCAGGCGACCACTCCGCCCAACATCTTCCCGCAGGCCCATCAATTTGTCCGCCGGCAAACGAAACTCCCACCGCACGGTATCAATGACTATGCCTAAGAAACACAAGCACGTACTCGGGCCCTCTGTCTTGCCCGGGGCCAGCGGGACACCGAACCGCAAAGCCACCCATTCAATCGCACTCAAAATCCTTGCACAGCAATCAGACCCCGCCGGACCGATGCACAAAAAATCGTCTAGGTAGTGTAGTACTGCGTCACAACCAGACACGTCCCGTACCACCCATTTCAAAAAGTAACTAAACGCCTCGAACAGAGCACAAGACAGCGAACAACCCATGGGCAAACATCTGTCAAAAAAAAATGTATCCTCCCAAAAACATCCAAGAAGTCTAACGCTAGACGGATGAACCGGCAGCAACCGAAAAGCAGATTCTATGTCCGTCTTTGCAAGCAGGGCGCCTTTTCCGCATCTCTGCACCCAAACTACCGCTTCATCAAACGATGCGTAAACCACCGAGCACAACTCAGGATCGATGCCGTCGTTCACCGACCTACCCTTAGGATACGACAGGTGCTGAATAAGGCGAAATTTACCCGCTTCCTTCTTAGGGACCACCCCCAGAGGGGAAACAACTAAGTCCTCAAACGGAGCGTGGTCAAATGGGCCCGCCATGCGGCCCAGAGCCACCTCCTTACGTAACTTCTCTGAAACCACCTCAGAGTGTAACAAGGCTGAATGCAAATTTTTTCTAACAACGGGAACTACAAAAGGAGGTGCCGGAATAACAAAACCTTCCGTAAAACCGGACAGTAACAGTGCCGCCTTTTCCCTATCTGGGTACCTATTTAGATAAGGGACCATCCTTTCCACCATCACCGGAGTCTCCCCCATGGGAATTACCTGAACCTGATTTTGCCTTGCCCTTCTTAAAGCATTTCGCGGCTCCGTGGGAGGAACCACTGCAGTGGGAGCACAAATGTTTAAATCTACAATTGCTTCCAAATTTGCACTGTCCCTCATTAAATTGCCAGCAGACGCCCAACTTCTGTCCGCCTGCCTGACCGGCGTTGCCTCAAGTGCTCCCTGCACCGGACTGAGATCCATGGCCGGACCCACCGGCCCCCCCTTGAAAGTGATGGCCGAACTTGTACTGCGCCATTACGCGCAACCAGAGACCAATATCTTTCTGGTCTCACCTAATGGCCGGCCGCACAGCTTTTCTCTGCCTAAACTGCTCATCGTACGTAAGCCACGCCTGACCGCCATACACCCTATGAGCCTCGCTGATGGAATCCATGTAGCAAAATAGCCCCGAGCAATTCTCCGGAGCCTTATCGCCAATAACACTGGCCAAAATGGCAAAAGCCTGAAGCCAATTAGCAAAAGTCTGGGGAATCTTCCTCCTCCTTTTTTAAATCCTCCTTCTTCTCCTTGTCAATGTTAAATTTCTCTAGGGGGAGCAGTGAAAAAATTTCCACATACTCGTCCTTGCTAATCTTTTCCCTGACCTCTTTCTTAAGATGCGCCCCCAACGGGCCCTCAAAACACACGTATACTTCGCCGTGCGCCCTATCATCTAAGTGGACCCTACACTCCTTCTCCTTCTCGGTCTGCACAGAAACCGAAACTGGCTCCGCAACCTCGGCCTGCACTGCTGCTGCACTAACCGAACTCCGTGGTACACCAGACCAAGCACCCAGAAAACCCTGCGGAGCCACATCACGATCCAATCTAGCTAGCAGGTTCTGCACATTAACCAAAAGCTCCCGCACCCCTGCCGCTTCACCGCCGCCTGCTACCCCTGCCGCAGCTACACCGCTAAGCGCTCCCTGACCCCCACTAAACGCAGGCGCACTAGCATCAGAAGAACAAACACGAGACACAGACGCATACTCACCGGGCTGCAAGGGATCTGTGGTCCCTCCAGCCGGAGTGCTGGTATCCGGACATCCACGAATGGCCCAATCCGCCACTGACCCGTCCAACGATGTGCCTTGGAGGTGTCCGTCAGACCCGCTGCTCCGGGACGCCGCTGGCGCGTGGGACACCGGATTCGGACTCCACGCGATAGGGGGAGACGCCGCCTGGATCGGCGAGGGCACATCCTGCTGACCGGCGCCAGCCGCACTCCAGGCCGCCACAGGAGGCTGTCCGCTCCACAGCCCTGGAGCAGGGGGACCCCCCGCCGCTGTTGTAGGGGCCGACCCAGCGCCGTCCTGCCTCGGGCCGCCCGCCCCGCATCCATCCACCGCTCCTCTGGGCCCTGCTCGCACCGCCGAGGCAGGCCACGCGGCAGGAACGGCACCGCCGCGGCCTCCCGCTGCTCTAGGCCCCAAGCGCTGCCCGGCGCGTCTAGGCTCCGCCCCCACCGCACCACGAGGTGAGGGCCTTGCGACCGCCACTGCGCCCCGCCTGGCAGTCGGATTCCTCCCAGACCGGGGCCTACTCGCCGCTGCTCTTACCGGTGCCCGGCCTGGAGGGTCCCGGGAGGGGCTCCTACGCCTGCGGGGGGCGCTAGGCCCAGGATCCGGCGATAGGCGCTCGGGGGGCCGTGTCCGCCGAGCCCGCCGATCAAGATGGGGGACCGCCAGCGGGGATCCGCTGCCGCCGGCTCCGCCGTCCAGCAGGTGGGCAACCTGCGCCTCCAGCCATCCAGGAGGCCGGGAGGCTGCAGCCGCCCTCAGGCTCTGCAGCACCGCATCAAATCCGGACATGATGCTTCTAGTGCAGGTGAGCGGGAACTGACTGGCCCCCGCCCCCTGACACTTCCCTGACCCTCTCTTCCACTAGCCCCCCCCGCCCCCTAATGCTGTTAACCCTTTCAGCCCCACCCCCTCCTCTCCAACCCATTGTCATGCTGGCCTTCGCTTAGCCGTGGGGGGGAGGGGGCGGCTCGCTCCGGCCTGTCCTTTACTGCCCTTACTGCTGTATGGGGCTCTGTGATGAGGAGCAAAAAGGAGGGCCCGAACACGCTGGCAGCTTGGGCCCCCCTCTCTTTGCTTCTCCTCATCGGGCCCCTGGACATTTTGTTCAAGGCTTCTGAATGCCTGATGCATAACAGCACTACACCAACAGTATTGTCAGGGCCGGTTTTAGGCAAAGTGGGGCCCAAGGCAAAAGTTTAAAATGGGGCCCCAAATGCTAACAAATTGCACCATCACACAGTAGCATTTCGGTTGCAGTTACATGTGCCGATTTCAGGCCACTAAACAAGTGTGATTAACAATATTGAAGTCATTCGCGGCTGTCTATTTCCATAGATATGTCCATATCCGTGTCTCTAAACCCCTTCACCTCTGGAGCTTTTTTTCGTTTATCGCTCCCCTTCTTTCCAGAGCCATAATTTTTCCGTCAATATGGCCATGCGAGGGCTTGTCTTTTGCGGGACAAGTTCTACGTTTGACTGACATCATTGATTTTACCATGTCGTGTAACAGAAAATGTGAAAAAAATTCAAAGTGCGATGAAATTACAAAAAAAAGTGCAATTCCACACTTTTTTTTTTGCTTGGATTTTTTGCTAGGTTCACTAAATGCTAAGACTGTGTGCACACGTTGCGGATTTGATTGCAGATCCACAGCATTTTTTGCCGCACGGAATTGCATCAAATCCACAGGGTAGTGCACAACCAATGTAAGTCTATGGGAGCTGCAGACTTGTTGTGCACATGCTGCGGAAAAGGCCGCACCGAAACACAGCTTTTTTTTCCGCAGCACATCACTTCTTTTGTGCCGAACTGCAGCATTTCTGCACCCTTACGCCGGCGTCACACTAGCGAGTTTTACGGACGAATGAGAGGTGCAGAAAATAAGGATTGCATACGGTACAATTATTCTCTATGCCCCAGCTCCTATCTGCCGTATTTTACTGATCCGTATTATACGGTCTTCTACGGCCGTAGAAAATCGCAGCATGCTGCGTTTGTCACCGTATTGCGTAAAAAAATCGCCAATGAAAGTCTATGGGGGTGAGAAAATTACGGATTACACACAGACCAACAGTGTGACTTGCGAGAAATACGCAGCGGTGTCCTAGAGAAAAGCCGGCAATTCAGTGCGGTGTACAGTAAAATCACACTGACAGGTTAGAATGGAATAGCTAAAATAAATGTCTACACATAGCATAGGGGTATACACACACACACACATATATATATATATATATATGTATATATATATATATATATATATATGTCAGTGAGACACATATATGCATATATATTAATACGAGGAGATGCAGGCCCTGAGTGGCTCAGCACGTCAGCGAAGGACACGTTATAAATAGGGTTGAGCGAAACGGGTCGTTCATTTTCAAAAGTCGCCGACTTTTGGCAAAGTCGGGTTTCATGAAACCCGATCCGACCCCTGTGCGGGGTCGGCCATGCGGTACGCGACTTTCGCGCCAAAGTCGCGTTTCAATGACGCGAAAAGCGCCATTTCTCAGCCAATGAAGGTAAACGCAGAGTGTGGGCAGCGTGATGACATAGGTCCTGGTCCCCACCATCTTAGAGAAGGGCATTGCAGTGATTGGCTTGCTGTCTGCGGCGTCACAGGGGCTATAAAGGGGCGTTCCCGCCGACCGCCATGTTACTGCTGCTGATCTGAGCTTAGGGAGAGTTTGCTGCCGCTTCGTCAGAAGCAGGGATAGCGTTAGGCAGGGTCTATTAACCACAAAACCGCTTGTGCTGTAGCGATTTCCACTGCCCAACACCACCTTCGGTGTGCAGGGACAGTGGAAGCTACATTTTTTTTTTTTCCCCTCAGCGCTGTAGCTCATTGGGCTGCCCTAGAAGGTTCCCTGATAGCTGCATTGCTGTGTGTACGCCGCTGTGCAAACCAACTGCTTTTTTCAAAGCACAAATCCTCTTGTTCCTTCCTTTCTGCACAGCTATCTTTTTGGTTTGTACACACTTTTTATTTAATTTGTGCATCAGTCCACTCCTTATTGCTGCCTGCCATACCTGGCTGAGATTACTGCAGGGAGATAGTAATTGAAGGACACTCCCTGTTTTTTTTTTTTTTTTTGTGGGAGATTAAGATTGACATTTCTGCTAGAGTGCCATCCCTGTCTGTGTCATCTCTCACTCAGTGGGCCATAGAAAGCCTATTTATTTTTTTGCTTGATTTGGGTTATAAAATCTACCTGAAAAAATCACTACATCAATCAGTGGGAGAAAAATATTGGCCTCAGGGCTTGTGTGCCACTCCTGACTCCTGTGTGCATCATCACTCACTCAGTGGGCCATAGAAAGCCCATTTTTTTTTTTTTTTGCTTTATTTGGGTTCTAAATTCTACCTGAAAAAATCAATAAATCAATCAGTGGGAGATTAATATTGGCCTTTGGGCTTGTGTGCCAGTCCTAAGCGTGCCATCTCTCTCTCTCAGATAGTGGGCCATAGAAAGCCTATTTATTTATTTATTTTTTTAATGGGTTTATAAATTTTCCCTGGAAAAAAAAAAAAAAAAGTGGGAGATTAATATTGGCCTCTGGGCTTGTGTGCCAGTCCTGAGCGTGCCATCTCTCTCACAAATAGTGGGCCATAGAAAGCCTATTTATTTTTTTTTTTTGGTTTTATAAATTCTCCCTTAAAAAAAAAGGGAGATTAATATTGGCCTTTGGGCTTGTGTGCCAGTCCTAAGCGTGCCATCTCTCTCTCTCAGATAGTGGGCCATAGAAAGCCTATTTATTTTATTTTTTTTTAATGGGTTTATAAATTTTCCCTGGAAAAAAAAAAAAAAAGTGGGAGATTAATATTGGCCTCTGGGCTTGTGTGCCAGTCCTGAGCGTGCCATCTCTCTCACAAATAGTGGGCCATAGAAAGCCTATTTATTTATTTTTTTTTGGTTTTATAAATTCTCCCTTAAAAAAAAAGGGAGATTAATATTGGCCTTTGGGCTTGTGTGCCAGTCCTAAGCGTGCCATCTCTCTCTGTCTCTCAGATAGTGGGCCATAGAAAGCCTATTTATTATTTTTTTTATTGGGTTTATAAATTTTCCCTGGAACAAAAAAAAAAAAGTGGGAGATAAATATTGGCCTCTGGGCTTGTGTGCCACTCCTGACTCCTGTGTGCGTCATCTCTCACTCAGTGGGCCATAGAAAGCCTTTTTTTGTTTTATTTGTTTTCTTAATTCTCCCTGAAAAAATCATTTTATTTTCTTTGGTTTCTAAATTCTTCCTGAAAAAATCATTTTATTCTATTTTTTTTTTCCTAAAGTCTCCCTGAAAAAAAAAAAAAAAAACCAAATCAGTGGGAGATTAATATTGCCCTTTCTGCTTGTGTGCCAGTCTTGACTCCTGGGTGTGCCATCTCTCTCTCTCTCTCTCTCCAATTGTGGGCCATAGAAAGCCTATTATTTTTTTAGCTTGATTTGGGTTCCAAAATCTACCTGAAAAAATCACTACATCAATCAGTGGGAGATAAATATTGGCCTCTGGGCTTGTGTGCCACTCCTGACTCCTGTGTGCGTCATCTCTCACTCAGTGGGCCATAGAAAGCCTTTTTTTGTTTTATTTCTTTTCTTAATTCTCCCTGAAAAAAATCATTTTATTTTCTTTGGTTTCTAAATTCTTCCTGAAAAAATCATTTTATTCTATTTTTTTTTTCCTAAAGTCTCCCTGAAAAAAAAAAAAAAAAAAACCAAATCAGTGGGAGATTAATATTGCCCTTTCTGCTTGTGTGCCAGTCTTGACTCCTGGGTGTGCCATCTCTCTCTCTCTCTCTCCAATTGTGGGCCATAGAAAGCCTATTATTTTTTTAGCTTGATTTGGGTTCCAAAATCTACCTGAAAAAATCACTACATCAATCAGTGGGAGATAAATATTGGCCTCTGGGCTTGTGTGCCACTCCTGACTCCTGTGTGCGTCATCTCTCACTCAGTGGGCCATAGAAAGCCTTTTTTTGTTTTATTTCTTTTCTTAATTCTCCCTGAAAAAATCATTTTATTTTCTTTGGTTTCTAAATTCTTCCTGAAAAAATCATTTTATTCTATTTTTTTTTTTCCTAAAGTCTCCCTGAAAAAACAAAAAAAAACAACAAATCAGTGGGAGATTAATATTGCCCTTTCTGCTTGTGTGCCAGTCTTGACTCCTGGGTGTGCCATCTCTCTCTCTCTCTCCAATTGTGGGCCATAGAAAGCCTATTATTTATTTAGCTTGATTTGGGTTCCAAAATCTACCTGAAAAAATCACTACATCAATCAGTGGGAGATAAATATTGGCCTCTGGGCTTGTGTGCCACTCCTGACTCCTGTGTGCGTCATCTCTCACTCAGTGGGCCATAGAAAGCCTTTTTTTGTTTTATTTGTTTTCTAAATTCTCCCTGAAAAAATCATTTTATTTTCTTTGGTTTCTAAATTCTTCCTGAAAAAATCATTTTATTCTATTTTTTTTTCCTAAAGTCTCCCTGAAAAAAAAAAGAAAAAAACAAATCAGTGGGAGATTAATATTGCCCTTTCTGCTTGTGTGCCAGTCTTGACTCCTGGGTGTGCCATCTCTCTCTCTCTCTCCAATTGTGGGCCATAGAAAGCCTATTATTTATTTAGCTTGATTTGGGTTCCAAAATCTACCTGAAAAAATCACTACATCAATCAGTGGGAGATAAATATTGGCCTCTGGGCTTGTGTGCCACTCCTGACTCCTGTGTGCGTCATCTCTCACTCAGTGGGCCATAGAAAGCCTTTTTTTGTTTTATTTGTTTTCTAAATTCTCCCTGAAAAAATCATTTTATTTTATTTGGTTTCTAAATTCTTCCTGAAAAAATCATTTTATTCTATTTTTTTTTTCCTAAAGTCTCCCTGAAAAAAAAAAGAAAAAAACAAATCAGTGGGAGATTAATATTGCCCTTTCTGCTTGTGTGCCAGTCTTGACTCCTGGGTGTGCCATCTCTCTCTCTCTCTCCAATTGTGGGCCATAGAAAGCCTATTATTTTTTTAGCTTGATTTGGGTTCCAAAATCTACCTGAAAAAATCACTACATCAATCAGTGGGAGATAAATATTGGCCTCTGGGCTTGTGTGCCACTCCTGACTCCTGTGTGCGTCATCTCTCACTCAGTGGGCCATAGAAAGCCTTTTTTTGTTTTATTTGTTTTCTAAATTCTCCCTGAAAAAATCATTTTATTTTATTTGGTTTCTAAATTCTTCCTGAAAAAATCATTTTATTCTATTATTTTTTTTTCCTAAAGTCTCCCTTAAAAAAAAAAAAAAATCAAATCAGTGGGAGATTAATATTTACATTTGTGCTTCAGTGACAGTCCTGCGTGTGTGGCATCTCTCTCATTTGTTGCCACCAACAACAGAGTGTGTAACATTGTGCCTGATTTTCGTTGTGGTCTCACTCACCTGTAAAGGGGTAGCTAAATCATACTGAAGTTATAGCTCACCGTGTAATTTGTGTGACAGCAACAAATACCGTTAGTTTGTTTACGTTTTTAAAACAATGAGGAAGTATGGTGGAAGAGGTCGTGGCCGGGGGCGTTCATTGTCAGCTGGTAATGAGGGTAGTGGTAGTGGTGGAGCATCAGCTGGTCGTGGGAAAAAAAATATTGCACCTAAGTCTGGAGCTGTGGAGCCAGGTTCGTCGCCTGGCTACACAAGGCCTCGAACGCTCCCTTTTCTGGGAGTAGGAAAACCGCTTTTAAAGCCGGAGCAGCAAGAGCAAGTTTTGGCTTATCTTGCTGACTCAGCCTCTAGCTCTTTTGCCTCCTCTCGTGAAACTGGTAAATGTCAAAGCAGCGCGTCGTTAGTGGATGTTCACGGTCAGGGACAAGTCACTTCCTTGTCCTCTTCAGCAAAAACAACAACAGAGAAGAATGCAGCAGGCGACACAACGGGTTACTCCATGGAGCTCTTTACACATACCGTCCCTGGCTTAGAAAGTGAAGCAGTTAACAGTCCATGCCCATTACAAGTTGAATCTGACATGGAGTGCACTGATGCACAGCCACAGCCAGACTACTATGCTGGTCCTTTGACTCAGACCACAACATTGCCCTCGCAGGGTGCTGATCAAGAATCAGACCCTGATGAGACTATGTTGCCCCATCACGAACGCTATACCACCGACCGACACGGTGACACAGACGAAGTTGCACACGAGCTACAAGAAGAGGTAATAGATGACCCAGTTCTTGACCCCGATTGGCAGCCATTGGGGGAACAGGGTGCAGGCGGCAGCAGTTCTGAAGCGGAGGAGGAGGGGCCGCAGCAGGCATCAACATCGCAACAGGTTCCATCTGCCGGGCCCGTATCTTGCCCAAAACGCGTGGCAAAGCCAAAACCTGTTGGAGGACAGCGTGGCCATCCGGTTAAAGCTCAGTCTGCAATGCCTGAAAAGGTATCCGATGCTAGAAAGAGTGCAGTCTGGCATTTTTTTAAACAACATCCAATTGATCAGCGCAAAGTCATCTGTCAAAAATGTTCAACTACCTTAAGCAGAGGACAGAATCTGAAAAGTCTCAATACAAGTTGCATGCATAGACATTTAACCACCATGCATTTGCAAGCCTGGACTAACTACCAAACGTCCCTTAAGGTTGTAGCACCCTCGGCCAATGAAGCTAGTCAGCAACGCAACATCCCTTCCGGCAGTGTAGGGCCACCATTTTCCGCACCACCTGCAGTATCTGTGCAGGTTTCTTTGCCAGGCCAAAGCAGTCAGGGTCAGGGAATCACCAGTTTCGTAGTAGGAAACACTGCATCTAGGGCACCGGTGGCAACAATACCATCTCCCACCGTCTCTCAGTCTGCCATGTCCACCGGCACCCCCGCTAGTTCCACGATCTCCAGCTCTCCAGTCCAGCTCACCCTACATGAGACTATGGTTAGAAAAAGGAAGTACTTAGCCTCGCATCCGCGTACACAGGGTTTGAACGCACACATAGCTAGACTAATCTCGTTAGAGATGATGCCCTACCGGTTAGTTGAAAGCGAAGCTTTCAAAGCCCTGATGGACTACGCTGTACCACGCTACGAGCTACCCAGTCGACACTTTTTTTCCAGAAAAGCCATCCCAGCCCTCCACCAGCATGTTAAAGAGCGCATCGTCCATGCACTCAGGCAATCTGTGAGCACAAAGGTGCACCTGACAACAGATGCATGGACCAGTAGGCATGGCCAGGGACGTTACGTGTCCATCACGGCACACTGGGTAAATGTGGTGGATGCAGGGTCCACAGGGGACAGCAAGTTTGGGACAGTTCTGCCTAGCCCACGGTCTAGGAAACAATTGGCTGTAGCCGTTCGCACCCCTTCCTCCACCTCTTCGTCCTCCTGCAGAAGCGAGAGCTCGTCCACAGACCGCAGTCGCACAACCACTCCATCCGCAGCTGCCACTGTTGCACACCAGGTCTCCCATTATGGGGCAGCTACTGGCAAACGTCAGCAGGCTGTATTGGCTATGAAGTGTTTGGGCGACAACAGACACACCGCGGAAGTTCTGTCCGAGTTCTTGCAGAAAGAAACGCAGTCGTGGCTGGGCACTGTAGATCTTGAGGCAGGCAAGGTAGTGAGTGATAACGGAAGGAATTTCATGGCTGCCATCTCCCTTTCCCAACTGAAACACATTCCTTGCCTGGCTCACACCTTAAACCTGGTGGTGCAGTGCTTCCTGAAAAGTTATCCGGGGTTATCCGACCTGCTCCTCAAAGTGCGTGGACTTTGCTCACATATCCGCCGTTCGCCCGTACACTCCAGCCGTATGCAGACCTATCAGCGTTCTTTGAACCTTCCCCAGCATCGCCTAATCATAGACGTTGCAACAAGGTGGAACTCAACACTGCACATGCTTCAGAGACTGTGTGAACAGAGGCGGGCTGTTATGTTTTTGTGGGAGGATACACATACACGGGCAGGCAGTAGGATGGCAGACATGGAGTTGTCAGGTGTGCAGTGGTCGAAGATTCAAGACATGTGCCAAGTCCTTCAGTGTTTTGAGGAATGCACACGGCTGGTTAGTGCAGACAACGCCATAATAAGCATGAGCATCCCCCTAATGCGTCTGCTGATGCAAAGTTTGACGCACATAAAGGATCAGGCGTCTGCAGCTGAGGAAGAGGAAAGCCTTGATGACAGTCAGCCATTGTCTGGCCAGGGCAGTGTACAGGACGAGGTAGCGGGCGAAGAGGAGGAGGAGGACGAGGAGGATGATGGGGATGATTATATTTTTAATGAGGAAGCTTTTCCGGGGCCACTGGAAATTGGTGGCGCGGCAAGGCCGGGTTCTGGTTTTTTGAGGGACACAAGTGACGTGGATTTGCCTGAAACTGCCCCTCAACCAAGCACAACCGCAGATTTGAGAACTGGAACTTTGGCCCACATGGCGGATTATGCCTTACGTATCCTCAAAAGGGACACACGCATAACTAAAATGATGAATGATGACGATTACTGGTTGGCCTGCCTCCTTGATCCTCGCTATAAAGGCAAATTGCAAAATATAATGCCACATGAGAACTTGGAACTAATATTAGCAACCAAACAATCAACTCTTGTTGACCGTTTGCTTCTGGCATTCCCTGCACACAGCGCCCGTGATCGTTCTCACACGAGCTGCAGGGGCCAGCAGACCAGAGGAGTTAGAGGGGCAGAAATCAGAAGTGGCGTTGGCCAGAGGGGTTTTCTGACCAGGTTGTGGAGTGATTTTGCTATGACCGCAGACAGGACAGGTACTGCAGCATCAATTCAAAGTGACAGGAGACAACATTTGTCCAGTATGGTTACAAACTATTTTTCATCCCTTATCGATGTTCTCCCTCAACCGTCATTCCCATTTGATTACTGGGCATCAAAATTAGACACCTGGCCAGAATTGGCAGAATATGCATTGCAGGAGCTTGCTTGCCCGGCAGCTAGTGTCCTATCAGAAAGAGTATTCAGTGCTGCAGGTTCAATACTAACAGAAAAAAGGACTCGTCTGGCTACCCAAAATGTAGATGATCTAACCTTCATTAAAATGAACCACAACTGGATTTCGAAATCTTTTGCCCCACCTTGCCCGGCTGACACCTAGCTTTCCTATGAAAAGGTCTTGCCTGTGGACTATTCTGAATGCCTTTTCCAATCTCGTAATTTTCTGCACCTGATTGTCCAGCATACGACATGTTTACACCTCACTAAATGGCCAAACTCCCCACACGGGGCCGTGGTATCGACACTTGGCGACAGCACCCGTGAGAGTGCAGTTTGTCTGAAGAGGTGGGTGAGCCCGCTTTTGGTCGACGGCACTGCCACTGGGTCCCTCCTAGTACAATAAAGTGTCTCTGGCGGTGGTGGTGCGCACCCAACGTCAGACACACCGTTGTAATATGAGGGGCCCTGGGCCTGTACCGCCGGCCACAAGACAGTTTCCCCCCACCCCAGCTCAAACAGTGCTCTACCACTTGCAAAATTATCTCACAGCTCCACCAATGTTTAGTCTATGCGCTGACATCCTTCAATGCCTGCCACTGACAATACCATTGTATTGACATTTTTGTTATGTTAGGCCTTCGATGCCTGTCTGTGGTCACTCCTTCCACTAGGCCTCCACTGACCACACCACTGCTGCCCGTGTACCCCTGTAACCAATTTAAAATTGCCTACAGCCATGTGTTATTATTTTAGGCCTTCGATGCCTGTCTGCGGTCACTCCTTCCACTAGGCCTCCACTGACCACACCACTGCTGCCCGTGTACCCCTGGAACCAATTTAAAATTGCCTACAGCCATGTGTTATTATTTTAGGCCTTCGATGCCTGTCTGCGGTCACTCCTTCCACTAGGCCTCCAATGACCACAACACTGCTGCCCGTGTACCCCTGGAACCAATTTAAAATTGCCTACAGCCATGTGTTATTATTTTAGGCCTTCGATGCCTGTCTGCGGTGACTCCTTCCACTAGGCCTCCACTGACCACACCACTGCTGCCCGTGTACCCCTGTAACCAATTTAAAATTGCCTACAGCCATGTGTTATTATTTTAGGCCTTCGATGCCTGTCTGCGGTCACTCCTTCCACTAGGCCTCCACTGACCACACCACTGCTGCCCGTGTACCCCTGGAACCAATTTAAAATTGCCTACAGCCATGTGTTATTATTTTAGGCCTTCGATGCCTGTCTGCGGTGACTCCTTCCACTAGGCCTCCACTGACCACACCACTGCTGCCCGTGTACCCCTGGAACCAATTTAAAATTGCCTACAGCCATGTGTTATTATTTTAGGCCTTCGATGCCTGTCTGCGGTCACTCCTTCCACTAGGCCTCCACTGACCACACCACTGCTGCCCGTGTACCCCTGGAACCAATTTAAAATTGCCTACAGCCATGTGTTATTATTTTAGGCCTTCGATGCCTGTCTGCGGTCACTCCTTCCACTAGGCCTCCACTGACCACACCACTGCTGCTCGTGTACCCCTGGAACCAATTTAAAATTGCCTACAGCCATGTGTTATTATTTTAGGCCTTCGATGCCTGTCTGCGGTCACTCCTTCCACTAGGCCTCCACTGACCACACCACTGCTGCCCGTGTACCCCTGGAACCAATTTAAAATTGCCTACAGCCATGTGTTATTATTTTAGGCCTTCGATGCCTGTCTGCGGTCACTCCTTCCACTAGGCCTCCACTGACCACACCACTGCTGCCCGTGTACCCCTGGAACCAACATCAGAAAATATAAAAATAAGTATTTTGCTTATAAAAAAGAAAATACTGGAGAGATATCAAATGCAGACATTTTAACATTAAAAACAAACACATACAACAAAAATCTGGTACAGTACTAAAAATGGCCACCAGCTACAATAACTTTCTCCTGCAAGTAGTTAACTGAAAGGTTTTTTCAATTTTAAACACAGATATGGCATCCACCGAGTGTTGTCCTGTCGCGTCTTCTTTATATTATTGCCAAGAAGATGCAAAACAATGAAAATAATAAAATCATTATTTACCAAAAAAATAGAGTAAGTCAAATCCACATTGCAAATAAACATTCATTACAAATAAAGAAGCAGGGCGCGTCCGAAGGTGAGTATATACCTAATAAGAATATAATCACCCTCAGACGCGCCCTGCTTCTTTCCGACAGCCTTCCTTCCTAAGAATCAGCCCTTCCGTGGTGTAGAGAGAGGGTTTGTTACACTCCAAGGTGTTCCCCAGGTTGCCTTTCCTGAGCTTCGATCTTCCGGCTCTCGTTTAGTAGTTGTTGGAAACTACGCTGCATTAGGCCTACAAATTGGGTATGGGGTGTAGAGAGATGGTGTGTTACACTCCAAGGTGTTCCCCAGGTTTCCTCTCCATTGCTTCGATCTTCCGGCTCTCGTTTAGTAGTTGTTGGAAACTACGCTGCATTAGGCCTACAAATTGGGTATGGGGTGTAGAGAGATGGTGTGTTACACTCCAAGGTGTTCCCCAGGTTTCCTCTCCATTGCTTCGATCTTCCGGCTCTCGTTTAGTAGTTGTTGGAAACTACGCTGCATTGGGCCTACAAATTGGGTATGGGGTGTAGAGAGATGGTGTGTTCCACTCCAAGGTGTTCTCCAGGTTGCCTTTCCTGAGCTTCGATCTTCCGGCTCTCGTTTAGTAGTTGTTGGCAACTACGCTGCATTAGGCCTACAAATTGGGTATGGGGTGTAGAGAGATGGTGTGTTCCACTGTAGAGAGATGGTGTGTTCCACTCCAAGGTGTTCCCCAGGTTTCCTCGCCAATGCTTCGATCATCATGCTCTCGTTTAGTAGTTGTTGGAAACTACGCTGCATTAGGCCTACAAATTGGGTATGGGGTGTAGAGAGATGGTGTGTTACACTCCAAGGTGTTCCCCAGGTTTCCTCTCCATTGCTTCGATCTTCCGGCTCTCGTTTAGTAGTTGTTGGAAACTACGCTGCATTAGGCCTACAAATTGGGTATGGGGTGTAGAGAGATGGTGTGTTACACTCCAAGGTGTTCCCCAGGTTTCCTCTCCATTACTTTGATCTTCCGGCTCTCGTTTAGTAGTTGTTGGAAACTACGCTGCATTAGGCCTACAAATTGGGTATGGGGTGTAGAGAGATGGTGTGTTACACTCCAAGGTGTTCCCCAGGTTTCCTCTCCATTGCTTCGATCTTCCGGCTCTCGTTTAGTAGTTGTTGGAAACTACGCTGCATTAGGCCTACAAATTGGGTATGGGGTGTAGAGAGATGGTGTGTTACACTCCAAGGTGTTCCCCAGGTTTCCTCTCCATTGCTTCGATCTTCCGGCTCTCGTTTAGTAGTTGTTGGAAACTACGCTGCATTAGGCCTACAAATTGGGTATGGGGTGTAGAGAGATGGTGTGTTACACTCCAAGGTGTTCCCCAGGTTTCCTCTCCATTGCTTCGATCTTCCGGCTCTCGTTTAGTAGTTGTTGGAAACTACGCTGCATTAGGCCTACAAATTGGGTATGGGGTGTAGAGAGATGGTGTGTTACACTCCAAGGTGTTCCCCAGGTTTCCTCTCCATTGCTTCGATCTTCCGGCTCTCGTTTAGTAGTTGTTGGAAACTACGCTGCATTAGGCCTACAAATTGGGTATGGGGTGTAGAGAGATGGTGTGTTACACTCCAAGGTGTTCCCCAGGTTTCCTCTCCATTGCTTCGATCTTCTGGCTCTCTTTAGTAGTTGTTGGAAACTACGCTGCATTAGGCCTACAAATTGGGTATGGGGTGTAGAGAGATGGTGTGTTCCACTGTAGAGAGATGGTGTGTTCCACTCCAAGGTGTTCCCCAGGTTTCCTCGCCAATGCTTCGATCATCATGCTCTCGTTTAGTAGTTGTTGGAAACTACGCTGCATTAGACCTACAAATTGGGTATGGGGTGTAGAGAGATGGTGTGTTCCACTCCAAGGTGTTCTCCAGGTTGCCTTTCCTGAACTTCTATCTTCAGGCTCTCATTAAATTGTGGTTAAACGGAACAACTGCATTTGGCGTACTAGTTGGTTTGGGGCCTACTATCGGTGTCTGCCGCTCCTTGCTGTTCTCCTGGTTTCCTGTCCTGAAATTCCGTTTTCAGGCGCTCGTTAAGTAGTTGTTAATGTTAGACTGCATTTGGCCTACTAGTTGGGTTGGGGCCTACTATCGGTGTCTGCCACTCCTTGCTGTTCTCCTCCACTGAACAAAGCTGTGCCGCCTGTTTACTACTGTTGCCAATTTTGAACTGCATTTCGACTACTTACTGATTTGGGCCTACTCTCTGTGTCAGCCTCTCATTCCAGTTGTCCTCCACTGCAATGCCCCCTGATTAGTCCTGTGTTACCAATTTTGAACTGCATTTAGCCCACTTTATTCTTTGGGCCTATATCTGTGTTTCCTCCTCATCCTGCCCATTGCCCAGCCAGTGATAGATGAGTCTGCTGGTAAATTGACCCATAACGCAACATTTCCCGTGCACGCTACACTGCAAGATTGTGACCCTGCTGAAAGTCAGGTCCCCCTTCCCGCATACCATACCACCTTACACGGGGACAAACAGGAAGGTGCAGATGAAAGTGCAGGTTCCTTCATCAGGTGGGGGGAGGAATACTAGTTGGCGACATCACTGGCACAGGGCCTCTCATGGTACGCAAAAGTGTTGCTGCCGGTGGGAGGCGCCCCCGCCGTGCAAACACACCGCTGTACTTTGAGGGGCCCTGTGCCAGTGCCAATGCCAACGAGTGGGCCCCCCCTGCTTGCTCAGGTTCACAGCACTTGCAAAGTTGAAATACTTACCTCTCCCTGCTCCACTGCCGTGACGTGGTCCAGATTTCCTGGGCCCACTAATTACTTGAACCAGCCCTACCCACCACAACTTTAGCCAAATGACCCCCAATTTCAAATGCCTTCCAATTATTATAAGGTAAATTACGCTTGACAAGCTTCATTAAGAAGAATGGATGGTTTTGACATTAAAATGGGCACTCTAGGTGTTTTCCTGGCCCCCACTCACTGCCGACTATGCTGCCCCATTGACTTGCATTGGGTTTCGTGTTTCGGTCGATCCCGACTTTACGTCATAATCGGCCGATTTCACTCGACCCGACTTTTGAGATAGTCGGGTTTCGCGAAACCCGGCTCGACTCTAAAAAGGTCAAGGTCGCTCAACTCTAGTTATAAATATGGCCGGGCCCTGTCCTTCCTCCGGGAAAGTATGCTGAGTCGAGTGTAAGTATTCAACAGCCCATTGAATGACCAATTTTACCTTTATAACTTGTTTGGTTTCAGTCAGGGCTTTTCCCCTATCAATATATTAATTGTTTTTTTCTCTATTTCACAGCACCGTCTGTAGTCATCGGGTGCCTGCATCTACCTTGGAACCCTCTGGAACGATCTCTCAGGAGTCCGCCACCGAGGGCCACGTCGGTAGACCCCACCCCTCTGACACCTCGTCTGGCCCTTCCGGTACCTCTGCCCCATCCACTTCCACCACCAAAAGCACTGGAGCAGCATCGCAGCATTCGTCACTTGAAGCTGCTGGTCAAGACTTGGCATTCCCTTTACCACACCCCTCTGATCCTGCTCCTCTAGACCACCATTAGGTTCGTGGCGGCAGCGACAGAGGGGTCTAGAAAGGAGCTATGCTCCTGAGTTCTTGCATCTGAATGCATCCTTCCAAAGCTCTTTCAAAATTTTGGGAGAGCAAGTGACTGCTGGGTTCAACATGGTGCAAACACGCATCAGTGAAAACAGCAGTCGCTTGGATAGGCTGCATTCAGATGCAAGTCAAGCTCCAAACAACCTTTTTTTACAAACTATGCTCAGGAGCAAGGAAAAGCTTAGTCTTCACCAGCAGATGCCGGAAAATGCACGACTGCCATGCAGCTCTACTGCGGGCCATGTCCCAAGCCCAAACTCCCACACCTCCCCACACAGCCACTACAACTTTCCCAGCCCAGTCCCAATTCTCAGCCCAGTCCCATTTTCCAGCCCAGTCCCAATTCCCACCCCAGGCCCAATTCCCACCACAGGCCCAATACCAAACACAGTCCCAATTCCCACCCCAGGGCAATACCAAACCAAGGCCCAATTCCCACCCCAGGCCCAATACCAAACACAGTCGCAATACCCAACCCAGTCCCAATTCCCATCCCAGCCCCAAATCCCTGTCTTCCCCAATGTTTTCAATGCTATAATTTGTAAAGCGCTGCGGAATATGTTGGCGCTATATAAATAAAAATTATTATTATTATTATTATGTTTTCTTCCTTGTCCACCTTACCTTCCCCATTTAGTATTCCACCTACCCCAACACCACCCTCCCCTGCTCAGTCTCCTGTTTCCCCCCCCTTCCACTACACCCCAACCCAGTAGGCTTTCACCAACTATTGACGTGGTCCAACCTTCCAACCCCTCCGCTGGTATCTCCACCCCACACTTTACAGATTTGTAATATGTTTTGTAATATATGTTTTACTGTTAAATTTTTCTTTAAAAAAAAGTTTCCCAAAAAAAGGTTTACAAAAAAAAAGATTTACCAGAAAAAGGTTTACAAAAAAAAAAGTTTACCAGAAAAAGGTTTACAAAAAAAAGGTTTACCAAAAAAAGGTTTACCAACAAAAAAAAGGTTTACCAAAAATTTTTATAAAAAAAGTATTACAAAAGTTTATTATGTTTTAATATATAAAATAAAATTTGGTTTGGTTTAAAAACAATTTTTTTGTGAAGTACCTTCATTTAAGTATGCTAATAAATGTAAAAAAAACATTACACACCACACGTTAGAAAGTATAACATTTGGTTTATTAATCAAAATATACCAAAGTTTTGTAAACTAATTATTGAAAGTTGGTGTCAATAAAACAACTTTGTACACAAACATTAATCACCAAGACATGAAAGAAAGATGTCACACAATGTTCTCTTGCCATGGCACCCTGCCCACAGGTGAGGCAAAATACTCAGCAAAGTGGTCCCTCATTCTGGAAACAGAACCGGCAGAACGTACAGAGCTGCTGTGGTAATCCCACAGGGTGGTCTCCAAATCCTCATCATCCACGGAAACAGGCTCCTTGGAAATTACATAGTTATGTAGGACCACGCAGGCCTTCACAACCTCATCCACAGTTTGTGTGTGCAGAGATATGGCGGTGAGCAGCACGCGCCACTTTGCAATGAGAATGCCAAATGCACACTCCACCACTCTTCTTGCTCTTGTTGAACGGTAATTGTACACTCTTTTTGTTCGGGTCAAGTCTCTGCTTGTATATGGTTTTAGGAGATGTGGGGACGAATGGAAGGCCTCATCACCCACACAGACATATGGCATAGGTGGTCCAGTTGTTCCCGGGAGTGGTCTGGCTGGTGGAAAGTCATACGTGTCTTCATACAAACAACGTCCCATTGGTGAATTTTTGAATACTTGGGAGTCGTTGGACCGGCCATAGGCTCCAATGTCCACAGCCAGAAATTTACAGTTGGCATCTGCAATGGCCATGAGTACGATTGAAAAGTACTTCTTGTAGTTGTAGTACTCCGAGCCTGATCCTGCCGGTTTTGCAATGCGGATGTGTTTGCCATCTACGGCACCCAAGCAATTTGGGAAATGGCACAGTTTCTCAAACACTTCTGCACTCTGCAGCCAGATGTCCTTTGTTGGTTGTGGAATGTACTCTGTGTGCAACCGATCCCATATAGCCAGGCAGGTCACTTTCACTCTTCCAGAAATAGTTGATACTCCAAGGCGGAACTGGTAGTGTAGTGAGGTTAGGGATTCTCCTGTAGCCAGGAATCTGGGAAAAACAAATGACAATGTTAGTAAAAATTACAAAGACCAACATAACATTTTTAAGCAATTTACACAAATTTTACATTTTTTTCTTTTGTTGTTAAGTTTAACACAGTGGAATGGCCACAAACAATAAAAAAATTAACATGCTCCAGAAAATGCAGCGCAGTGTTTCAGCGCAGTATTTTGTGGAGCATGTTCACTGCTGATGTGGTTTTCCATAGGTTAAAATATGTTTACATGGCATTAAATATGCCATCTTGCGCCCCCATTCTGTCATGTGCTGCTCCCATCCTGCGCCCGTTCTGTCATTTGCTGCTGCCATCCTGTGCCCCCGTTCTGTCATGTGCTGCTCCCATCTTGCGCCCCCATTCTGTCATGTGCTGCTGCCATCCTGCGCCCGTTCTGTCATGTGCTGCTGCCATCCTGCGCCCGTTCTGTCATGTGCTGCTGCCATCTTGCGCCCCCGTTCTGTCATGTGCTGCTGCCATCCTGCGCCCGTTCTGTCATGTGCTGCTGCCATCCTGTGCCCCCGTTCTGTCATGTGCTGCTCCCATCTTGCGCCCCCATTCTGTCATGTGCTGCTACCATCCTGCGCCCGTTCTGTCATGTGCTGCTGCCATCCTGTGCCCATTCTGTCATGTGCTGCTGCCATCCTGCGCCCGTTCTGTCATGTGCTGCTGCCATCCTGCGCCCGTTCTGTCATGTGCTGCTGCCATCCTGCGCCCGTTCTGTCATGTGCTGCTGCCATCCTGCGCCCCCGTTCTGTCATGTGCTGCTCCCATCCTGCGCCACCATTGTATTATATGCCGGCCATAAGATGATCCATTATATATGCCCCGTATGCTGCTGCCATATATAAAAAAAAAAATAACATACTCATCTATCGTCGCTGGGCGCCGAGTGCTGGGGGCCTGAGCAGGCGGGGACACCGGCGCGCTGTGGGGGTCAGGTGCCGGAGTCACCGCTAGCTCAGGCCCCCAGCACTTGCTATACTCACCTGTCTGTCCCGTTCCAGCGCTGCGCGCCGCCATCTTCCGGCTCCTCTGGCTGTGACTGTTCAGTCAGAGGGCGGCGCCGGCACGCATTAAGCGCGTCATCGCGCCCTCTGAACTGGGAACGTCACAGCAGAGGACCCAGGAGACGGAGCCGCACACAGCGCTGGAACGGGGGACAGGTGAATATACTCACCCTCCTGGCGGTCCCTGACTCTCCGGTGGAGATCGCGGTGTGCGTTCAGTGTTTACGCATACCGCGATCTCCTGGGAGCGTCACTCTGTGAGGCCCAGACTGCGCCGGCGCTTGCACAGTCTGTAAAGGCTTCGGACAGAGTGACGCTCCCAGCGTTATATTATAGATATATATATATATATATATATATATATATATATGTATATATATATATATATATATGTGTCTCACTGACATACAGTTAGGGCCAGAAATATTTGGACAGTGACACAATTTTCGCGAGTTGGGCTCTGCATGCCACCACATTGGATTTGAAATGAAACCTCTACAACAGAATTCAAGTGCAGATTGTAACGTTTAATTTGAAGGGTTGAACAAAAATATCTGATAGAAAATGTAGGAATTGTACACATTTCTTTACAAACACTTCACATTTTAGGAGGTCAAAAGTAATTGGACAAATAAACATAACCCAAACAAAATATTTTTATTTTCAATATTTTGTTGCAAATCCTTTGGAGGCAATCACTGCCTTAAGTCTGGAACCCATGGACATCACCAAACGCTGGGTTTCCTCCTTCTTAATGCTTTGCCAGGCCTTTACAGCCGCAGCCTTCAGGTCTTGCTTGTTTGTGGGTCTTTCCGTCTTAAGTCTGGATTTGAGCAAGTGAAATGCATGCTCAATTGGGTTTAGATCTGGAGATTGACTTGGCCATTGCAGAATGTTCCACTTTTTGGCACTCATGAACTCCTGAGTAGCTTTGGCTGTATGCTTGGGGTCATTGTCCATCTGTACTATGAAGCGCCGTCCAATCAACTTTGCAGCATTTGGCTGAATCTGGGCTGAAAGTATATCCCGGTACACTTCAGAATTCATCCGGCTACTCTTGTCTGCTCTTATGTCATCAATAAACACAAGTGACCCAGTGCCATTGAAAGCCATGCATGCCCATGCCATCACGTTGCCTCCACCATGTTTTACAGAGGATGTGGTGTGCCTTGGATCATGTGCCGTTCCCTTTCTTCTCCAAACTTTTTTCTTCCCATCATTCTGGTACAGGTTGATCTTTGTCTCATCTGTCCATAGAATACTTTTCCAGAACTGAGCTGGCTTCTTGAGGTGTTTTTCTGCAAATTTAACTCTGGCCTGTCTATTTTTGGTATTGATGAATGGTTTGCATCTAGATGTGAACCCTTTGTATTTACTGTCATGGAGTCTTCTCTTTACTGTTGACTTAGAGACAGATACACCTACTTCACTGAGAGTGTTCTGGACTTCAGTTGATGTTGTGAACGGGTTCTTCTTCACCAAATTAAGTATGCGGCGATCATCCACCACTGTTGTCATCCGTGGACGCCCAGGCCTTTTTGAGTTCCCAAGCTCACCAGTCAATTCCTTTTTTCTCAGAATGTACCCAACTGTTGATTTTGCTACTCCAAGCATGTCTGCTATCTCTCTGATGGATTTTTTCTTTTTTTTCAGCCTCAGGATGTTCTGCTTCACCTCAATTGAGAGTTCCTCACAGCAACAGCTTCCAAATGCAAAACCACACACCTGGAATCCACCCCTGACCTTTTAACTACTTCATTGATTACAGGTTAACGAGGGAGACGCCTTCAGAGTTAATTGCAGCCCTTAGAGTCCATTGTCCAATTACTTTTGGTCCCTTGAAAAAGAGGACGCTATGCATTACAGAGCTATCATTCCTAAACCCTTTCTCCGATTTGGATGTGGAAACTATCATATTGCAGCTGGGAGTGTGCACTTTCAGCCCATATTATATATATATATATATATATATATATATATATATAATCGTATTTCTGAACATGTTTTTGTAAACAGCTAAAATAACAAAACTTGTGTCACTGTCCAAATATTTCTGGCCCTAACTGTATATATATATATATATATATATATATATATATATATATATACTGTCTATATATATATGTTTTTACGATTATTTGAGCACATGGATCCATTGTATGTCCGTATGTCGGTTTTGCAAGCCTGCGAGAAAATCTCGCAGTACGGATGCCATACGGATTTTATACCGAGGATGCCATGCGCAAAATATGCTGACACACCCTGCCTACGGATGCCATACGGATCACTATTTTGGGGACCTTTCTGCGTATTACGGCCGAAAATAACGGACCGTATTTTCATACGCTGAGTGTGACGCCGGCCTTAGACTTTCATTGAGTCAGGCACATCTGCAGCAAAACCGCAGATGTAAAAAAGATCTTCAGTTTTGCTGTGGATGTGGGTCTGAGAAACGCTGCAGTTTGGGAGGAGGGAAGTGTGTGGGCGGTGACTGTGTGCGTGTATGTGTGTGTGGGCGGGGTCTTCAGGCAGTTTGGATGTGTGCGGGACTATTTGGTTGTGTGCGGGCGGGGTCTGCGGGCTGTTCGGATTTGTGCTGTGCTGTTTAGGACTGTTCAGGTGTGTGCGGGGTCTGTGAGCTGTTCAGATGTGTGCGGGTGTGTGCGAGACTGTTTGGATGTGTGCGGCGCTGTGCGGGTGTGTGCCGGGCTGTGCGGGTGTGTGCCTGGCTGTTCGGGTGTGTGCGGGACTGTTCTCGTGTGTGCGGGACTGTTCGCGTGTGTGCGGGACTGTTCGCGTGTGTGCGGGACTGTTCGCGTGTGTGCGGGACAGTGCGGGGGGTCTTTTGGGGAGCGTGTGCAGGCATCATCCGATGGGACTAAAAGTACACAGCATCCAATCTGCAGCTAATTCGGATGTAATCCGGACAGTGGACATGCACCCTACACTATCCATACATCTATCAATAGATATATCTATCTATCCAGATAGATAGATGTATGCATCTATAGATCTATCTATATGTAGATCTGTCTATCCATTTCTATCCATCTATCATCTATCTGTCTATCTGTGTGTAATTGAGTGTGGGTTGGACAAATGTAAAAGAGGAGGTTGGCCAATAATGACATCACAAATCTTTTTTTTTTGTTCAATAATATATCTTTATTTAGCTTTCAAAAACGCATACAAAAAAGCACAAAAACCGCACCAAAAAAAATTAAAAAAATGCATCAAAACCACGCAAAACGTGCACCAAAAACTGCACCAAAAACTGCATCAAAACTGCACCAAAAACTGCACCAAAACTGCACCAAAAACCTGCATCAAAACCGCACCAAAAACTGCAACAAAAACTGCATCAAAACTGCACCAAAAACTGCATCAAAACGCCACCAAAACTGCATGAAAACCACATCAAAACTGCACCAAAAACGCATCAAAACTGCGTCAAAACCGCACCAAAAACTGCATCAAAAACGCATGAAGACCGCGCACAGAGACACACACACCAATGACCCCACCGCACAGCCCCGCAGACCCCCCGCCCGCACACTCCAGCACCTTCCGCAGACCCCCACCCTCCGCCGCCACCACCGCAACCGGCCACCACCACACTGGCCGTACATCTCAGCACATTAGCGCTGTCGGCCAGCAGACCCCAGCCCTGCCCGCAGACCCCAGCCTTGCCCGCAGACCCAAGCCCCGCCCGCAGACCCCAGACCCGCCCACAGATCCCAACCTGGCCTGCCCGCCCCAGCACAGCCTGCCCGCCCCCAGCACAGCCCCACAGGCTGCCGCCCAGGCCCGCCCACAGCCTAGTCACTCTTGAGTGACTGCTGTCTGTGGGGGCTGGTCACGCCTGCTGTTATGAAAGGCAATTCAGAATCACAATGGACATGGAGGTCAGAGCACATCCAGTGAACTGACAATAACCCAAAATAATAGAACGAGCTCTGAGACGTGGGAACTCTGCAGACCGCAATCCCTAAGCCTATCAAACCACACTAAAGGTAGCCGTGGAGCGCTCCTGACCAGAACCTAGGCGCCTCGTCACAGCCTGAGAAACTAGGTAATCCTGAAGATAGAAAAATAAGCCTACCTTGCCTCAGAGAAATTCCCCAAAGGAAAAGGCAGCCCCCCACATATAATGACTGTGAGTAAGATGAAAACACAAACATAGAGATGAAACAGAATAAGCAATGTGAAGCCCGACTAGCTGAACAGAATGAGGATAGGGAAGATAACTTTGCGGTCAGCACAAAAACCTATAAAAAACCACGCAGAGGGGACAAAAAGACCCTCCGCACCGACTAACGGTACGGAGGTGGTCCCTCTGCGTCTCAGAGCTTCCAGCAGGCAAGAAAAACCAATAAAGCAAGCTGGACAGAAAAATAGCAACAAAATAACATAAGCAAAACTTAGCTTTGCAGAGCAGCAGGCCACAGGAATGATCCAGGGAAAAAACAAGTCCCACACTGAAACATTGACAGGAAGCATAGATCAAAGCATCAGGTGGAGTTAAGTAGAGAAGAAGCTAACGAGCTCACCAGATCACCTGAGGGAGGAAACTCAGAAGCTGCAGTACCACTTTCCTCCACAAATGGAAGATCCCAGAGAAAATCAGCCGAAGTACCACTTGTGACCACAGGAGTGAACTCTGCCACAGAATTCACAACAGTACCCCCCCCCTTGAGGAGGGGTCACCGAACCCTCACCAGAGCCCCCAGGCCGACCAGGATGAGCCACATGAAAGGCACGAACAAGATCGGGAGCATGGACATCAGAGGCAAAAACCCAGGAATTATCCTCCTGAGCATAACCCTTCCATTTAACCAGATACTGGAGTTTCCGTCTTGAAACACGAGAATCCAAAATCTTCTCCACAATATACTCCAATTCCCCCTCCACCAAAACCGGGGCAGGAGGCTCAACAGATGGAACCATAGGTGCCACGTATCTCCGCAACAATGACCTATGGAATACGTTATGTATGGAAAAAGAATCTGGAAGGGTCAGACGAAAAGACACAGGATTAAGAACCTCAGAAATCCTATACGGACCAATAAAACGAGGTTTAAACTTAGGAGAGGAAACCTTCATAGGAATATGACGAGAAGATAACCAAACCAGATCCCCAACACGAAGTCGGGGACCCACACGGCGTCTGCGATTAGCGAAAAGTTGAGCCTTCTCCTGGGACAAGGTCAAATTGTCCACTACCTGAGTCCAAATCTGCTGCAACCTGTCCACCACAGTATCCACACCAGGACAGTCCGAAGACTCAACCTGTCCAGAAGAGAAACGAGGATGGAACCCAGAATTGCAGAAAAACGGTGAAACCAAGGTAGCCGAGCTGGCCTGATTATTAAGGGCGAACTCAGCCAAAGGCAAAAAAGACACCCAGTCATCCTGATCAGCAGAAACAAAGCACCTCAGATATGTTTCCAAGGTCTGATTGGTTCGCTCGGTCTGGCCATTAGTGTGAGGATGGAAAGCCGAGGAAAAAGACAAGTCAATGCCCATCCTACCACAAAAGGCTCGCCAAAACCTCGAAACAAACTGGGAACCTCTGTCAGAAACAATATTCTCTGGAATGCCATGCAAACGAACCACATGCTGGAAGAACAAAGGCACCAAATCAGAGGAGGAAGGCAATTTAGACAAGGGTACCAGATGGACCATCTTAGAAAAGCGATCACAGACCACCCAAATGACTGACATCCTTTGAGAAACGGGAAGGTCAGAAATAAAATCCATAGAGATATGTGTCCAAGGCCTCTTCGGGACCGGCAAGGGCAAAAGCAACCCACTGGCACGAGAACAGCAGGGCTTAGCCCGAGCACAAATCCCACAGGACTGCACAAAAGCACGCACATCCCGCGACAGAGAGGGCCACCAAAAGGATCTAGCCACTAACTCTCTGGTACCAAAGATTCCAGGATGACCAGCCAACACCGAACAATGAAGTTCAGAGATAACTCTATTCGTCCACATATCAGGGACAAACAGTTTCTCCGCTGGGCAACGATCAGGTTTATTAGCCTGAAATTTTTGCAGCACCCGCCGCAAATCAGGGGAGATGGCAGACACAGTTACTCCTTCCTTGAGGATACCCGCCGGCTCAGATAAACCCGGAGAGTCGGGTACAAAACTCCTAGACAGAGCATCCGCCTTCACATTTTTAGAGCCCGGAAGGTACGAAATCACAAAGTCAAAACGGGCAAAAAACAACGACCAACGAGCTTGTCTAGGATTCAAGCGCTTGGCAGACTCAAGATAAGTCAAGTTCTTATGATCAGTCAATACCACCACGCGATGCTTAGCTCCTTCAAGCCAATGACGCCACTCCTCGAATGCCCACTTCATGGCCAGCAACTCTCGGTTGCCCACATCATAATTACGCTCAGCAGGCGAAAACTTCCTGGAAAAGAAAGCGCATGGATTCATCACTGAGCAACCAGAACCTCTCTGCGACAAAACAGCCCCTGCTCCAATCTCAGAAGCATCAACCTCAACCTGGAACGGAAGAGAAACATCTGGTTGACACAACACAGGGGCAGAAGAAAAACGACGCTTCAACTCTTGAAAAGCTTCCACAGCAGCAGAAGACCAATTGACCACATCAGCACCCTTCTTGGTCAAATCGGTCAATGGTTTAGCAATACTAGAAAAATTGCAGATGAAGCGACGATAAAAATTAGCAAAGCCCAGGAACTTTTGCAGACTTTTCAGAGATGTCGGCTGAGTCCAATCATGGATGGCTTGGACCTTAACAGGATCCATCTCGATAGTAGAAGGGGAAAAGATGAACCCCAAAAATGAAACCTTCTGCACACCAAAGAGACACTTTGATCCCTTCACAAACAAAGAATTAGCACGCAGGACCTGAAAAACCGTTCTGACCTGCTTCACATGAGACTCCCAATCATCCGAGAAGATCAAAATGTCATCCAAGTACACAATCAGGAATTTATCCAGGTACTCTCGGAAGATGTCATGCATAAAGGACTGAAACACTGATGGAGCATTGGCAAGTCCGAACGGCATCACGAGATACTCAAAATGACCCTCGGGCGTATTAAATGCAGTTTTCCATTCATCACCTTGCTTAATTCGCACCAGATTATACGCACCACGAAGATCTATCTTTGTGAACCAACTAGCTCCCTTAATCCGAGCAAACAGATCAGATAACAATGGCAAGGGGTACTGAAATTTAACCGTGATCTTATTAAGAAGGCGGTAATCTATACAAGGTCTCAGCGAACCATCCTTCTTGGCTACAAAAAAGAACCCTGCTCCTAATGGCGACGATGACGGGCGAATATGCCCCTTCTCCAGGGATTCCTTCACATAACTGCGCATAGCGGTGTGCTCAGGCACGGACAAATTAAACAATCGACCTTTTGGGAATTTACTACCAGGAATCAAATTGATAGCACAATCACAATCCCTATGCGGAGGTAGGGTATTGGACTTGGGCTCATCAAATACATCCCGGTAATCAGACAAGAACTCTGGGACCTCAGAAGGAGTGGATGACGAAATTGACAGAAATGGAACATCACCATGTACCCCCTGACAACCCCAGCTGGACACCGACATGGATTTCCAATCTAATACTGGATTATGGGCTTGTAGCCATGGCAACCCCAACACGACAACATCATGCAGATTATGCAACACCAGAAAGCGAATAACCTCCTGATGTGCAGGAGCCATGCACATGGTCAGCTGGGTCCAGTATTGAGGCTTATTCTTGGCCAAAGGCGTAGCATCAATTCCTCTCAATGGAATAGGACACTGCAAGGGCTCCAAGAAAAACCCACAACGCTTAGCATATTCCAAGTCCATCAAATTCAGGGCAGCGCCTGAATCCACAAATGCCATGACAGAATACGATGACAAAGAGCAGATCAAGGTAACGGACAGAAGAAATTTTGACTGTACAGTACCAATGGTGGCAGACCTAGCGAACCGCTTAGTGCGCTTAGGACAATCAGAGATAGCATGAGTGGAATCACCACAGTAGAAACACAGCCCATTCAGACGTCTATGTTCTTGTCGTTCAACTCTGGTCAAGGTCCTATCACACTGCATAGGCTCAGGTTTAAGCTCAGGTAATACCGCCAAATGGTGCACAGGTTTACGCTCACGCAAGCGTTGAACGATCTGAATGGCCAAAGACATAGACTCATTCAAACCAGCAGGCATAGGAAATCCCACCATGACATCCTTAAGGGCTTCAGAGAGACCCTTTCTGAATATTGCTGCCAGCGCAGATTCATTCCATTGAGTGAGCACTGACCACTTTCTAAATTTCTGACAATATACCTCTATCTCATCCTGAGCCTGACAAAGAGCCAGCAAATTTTTTTCTGCCTGATCCACTGAATTAGGCTCATCGTACAGCAACCCAAGCGCCAGGAAAAACGCATCGATATTACTCAATGCAGGATCTCCTGACGCAAGAGAAAACGCCCAGTCCTGAGGGTCGCCGCGCAAAAAAGAAATGACGATCCTAACCTGTTGAATTGGGTCACCAGAAGAGCGAGGTTTCAAAGCCAGAAATAGTTTACAATTATTTTTGAAACTCAGAAATTTAGTTCTATCTCCAAAAAACAAATCTGGAATAGGAATTCTCGGTTCAAGCAAAGAATTCTGGACCACAAAATCTTGAATATTTTGAACTCTGGCCGTGAGCTGATCCACACATGAAGACAGACCTTTAATGTCCATTGCTACACCTGTGTCCTGAACCACCCAAATGTCTAGGGGAAAAAAAAAGACAAAACACAGTGCAAAGAAAAAAAAATGGTCTCAGAACTTCTTTTTTCCCTCTATTGAGAATCATTAGCACTTCTGGCTTCCTGTACTGTTATGAAAGGCAATTCAGAATCACAATGGACATGGAGGTCAGAGCACATCCAGTGAACTGACAATAACCCAAAATAATAGAACGAGCTCTGAGACGTGGGAACTCTGCAGACCGCAATCCCTAAGCCTATCAAACCACACTAAAGGTAGCCATGGAGCGCTCCTGACCAGAACCTAGGCGCCTCGTCACAGCCTGAGAAACTAGCTAATCCTGAAGATAGAAAAATAAGCCTACCTTGCCTCAGAGAAATTCCCCAAAGGAAAAGGCAGCCCCCCACATATAATGACTGTGAGTAAGATGAAAACACAAACATAGAGATGAAACAGATTTAGCAAAGTGAGGCCCGACTAGCTGAACAGAACGAGGATAGGGAAGATAACTTTGCGGTCAGCACAAAAACCTATAAAAAACCACGCAGAGGGGACAAAAAGACCCTCCGCACCGACTAACGGTACGGAGGTGGTCCCTCTGCGTCTCAGAGCTTCCAGCAGGCGAGAAAAACCAATAAAGCAAGCTGGACAGAAAAATAGCAACAAAATAACATAAGCAAAACTTAGCTTTGCAGAGCAGCAGGCCACAGGAATGATCCAGGGAAAAAACAAGTCCCACACTGAAACATTGACAGGAAGCATAGATCAAAGCATCAGGTGGAGTTAAGTAGAGAAGAAGCTAACGAGCTCACCAGATCACCTGAGGGAGGAAACTCAGAAGCTGCAGTACCACTTTCCTCCACAAACGGAAGATCCCAGAGAGAATCAGCCGAAGTACCACTTGTGACCACAGGAGTGAACTCTGCCACAGAATTCACAACAGCCTGCTGCTGAGATCACATCAATTTCCAGAGTCTGGAAATTGACGTGACGTCGGCGGAAATTAGCGGCGGCTGCAGCCTGGGGTTCACGTGACCCGGACTCAGCCGCCGCCATAGCGCTGCTCACAGGCGAAATCGGCAACAGATGGTATTTATAAAATGCATTAGGGGCCCCAGGGGATACATTGGGGGGTTAAATGAAAGTAGTTGACAACCCCTTTAAGTCCTGCTCTTCCTCCACTGCTGTCCCTGACTCTCTGTGTGCTGTGCGGCGGGGCCCCTAACTGTAGGTAAGTACTCACCAGTCACCATTGGGACACGCCATGCAGGAGAACAGAGAGACAGCAGCCAATGAGTGCTCTCCTCAGTCAGGTGAGGAAAGCGTTCATTGGCCAGCGTCTCTCCCTGCATGACACGCCCCCTTTTTGAACTTCTGCACTCCGCGAGCCGCTCTCTCCCTGGCACTGGGTGTTAGCATGATTACAGGAGGGAGTGAGAGGGGCCTGAAGCTACATGATACGGGGCCTGCCTGTAGAGACCACCCTCCACCTATTAGCCCCAGCGCAGTGGCACCAGCGGTATGTCCACCACTGGCTGGGAGCCCCTAGGGCAGCGGGGGCCCTAGTGTTATGATCCGGTGACCTTGGAGCCGCATGGAACTTTCTCTGGAGTTGGTGGAAACTATACTGACCGCAAATCCTGAACTTATCACTGCAACTAGAAGTAGCCGTGGGGTGTGCCTAACAAATCCTAGACACCTCGACACAGCCGGAGGACTAAATACCCCTATAGATGAAAATAGGAATACTACCTTGCCTCAGAGCAGAACCCCAAAGGATAGGCAGCCCCCCACAAATATTGACTGCGAGTAGTAGAGGAAAAGGCACTCGCAGGCAGGAAAAAGGATTTAGCAAAAGAGGCCACTCTAGCTAAAATAGGAAAGGATAGGATAGAATACTAAGCGGTCAGTATTAAAACCCTTCCAAAAATATCCACAGCAGAAAATACAAAAAACTTCACCATCAAACTAAAGATGTGGAGCGTATATCTGCAACTCCAGAGAATCCAGCAAGACAGAGAAAAACACTGACTCAATCTAAGCTGGACAAGAGAAAACAAATGAATAGCACAGAATTATTAAGCACACATCATGTGTGCCACAGAAACAAAAAACAGACACTTATCTTTGCTGAAATGGCAGCAAGGCTGGAGGAACCAGACAAAGATCCAAAACCTCCCAGAACCATGGACAACTGGCAAGGAGTAATGAATCCTGCACACCTAAATACACCAGTCAGAGCTGTAATCAGCAGATACACCTGACCAGGGCTGAAACTCAGGGACAACTGCATTACCACCTACAACCACTGGAGGGAACCCAAAAGCAGAATTCACAACACCCTAGGCAGCTGCCTAGTCTGCCTGCCCCTAACACCGGCCCTGAGTATTGTTAATGCATCCGGTGAATGAAAATGGTTGGTCCTTCATCATGGTCCTGCCTGACGTCACACACTGCTCCACTTCCTCATTCCAGAGCAGAGAGAGCAGCATGCGGTGTGTCATGCGGGGGCGGATTGCAGATGACGGACTAGCAGGGTGAGTCTCCGGTGATCCCAGCTGCTGAGTTGTTTCTAATCCTCTCCTGTGTGATACTGTCTGCAGAGCTGTATCTAATCCTATCCTGTGTGATACTGTCTGCTGAGCCGTGTATCTAATCCTATCTTGTGTGATACTGTCTGCTGAGTTGTGTATCTAATCCTATCCTGTGTGATACTGTCTTCTGAGCTGTGTATCTAATCCTATCCTGTGTGATACTGTCTGCTGAGCTGTATCTAATCCTATCCTGTGTGATACTGTCTGCTGAGTTGTATCTAATCATCTCCTATGTGATGCTGTCTGCTAAGCCGTATATCTAATCCTATCCTGTGTTTGTCTATTGAGTTGTATCTAATCCTCTCCTGTGTGATACTGTCTGCTGAGCTGTGTATCTAATCCTATCCTGTGTGATACTGTCTACTGAGCTGTATATAATCCTATCCTGTGTGATACTGTCTGCTGAGATATATCTAATCCTATCCTGTGTGATACCATCTGCTGAGCCGTGTATCTAATCCTATCCTGTGTGATACCGTCTGCTGAGCCGTGTATCTAATCCTATCCTGTGTGATACTGTCTTCTGAGTTGTATCTAATCATCTCCTGTGTGATGCTGTCTGCTGAGCCGTGTATCTAATTCTATCATGTGTGTTTCTGTCTGTTGAGTTGTATCTAATCCTCTCCTGTGTAATACTGTCTGCTGAGCTGTATCTAATCCTATCCTGTCTGATACTGTCTGCTGACTTGTATCTAATCATATCCTGTGTGATACCGTCTGCTGAGCCGTGTATCTAATCCTATCCTGTGTGATACCTTCTACTGAGCCGTGTATCTAATCATATCCTGTGTTTCTGTCTGCTGAGCTGTATCTAATCCTATCTTGTGGGATACCATCTGCTAAGCCGTGTATCTAATCCTATCCTGTGTGTTACTGTCTGCTGAGCTGTATCTATTCCTATCCTGTGTGATACTGTCTGCTGAGCTGTGTATCGAATTCTATCCTGTGTGATACTGTCTGCTGAGCTGTATCTAATCTTATCCTGTGTGATACTGACTACTGAGCCGTGTATCTAATCCTATCCTGTGTGTTTCTGTCTGTTGAGTTGTATCTAATCCTCTCCTGGGTGATACTGTCTGCTGAGCTGTGTATCTCATCCTATCCTGTGTGATGCTGTTTGCTGAGCCGTGTATCTAATCCTATCATGTGTGTTTCTGTCTGTTGAGTTGTATCTAATCCTATCCTGTGTGATACTGTCTGCTGAGTTGTATCTAATTCTTTCTTGTGTGATACCATCTGCTAAGCTGTGTATCTAATCCTATCCTGTGTGATTCTGTCTGCTGAGCTGTATCTATTCTTATCCTTTGTGATAGTCTGCTGCACTGTATCTAATCTTAACCTGTGTGATACTGTCTGCTAAGCTGTGTATCTAATCCTATCCTGTGTGATAGTCTTTTGAGCCGTGTATCTAATCTTATCCTATGTGATACTGTCTGCTGAGCTGTGTGTCTAATCCTATCCCGTGTGATACTGACTGCTGAGCCGTGTATCTAATCTTATACTGTGTGATACTGACTACTGATCCTTGTATCTAATCCTATCCTGTGTGATACTGTCTGCTGAGATATATCTAATCCTATCCTGTGTGATAATGTCTGCTGAGTTGTATCTAATACTCTCCTGTGTGATACTGTCTGCTGAGCTGTGTATCTAATCCTATCCTGTGTGATACTGTCTGCTGAGCTGTATCTAATCCTATCCTGTGATACTGTCTGCTGAGTTGTATCTAATCCTCTCCTGTGTGATGCTGTCTGCTCAGCCATGTATCTAATCCTATCCTGTGTGATACTGTCTGCTGAGCCGTGTATCTAATCCTATCCTGTGTGATACCGTCTGCTGAGCTGTGTATCTAATCCTATCCTGCATTTCTGTCTGTTGAGTTGTATCTAATCCTCTCCTGTCTGATACTGTCTGCTGAGCTGTATCTAATCCTATCCTGTCTGATACTGTGTGCTGACTTATATCTAATCATATCCTGTGTGATACCATCTGCTGAGCCGTGTATCTAATCCTATCCTGTGTGATACCGTCTGCTGAGTCGTGTATCTAATCCTATCCTGTGTTTCTTTCTGCTGACTTGTATCTAATCATCTCCTGTGTGATACTGTCTGCTGAGCTGTGTATCTAATCCTTTCCTGTGTGAAACTGTCTCCTGAGCTGTATCTAATCTTATCCTGTGTGATACTGACTGCTGAGCCACGTATCTAATCCTATCCTGTGTGATAGTCTTTTGAGCAGTGTATCTAATCCTATCCTATGCGATACTGTTTGCTGAGCTGTGTATCTAATCTTATCCTGTGTGATACGGTCTGCTGAGCCATGTATCTAATCTTATACTGTTTGATACTGACTACTGAGCTGTGTATCTAATCCTATCCTGTGTGATAGTCTTTTGAGCAGTGTATCTAATCCTATCCTATGCGATACTGTTTGCTGAGCTGTGTATCTAATCTTATCCTGTGTGATACGGTCTGCTGAGCCGTGTATCTAACCTTATACTGTTTGATACTGACTACTGAGCCGTGTATCTAATCCTATCCTGTGTGATACTGTCTTCTGTGCTGTGTATCTAATCCTATCCTGTGTGATACTGTCTGCTGAGCTGTATCTAATCCTATCCTGTGTGATACTGTCTGCTGAGTTGTATCTAATACTCTCCTTTGTGATACTGTCTGCTGAGCTGTGTATCTAATCCTATCCTGTGTGATACTGTCTGCTGAGCTGTATCTAATCCTATCATGATACTGTCTTCTGAGTTGTATCTAATCCTCTCCTGTGTGATGCTGTCTGCTCAGCCATGTATCTAATCCTATCCTGTGTGATACTGTCTGCTGAGATGTATCTAATCCTATCGTGTGATACTGTCTGCTGAGCCGTGTATCTAATCCTATCCTGTGTGATACCGTCTGCTGAGCTGTGTATCTAATCCTATCCTGCATTTCTGTCTGTTGAGTTGTATCTAATCCTCTCCTGTGTGATACTGTCTGCTGAGCTGTATCTAATCCTATCCTGTGTGATACTGTCTGCTGAGCTGTATCTAATCCTATCCTGTCTGATACTGTGTGCTGACTTATATCTAATTATATCCTGTATGATACCGTCTGCTGAGCCGTGTATCTAATCCTATCCTGTGTGATACCGCCTGCTGAGTCGTGTATCTAATCCTATCCTGTGTTTCTTTCTGCTGAGTTGTATCTAATCATCTCCTGTGGGATACTGTCTGCTGAGCTGTGTATCTAATCCTCTCCTGTGTGAAACTGTCTCCTGAGCTGTATCTAATCTTATCCTGTGTGATACTGACTGCTGAGCCACGTATCTAATCCTTTCCTGTGTGATACTGTCTGCTGAGCTGTATCTAATCTTATCCTGTGTGATACTGACTGCTGAGCCACGTATCTAATCCTATCCTGTGTGATACTGTCTGCTGAGCTGTAGCTAATCTTATCTTGTGTGATACTGACTGCTGAGCCACGTATCTAATCCTATCCTGTGTGATAGTCGTTTGAGCAGTGTATCTAATCCTATCCTATGCGATACTGTTTGCTGAGCTGTGTATCTAATCCTATCCTGTGTGATACGGTCTGCTGAGCTGTGTATCTAATCTTATACTGTTTGATACTGACTACTGAGCCGTGTATCTAATCCTATCCTGTGTGATACTGTCTTCTGAGCTGTGTATCTAAGCCTATCCTGTGTGATACTGTCTGCTGAGCTGTATCTAATCCTATTCTGTGTGATACTGTCTGCTGAGCTGTATCTGATCCTCTCCTGTGTGATAATGTCTGCTGAGCTGTGTATCTAATCCTATCCTGTGTGATACTGTCTGCTGAGCTGTGTATCTAATTCTCTCCCGTGTGATCCCATGTGCTTAGCTGTATCTCATTCTCCCCTGTGTGACCCCATCCGGTGGACACTGCGGTATAACCCCTTCTCGCACTTTCAGGTTGTGTGGTCTTGGAAGTCGTTGCTTCTGCCGTTCTGCTCTTCTGACTTGCAGGCGACGGATGAGCAGGTGGAGGTGGAAGGCAGATCAGGCACAGGGCGGGCGAGCAGGGTCTCTCCGGTTAGAAGATGCTTCAGGTGGCTCACCGTGGCTGTGTCTGTACTGGTATCATGCGGTTGATGAGGGAAGGTGAGTGGTGACTGGGGCCGCATCCAACAGGGCCCAGGGGGAGGCAAGTGGTGACTGGGGCCGCATCCAACAGGGCCCAGGGGGAGGCTAGTGGGGACTAGGGGCCGTATCCAACAGGGCCCAGGGGGAGGCTAGTGGGGACTGGGGGCCGCATCCAACAGGGCCCAGGAGGAGGCTAGTGGGGACTGGGGGCCGCATCCAACAGGGTTCAGGGGGAGGCTAGTGGGGACTGGGGGCCGCATCCAACAGGGTCCAGTGGGAGGCTAGTGGAATGTATAAGCTACTGGATGATCCTGACCTGCTCAAAACTAATTGCTTAATTATAACATGAGGCAGCAGCTCAGGATCCAGTAGCTTATAAGTTTTTGTTGGGGTTTGGAAGGGCGGTGGGAAATTATTGAAGCAAGTGGGTATATATGATCGGGAAACATCTTTATTATTATGGCAGTGTAATTTTTGAAATGGGGCTATCGGTCTGCGCTCGCACAGCAGTGCATGGACTGGGCGCCGATCTCCTGATCAGCATCCTCATAAATGCTGTGAGGCTGCTGAGTTCAGGTCAGGAGACCCGCGGCCGGTACATACACCACAGTCCAAGTACAGACCGATATTCACCAGAAGTGGAGCTTTTCTAAGAGAGGGCGGAAGAACTGTAGAACATAGTAACATAGTTAGTAAGGCCGAAAAAAACATTTGTCCATCCAGTTCAGCCTATATTCCATCATAATAAATCTCCAGATCTACGTCCTTCTACAGAACCTAATAATTCGAGGGGTGGAGGCGGAGCTAGGGTGGAGTTGGAACTGGGGGTGGGGCCTGGGCGGAGTTTCAAGGGGGCCCCAAAATTTTGACAGTATGGGGCCCTGAAATTCCTAGTGGCGGCCCTGATCCCAGGTGGCCGGTTGCTGCAGTGATGTTGCTTTTCCTTCGGGGAGAGTAATGTCATGCTCAGAGGCAATGGAGTTCTCTTCACCAGGTAAGGCACACACATTCTGAATCCAGGCCAGGAGGGGGAGCTCAGCACACGGATTCAGGGGAGCTTCCCTATTCTATATGTATCCTGACCTGGAGGAGGAGCTAGTTTAGTCTGGGACCTGGAGAGGCACTGAAGTAGAAGGAAGTCTGGAACTGAGTGCAGACATAGAGGCCTAACAGCCACAAGGGAGCTGCATCCTCTGGAAGGACAGATGACCTGGAAGGGTTGAATGTAGAGTAGCCGGAAGGGAAGGAGCACAGGAGAGGAGCAGAGCTCAGAGGGAAACTGTGGCAGGGCACCCTCAGAGCTGAAGCGCAGTAACGGGAACTGGGAGCCCGAGGCTTTTGTGGGACTCTAGGACACAGAGCAGAACTGGAGGGCACAACACTACACGTTAACTGCCTGCACCAACTGCCGAACTTCCCCAGTCAGGAAGCTGTACACGCCAGGATTTGCCCTGGAAAAAGCAGAAGTAAAAGACATTCAACTGCGTGATGAACTAACTGTTGTAAATATGTTGTTTTGATGCTTTTCTTTTGCAGTACTTATGAATAAGATGTTCTCTGGAAACTGTTTTCTAAATAGTTTGGCACCTGTTCCAGTACCCTTTCTCTTTGACATTGCCGTGCAGAACAGAACCAGAGGGCACAACACTACACGTTAAAGTTTGTAACTAAAAGAGCCACCTTGTGCAGCACTAATGCTGCATTCTGACAAGGTGGCTCTTTTAGTTATGCTCCCTGCACACGCTGAAATAAACGCTTATAAAATGTGCCCCCTCATACCCCGAAATCATCTGGGGTTGGGTCTTCCCCCCTAATCAGACGCAGCACAGCCGTCACTCCGGGCCTGTGCGCACTGGGCGCCGCCTCCTCTTCTTTCATTAGCGTTCCCGGTGCCTGCGCTGTAAGTATTCTTTTCCGGGCATGCGCATTTGTGCTGCCCTTTGAACTTACAGCGCAGGCGCCAAGGACGCTAATGAAGCAAGAGGAGGTGGCGCCCGGCATGCACAGGCCTGGAGTGACGGCTATGCTGCGTCTAATTAGGGGGGAAAGACCCGCCCCCGGGACGATTTCACGGTAAGCGGCGGCACATTTTATAAGCGTTTATTTCAGCGTGTGCAGGGAGCATAACTAAAAGAGCCACCTTTGTCAGAATGCAGCATTAGTGCTGCACAAGGTGGTTCTTTTAGTTACAAACGCCTGAGGGGGGTGACAGGATCCCTTTAACTGCCTGCACCACACCTGAGACGCAGCAACACCTGAGGAGCCATGGCATGATAGAGTCCCTTTAAAAAGGCTCAAGCTGCCCATCATGCAGGTACCTGTTTCAGGACAGGAGAAAGAATAGAGGACTCTGTAGGAAGCTTCAGGCAGCAGGGACCTCACCTTTAATGGGACTAGTTGGAAAGGCTCACGGACCTCTACTGGAAAAGGGAACCCTCAATTGCCTCTGAGCCGGCCGGAACACCATCACCCGTGCCTGGTACCCTGGACTGTGGCCAGCAACCTTCAGTAAACCAGGTAAAGACTTACAACTTGTCTCCTCCATTTATTTACCAGCTATACCATCTACGCCCTACACCATAGGACCCCTGGGGACCCCACTTCACCTGTGTGAAGCGTAAAATCTGTGCTGCCGCAACATCCCCCGGGATACCCCCTTAATGCAGCGTTGGTCCAACTACTGACCGAACTCCACAGGTGGCATCACAACAAACTTTGAACATTTTCCCCTTTAATGTTGAGGTCCAGGGCCACAGACTGGGTCGCAGCCACCGTGATATCCCCCTTGCGACAGGACCTGGTACCGAGTACCCCACTGCCCTGTGGGCGACTCACATGTACACAATGACTGCACCAGCAGAATAGTGAGTGCAACTTTGGGGTATAATACAGGATGTAATTCAGGATCAGTAATGTAATGTACGTACACAGTGACTGCACCAGCAGAATAGTGAGTGCAGCTCTGGGGTATAATACAGGATGTAACTCAGGATCAGTAATGTAATGTAGGTACACAGTGACTGCACCAGCAGAATAGTGAGTGCAGCTCTGGGGTATAACACAGGGTGTAACTCAGGATCAGTAATGTAATGTATGTACACAGTGACTGCACCAGCAGAATAGTGAGTGCATCTCTGGAGTATAATACAGGATATAACTCAGGATCAGTAATGTAATGTATGTACACAGTGACTGCACCAGCAGAATAGTGAGTGCATTTCTGGGGTATAATACAGGATGTAACTCAGGATCAGTAATGTATTGTATGTACACAGTGACTGCACCAGCAGAATAGTGAGTGCAGCTCTGGGGTATAACACAGGGTGTAACTCAGGATCAGTAATGTAATGTATGTACACAGTGACTGCACCAGCAGAATAGTGAGTGCATCTCTGGAGTATAATACAGGATATAACTCAGGATCAGTAATGTAATGTATGTACACAGTGACTGCACCAGCAGAATAGTGAGTGCATTTCTGGGGTATAATACAGGATGTAACTCAGGATCAGTAATGTAATGTATGTACACAGTGACTGCACCAGCAGAACAGTGAGTGCAGCTCTGCAGTATGATACAGGATGTAACTCAGGATCAGTACAGGATTAGTAATGTATGTACACAGTGACTGCACCAGCAGAATAGTGAGTGCAGCTCTGGGGTATAATACAGGATGTAACTCAGGATCAGTAATGTAATGTATGTACACAGTGACTCCACCAGCAGAATAGTGAGTGCAGCTCTGGGGTATAATACAGGATGTAACTCAGGATCAGTAATGTAATGTATGTACACAGTAACTGCACCAGCAGATTAGTGAGTGCAGCTCTGGAGTATAATACAGGATGTAACTCAGGATCAGTAATGTAATGTATGTACACAGTGACTGCACCAGCAGAATAGTGAGTGCAGCTCTGGAGTATAATACAGGATATAACTCAGGATCAGTAATGTAATGTATGTACACAGTGACTCCACCAGCAGAATAGTGAGTGCAGCTCTGGGGTATAATACAGGATGTAACTCAGGATCAGTAATGTAATGTATGTACACAGTAACTGCACCAGCAGAATAGTGAGTGCAGCTCTGGAGTATAATACAGGATGTAACTCAGGATCAGTAGTGTAATGTATGTACACAGTGACTGTACTGTTGTGAATTCTGTGGCTGAATTCACTCCTGTGGTCACAAGTGGTATTGCAGCCTCTGGGCTTCCTCCCTCAGGTGTTTTGGTGAGCTCGTTGGCTGCCTTGATATTTAACTCCACCTGAGTCTGTCTTCCTTGCTCCTTGTCAATGTTCCAGTGTTGGATCTGAGCTACTGCATCTTTCCTGTGGCCTGCTGCTCTGCTAGATAAGTGTTACTTTGTTTTTGTTTCCGTTTTTTCTGTCCAGCTGTGCTATTCTCTTTTGCTGGAAGCTCTGAGACGCAAAGGGTGCACCGCCGTGCCGTTAGTTCGGCACGGTGGGTCTTTTTGCCCCCCTTTGCGTGGTTCTGCTTTAGGGTTTTTTGTAGACTGCATAGTTCTCTTTGCTATCCTCGCTCTGTCTAGAATATCGGGCCTCACTTTGCTGAATCTATTTCATTCCTACGTTTTGTCTTTTCATCTTGCTAACAGTCATTATATGTGGGGGGCTGCCTATTCCTTTGGGGTATTTCTCTGAGGCAAGTCAGGCTTGTATTTCTATCTTCAGGCTAGTCAGCTCCTCAGGCAGTGCCGAGTTGCATAGGTAGTGTTAGGCGCAATCCACTGCTGCTTTTAGTTGTGTGAGGATAGGTTCAGGTATTGCAGTTTGCAGAGATTCCACGTCTCAGAGCTTGTTCTATTGTTTTTGGGTTATTGCCATATCACTGTATGTGCGCTGATTACTGCACACTGTGTTGCCTGATAGCACAGCATAACAGTACAAGGAGCCCAAACCAATGATTCTCAATAGAGGGAAAAAAGAAGTCCTGACATCATTTTTTTTTCCTCAGCTCTGTCTTCAGTTTTTTTTTTTTTTTTCCCCTAGACATTAGAGTGCTTCAGGACACAGCTGTGGACATGGATATTCAGGCTCTGTGCTCCTCAGTGGATAATCTCGTTATAAATGTACAAAAGATTCAAGATACAATTGATCAGAAATCTATGCTAGAACCAAGAATTCCTATTCCTGATTTGTTTTTTGGTGACAGAACTAAGTTCCTGAGCTTCAAAAATAATTGTAAGCTATTTCTGGCCTTGAAACCTCATTCTTCTGGTAATCCTATTCAACAGGTTTTGATTATTATTTCTTTTTTGCGCGGCGACCCACAGGACTGGGCGTTTTCTCTTGCGCCAGGAGACCCTGCATTGAGTAATGTTGATGCGTTTTTCCAGGCGCTTGGATTGCTTTACGATGAGCCTAATTCAGTGGATCAGGCTGAGAAAAATTTGCTGGCTTTATGCCAGGGTCAGGATGATGTAGAAGTATATTGTCAGAAATTTAGGAAGTGGTCAGTACTCACTCTGTGGAATGAATCTGCACTGGCGGCTTGGTTCAGAAAGGGTCTCTCTGAAGCTCTTAAGGATGTCATGGTGGGATTTCCTATGCCTGCTGGTTTGAATGAGTCTATGTCCTTGGCCATTCAGATCGGTCGTCGCTTGCGCGAGCGTAAATCTGTGCACCATCTGGCGGTATTGTCTGAGAGTAAACCTGAGCCTATGCAGTGCGACAGGACTATGACTAAAGTTGAACGGCAAGAACACAGACGTCTGAACAGGCTGTGTTTCTACTGTGGTGATTCCACTCATGCTATTTCTAATTGTCCTAAGCGCACTAGGCGGTTCGATAGCTCTGCCGTCATTGGTACTGTACAGTCCAAATTCCTTCTGTCCATTACCTTGATATGCTCTTTGTCATCGTATTCTGTCATGGCGTTTGTGGATTCAGGCGCTGCCCTGAATCTGATGGATTTGGATTATGCTAAACGTTGTGGATTTTTCTTGGAGCCTTTGCGGTGTCCTATTCCGTTGAGAGGAATTGATGCTACACCTTTGGCCAAGAATAAGCCTCAGTACTGGGCCCAGCTGACCATGTGCATGGCTCCTGCACATCAGGAAGTTATTCGCTTTCTGGTACTGCATAATCTGCATGATGTGGTCGTGTTGGGGTTGCCATGGCTACAAACCCATAATCCAGTATTAGATTGGAACTCTATGTCGGTAACCAGCTGGGGTTGTCAGGGAGTACATGGTGATGTTCCATTTTTGTCTATTTCGTCATCCATTCCTTCTGACATCCCAGAGTTCTTGTCTGACTTTCAGGATGTATTTGAAGAGCCCAAGTCTGATGCCCTACCTCCGCACAGGAATTGTGATTGTGCTATCAATTTGATTCCTGGTAGTAAATTCCCTAAGGGTCGTTTATTTAATTTGTCCGTGCCTGAACACACCGCTATGCGCAGTTATGTGAAAGAATCCCTGGAGAAGGGACATATTCGCCCATCGTCATCACCATTGGGAGCAGGGTTCTTTTTTGTAGCCAAAAAGGATGGTTCGCTAAGACCGTGTATTGATTACCGCCTTCTTAATAAGATCACTGTTAAGTTTCAGTATCCCTTGCCATTGATATCTGACTTGTTTGCTCGGATTAAGGGGGCTAGTTGGTTGATCTTCGTGGTGCGTATAATCTGGTGAGAATCAGGCAGGGAGATGAATGGAAAACGGCATTTAATACGCCCGAGGGTCATTTTGAGTATCTGGTGATGCCGTTCGGACTTGCCAATGCTCCATCTGTTTTTCAGTCTTTTATGCATGACATTTTCCGTGAGTATCTGGATAAATTCCTGATTGTTTACTTGGATGACATTTTGATCTTCTCTGATGATTGGGAGTCTCATGTGAAGCAAGTCAGAATGGTTTTCCAGGTACTGCGTGCTAATTCCTTGTTCGTGAAGGGATCAAAGTGTCTCTTCGGTGTGCAGAAAGTTTCATTTTTGGGGTTCATCTTTTCCCCTTCTACTATCGAGATGGATCCGGTTAAGGTCCAGGCCATCCAGGATTGGACTCAGCTGACATCTCTGAAAAGTCTGCAGAAATTCCTGGGCTTTGCTAATTTTTATCGTCGCTTCATCTGTAATTTTTCTAGCATTGCCAGACCATTGACCGATTTGACCAAGAAGGGTGCTGATTTGGTTAATTGGTCTTCTGCTGCCGTGGAAGCTTTTCAGGAGTTGAAGCGTCGTTTTTGCTGTGCCCCTGTGTTGTGTCAACCAGATGTTTCTCTTCCGTTCCAGGTCGAGGTTGATGCTTCTGAGATTGGAGCAGGGGCGGTTTTGTCACAGAGAGGTTCTGGTTGCTCAGTGTTGAAACCATGTGCTTTCTTTTCCAGGAAATTTTCTGCTGCTGAGCGTAATTATGATGTGGGCAACCGAGAGTTGCTGGCCATGAAGTGGGCATTCGAGGAGTGGCGTCATTGGCTTGAGGGAGCTAAGCATCGCGTGGTGGTATTGACTGATCATAAGAATCTTACTTATCTCGAGTCTGCCAAGCGCTTGAATCCTAGACAGGCCCGTTGGTCGTTATTTTTTGCTCGTTTTGATTTTGTGATTTCGTACCTTCCGGGCTCTAAAAATGTGAAGGCGGATGCTCTGTCTAGGAGTTTTGTGCCCGACTCTCCGGGGTTATATGAGCCGGCGAGTATCCTCAAGGAAGGAGTCATTGTGTCTGCCATCTCTCCTGATTTGCGGAGAGTGTTGCAGAAATTTCAGGCTAATAAACCAGATCGTTGTCCGGCCGAGAAACTGTTCGTCCCTGATAGGTGGACTAGTAAAGTTATCTCTGAACTTCATTGTTCGGTGCTGGCTGGTCATCCAGGAATCTTTGGTACCAGAGAGTTAGTGGCTAGATCCTTCTGGTGGCCATCTCTGTCACGGGATGTGCGTGCTTTTGTGCAGTCCTGTGGGATTTGTGCTAGGGCTAAGCCCTGCTGTTCACGTGCCAGTGGGTTGCTTTTGCCCTTGCCGGTCCCGAAGAGGCCTTGGACACATATTTCGATGGATTTCATTTCTGACCTTCCCGTTTCTCAAAAGATGTCGGTCATTTGGGTGGTCTGTGATCGCTTTTCTAAAATGGTCCATCTGGTGCCCTTGGTTAAATTGACTTCCTCCTCTGATTTGGTGCCTTTGTTCTTCCAGCATGTGGTTCGTTTGCATGGCATTCCTGAGAATATTGTTTCTGACAGAGGTTCCCAGTTTGTCTCGAGGTTCTGGCGAGCCTTTTGTGGTAGGATGGGCATTGACCTATCTTTTTCCTCGGCCTTCCATCCTCAGACTAATGGCCAGACCGAACGAACCAATCAGACCTTGGAAACATATCTGAGATGTTTTGTTTCTGCTGACCAGGATAATTGGGTGTCATTTTTGCCGTTGGCTGAGTTCGCCCTTAATAATCGGGCCAGCTCGGCTACCTTGGTCTCTCCATTTTTCTGCAATTCTGGGTTCCATCCTCGTTTCTCTTCAGGACAGGTTGAGTCTTCGGACTGTCCTGGTGTGGATTCTGTGGTGGACAGGTTGCAGCAGATCTGGACTCAGGTAGTGGACAATTTGACCTTGTCCCAGGAGAAGGCTCAGCTTTTCGCTAATCGTAGACGCCGTGTGGGTCCCCGACTTCGTGTTGGGGATCTGGTTTGGTTATCTTCTCGTCATATTCCTATGAAGGTTTCCTCTCCTAAGTTTAAACCTCGTTTTATTGGTCCGTATAGGATTTCTGAGATTCTCAATCCGGTGTCTATTCGTCTGACCCTCCCAGACTCCTTTTCCATACATAATGTATTCCATAGGTCGTTGTTGAGAAGATACGTGGCACCTATGGTTCCATCTGTGGAGCCTCCTGCCCCTGTTTTGGTGGAGGGGGAATTGGAGTATATTGTGGAGAAAATTTTGGATTCTCGCGTCTCTAGACGGAAACTCCAGTATCTGGTCAAATGGAAGGGTTATGCTCAGGAGGATAATTCCTGGGTTTTTGCCTCTGATGTCCATGCCCCAGATCTTGTTCGTGCCTTTCATGTGGCTCATCCTGGTCGGCCTGGGGGTTCTGGTGAGGGTTCAGTGACCCCTCCTCAAGGGGGGGGTACTGTTGTGAATTCTGTGGCTGAATTCACTCCTGTGGTCACAAGTGGTATTGCAGCCTCTGGGCTTCCTCCCTCAGGTGTTTTGGTGAGCTCGTTGGCTGCCTTGATATTTAACTCCACCTGAGTCTGTCTTCCTTGCTCCTTGTCAATGTTCCAGTGTTGGATCTGAGCTACTGCATCTTTCCTGTGGCCTGCTGCTCTGCTAGATAAGTGTTACTTTGTTTTTGTTTCCGTTTTTTCTGTCCAGCTGTGCTATTCTCTTTTGCTGGAAGCTCTGAGACGCAAAGGGTGCACCGCCGTGCCGTTAGTTCGGCACGGTGGGTCTTTTTGCCCCCCTTTGCGTGGTTCTGCTTTAGGGTTTTTTGTAGACTGCATAGTTCTCTTTGCTATCCTCGCTCTGTCTAGAATATCGGGCCTCACTTTGCTGAATCTATTTCATTCCTACGTTTTGTCTTTTCATCTTGCTAACAGTCATTATATGTGGGGGGCTGCCTATTCCTTTGGGGTATTTCTCTGAGGCAAGTCAGGCTTGTATTTCTATCTTCAGGCTAGTCAGCTCCTCAGGCAGTGCCGAGTTGCATAGGTAGTGTTAGGCGCAATCCACTGCTGCTTTTAGTTGTGTGAGGATAGGTTCAGGTATTGCAGTTTGCAGAGATTCCACGTCTCAGAGCTTGTTCTATTGTTTTTGGGTTATTGCCATATCACTGTATGTGCGCTGATTACTGCACACTGTGTTGCCTGATAGCACAGCATAACACTGTACCAGCAGAATAGTGAGTGCAGCTCTGGAGTATAATACAGGATGTAACTCAGGATCAGTAATGTAATGTATGTACACAGTGACTCCACCAGCAGAATAGTGACTGCAGCTCTGGGTATAATACAGGATGTAACTCAGGATCAGTAATGTAATGTATGTACACAGTGACTGCACCAGCAGAATAGTGAGTGCAGCTCTGGAGTATAATACAGGATGTAACTCAGGATCAGTAATGTATGTACACAGTGACTGCACCAGCAGAATAGTGAGTGCAGCTCTGGGGTATAATACAGGATGTAACTCAGGATCAGTAATGTATGTACACCGTGACTGCACCAGCAGAATAGTGAGTGTAGCTCTGTGGTATAATACAGGATGTAACTCAGGATCAGTAATGCATGTACACAGTGACTGCACCAGCAGAAGAGTGAGTGGAGCTCTGGAGCACAATACTTGATGTAGCAAATATCCAGACCGAAATAAGTACAAAGTAACTCAACTCTTTATGGGAATTGTATCTATAGCTACACTGTAACTTGGGGTACAGGGGTGAACATATCGTATTAATAATTCTGATTTCCAAGTTTGGTTTCATCTTCATTATTTTTTACAAAATAAAAGCATGATTTAAATGTTATAAAACTGTCAAGAATAAAGTAGCCGCTACATGTAGAAATGATTTTCTTATATATCTTGCCTGTAACCTTTTTATGATCAATATCTTTTGTTACGTGGTGCTTCATTTGCGGCGCCTTGTCTGCAGTCATCGATTTTCCAAGGCGCAGGGGCTCTACAACAAGGGCGATTTTAAAAATGCACCAACTCGCCTAACCTTTCCAGTTTAAAAAAAAGTGTAAAATGATTGAAAACACTGGATTATAAATGGATACATTGTATCAGGAACTGAGCCAATAGTTACTTTGTAAACCTCTCAGACAAGTTAAAATAAAAGCTTTTTAAATTCAAAGAACTTTTTCACTTTTCCTAATTTATACCTGACAAAATACAACTTCTCAGCACATATGAGAGGGAGCTGGCCAAATCAGTAACTTCTAAAGAAGAATGAACTTTATTGGATGGAAACCAAATCCATTTGTCCTCTATCCTTTATTCCCCCAAATATATTATTTGCCTTCTGAAGAACAAGGCAATGGTAAAACATGAAGATTGCTGTAAAAAATTGATTGGAAATTGAACATCAATTTACGTTTTGGTAAGATTCCATTTATACTGCGATACCAAAATGTGGCAACCCACAGCAGGCTAACAGCGGAGCTGGGCACTTTTTATGCTGTTGCAGCACTGTTGTATGTACTATGTGGCGCTGTTAGGTTTGCACTATTTAATTCAACATTTTTACACTTGGTGGTACTATTATTTGCGCACCAATGACGATTATATATGCTTGATTGACAAAGCCAAAAGTGAGGGTGAAGAAATGTGGTGGAATGGAGGAGGAAGGGAAGGAATTTAGAAAAAAGTCTATGTCAATACCGTTACTTTTCTATGTGGCTTTGCTAACAACTTGAATCAAATGTGCTAAAAAAGTGTGCACTATGTGGTATTATTATTTGCGCTTTAAATTACACTTCTTCTAAATGTATACACTAAATAGCCTTAATATTTGTGCACCCTATGGAATTATTATTTTTTTCACTATATAACAGTATTTTTTGCACAGTGTTTATATTTGTTCACTATATGACATTATTTACATAGTATATAGAGATGCTATGGTTTTGGTACTTCTGCACTATATGGCAATGTTTCATTCCCAATATGTGATACTATTATAGTGCAATGGTTTTAGTATTTATGCAGTAAATTACACTGTCTTTTATGCACTACTAGCTGAAGAGCCCAGCGTTGCCCGAGCATAGTAACTAACTGTGGTTAGTTATAACAAATTATAATTATATTGCACATAAAAACATTTCACATCATATATTCAACACTACAGATTTGCAACACAAATTAACTAAATGATTTCCCAAGTATTGATAGTATTTTATCTTCAACTCATTCAAGAGCCTTTTGATAAACATCATTTTTGGTTTTTCCTTTCTGTGCAAAAATAAACAGATTTTTGGCAGTTCCAACTCTTGAACAGGCATATCCTGTCAAAATGGTTGCTTCAATTACATGTGTAAACAGGTTCTTAATCAAGAGTCTTGTTCCATTGCACAGCTTTGGTGGATCTAAATTTCTCAACAGCAGAATAGACGTTCCAGGTTTTAGATAGAGTTTATGCGGGCTGTGTATCCAATCCTATCCTGTGTGATATTGTCTCCTATCCTGTGTATTACTGTCTGCTGAGCTGTGTATCTAATGCTATCCTGTGTGATACTGTCTGCTGAGCTGTGTATCTAATCCTACCTTGCGTGATACTGTCTGCTGAGCGGTGTATCTAATCCTATCCTGTGTGATACTGTCTGCTGAGCTGTGTATCTAATCATATCCTGTGTGATATTGTCTGCTGAGCTGTGTATCTAATCCTATCCAGTGTGATACTGTCTGCTGAGCTGTGTATTTAATCCTATCCTGCGTGATAGTCTACTGAGCTGTGTATGTAATCCTATCCTGTCTGATACTGTCTGCTGAATGGGCATGGCTATGTGGAGTGGGCGTGGCTTGAAACATATATACACACACACATACATACACTCCGCTTTATATATATAGGTATGGCACTGTTATTTTCGCACAATAATGGTACCATGCTTTACTTGCGCCATGGTTTGTTATTTACACACTACAATGTATTATTATATTTGCGCTATACGGTACTGTTACTGCTGCATTATTTGGCACTGTCTGCATTATATGGCATTGTTAGGTACACTCTATATAGAGTGCTGTACTATTCGAAGGCTTTAGTTTTTTATTTATCCACTATTTGGCTTTGTGATTTGTCCATTATTTATCACAATATTTTAGGCAGCAAATGACATTGTTATTTGAATGCTATATACTTACTACACTACACTGTACTTTTATTTTTGCAATATATTTCATGGAGGGTCGTCTAGCATCTGCACAGCAATACTGATGTTGCAGAGAAGAGTTTCTCTTTTAGGTTTCTTCTGTAGCTTGATTATTTGTAGAATTAGCCATATTACATACATATAACCAGAGATGGAAGGAGCAGAGTGCGTGCGGTTCCCGGCATTGACAACGTGCCGACTTTAGTACTGAATTAGGCAGTGATTCTTCCCAATACGGGGAAACTGCTGCTACTTTAACAAGTGGTTCTATCGAAGTGGTCAGAGCTGACTGATTCCCACCCCAGCATATAAACCTATGGGTCCAAAACCATAGGTCATTGCATGCATATTGCGGTGGCATTCAGACCCTTAAAGCGGTTGTCTGGTCTTAAACTACAAGTCAGCAGTGAATCTATGTGATTGCAGACATGTGATTCCTCATACCACGCACACTGCACACTATAAAGATTCTCCAGTGCCGGGAATGGCGTTCATGTGATCAAAAGTATGTGATAAGCTTACTCCCTGCCACATTTAGACTAGACGTGTGCAGCCTCAATGCAAGTGTATTGAGTGAGGCCAGAAACAGTCTATTGAGATTGTGCCCAAAGTATGTAAATTTCATACTTGCGGTCATGTGACTGCTGGCAACGGATAGCCCTTGCAGCACGCAGAATTCGTGATGTGAGGATTTACAGGTCTGCAGATGTGTAGTTTAAGATCGGACAACCAGTTGAAACTTAGAGATGTCATATTGGGAGACCACATGGCAACACAGCAGCAGTCTACCGCCTGATACATATTGTAAAGGGCAACTTTTTTCACTGTACAGCATCATTTATATGGATGAGAAAACTCGAACTGTAAAGTTTGCACCGGACACCTAGTCTTCAGTACCGAACTCTGAACACGGACTTTACTGGGTGTTTGGCTTGCCGAATAAAGTTTGTTGAATGGCTGTGCTACAGCCTATCAACAACTTTTAGGCTGTGGGAACTTCTGAAGCATTCACAGCCATGCCAAGTATTGGCATGGTTGTGATTGGCCGACACATCACATGATATGGCCTGTATAAATGCTGGATCATGAGTGCTGTCACCATTCTGCTCTGATTAGTGTAGGGACAGGATGGAGCTGGAATAAGTTACAGAAATAGACTGCAATCTGTAAAAAAACCTCTTTGTGAACTCTGCACTTGTCTCAGTGGGAGTACTGTGCCAAAAGCCGCTGTGTGTACTCTGCACCCATGTATGTGGGAGTACTTGGCCAAAACGAGTGTACTCTGTACTCGCTGTACTTTCAGAATCAGTGTGTACCCTGTACCCTTGCCTGTGGGAGAACTGTTCCAAAAAGCCTTTGAGTATACTATGCAGCCGTGTCTGTGTTTGTACAAGTAGTGTGCCTAATGAATGCATTTACTCTGAAGTCGTCTCTTTGTCATTTGTGGGCCAAAAAATTTAATTTACACCATCGCTTTGTCTATACAAGTAGTGTGCCAAAACAACAATTCTATTCTGCAGCTGTGTCTTTGACATTTTTGGTCCAAAAAAGTAATTCTACTCTGCAGCCAGCTCTTTGTCATTTGTGAGCCCAAAAAATAATTTTACTGTACCACTGTGTCTGTGTGTATGTATGTGTATGTCTAATCTGCCACAATCTCCTTGCGAATAATGAGCTGAAAAACAACTTCTAAAAATCAGGAGAGCATCAAATAGTGGATATGGCTGTGGTCATGCTGGTGTAGCTGTTGATGATGGTTGTGGTGTAGCTGCTGCAGGGAGAGGACGTGGTCATTCTGTGCCTGCTACATGCCCAAATACAACACCTTCCTCTGGTGCACACAGGAGTTCTGCGTCCTTTCATAGGGGCCGCGTACCACTATGAATGGTGAGAACCCAAATGTTTAAAGCGTGTTAGATTGATGGATAAGAGTGCCTCCAGATCTTTTGCATTACCTTAAACCCAGTCCATTGCAGAATGTGTGTAGAGGAGAAGACCGAGCTGTGGATGCTAACAGGGCACCGGGTCCGGAACTGCTGGGGCCGAACCTACTGATGCAGGGGGGAAGAAGATTGGAGACAGAGCAGACTCTTAACCGCGGTGAGCCAGAGAGGGATAAAAGGGTTTGTGCGGGAAAAGAGAGGGGCTTCCCATCGGAGAGAGAGGAGACATTGAGGACCGGCGCCGGGCTGCGGGGAAAGATAGGCCACATAGTGATCGTGGCCAGGTGCAGCGATGACTCCCAGGTTACAGTGGGCGTGCGAAGAGATGCACGCCGAGCGGAGGATTGCAGTGGACTCTGTTGTGTTGCAGCATAACGGACTAGGGGCTCAGCGGGTAAGACCGGTGACCGCTCGGCTCGCTGCCGCCATATGTGAGAGCGACTTGTGAGGTGGGGAAGCCAGAAGAACTCTGCACCGGCCTTAGACGGCAACCAACCATCTGGCTCAGGAGAAGAAACAGGTTATGCTAAGTGGAATTAATATATTGACTGTCATTCTGAATTACTCTCTCCCTGTTTACTCCTCATTCTTTACCTGTTTATTTCTTGTTGCTCCCAGCGAGGAAGTTCCCCCTATGTCACTGCATCCGAATGCCTGTTACACAGGTTGCAAACTCCAACACTGACACACCCAACCCCTCCTGCAGGTTTTTTTTCCTCAACTCGACTCTGTGGCCATGGGCCACTTGTAAGATCCGGGCTGGAAGAAATGGACAAGCCCCACTACCTTCCTGCAGTCAGTTTCAAAAATAAAAGCCCAAGCCGGGTTTTCCTGAATAACTTGACCTTGTTCAACTTACTTTTATTCTGCCTTGTGACTTACAGGCGTCCTGCTGTGACCATAAGACACTCCTGCGGTCTAATATGATTCTGAGCTCATCCTAAGGGTAAGGGACACATAGCGACCCTCGCAAATCACACCAGTCGCTGCCTCACACCCTGTCCATGTGTAGTGGCGGGAGACGTTACTGGAGCTGTAATTACCGTGGACGTTGGCACCAGATTTGCCCTCCAATAAATGCTCATTAAAGGATTAAACTGCCCATTCCAATGGATGGCTATTCTGTCTTGCAATATCAGCCGCTGACTCAGTTGAGAAGTGGTTAATTTGCTGCCATCCTTGGATGCGGTACCCGTTTATCAGGTTGCCTCTCCAGATTCAAACCCTGATTCACTGTACTCCCAGGACACCAGTGTATAACAGAGCCTTAACGCGACTAGGGGGGTGGTGGGAAGGGAGGTCCAGAAGTGGCAGATGGAGAGAAAACAGCCCTTGCACAGTGAGGTTGAGGTGAATGGACTCTAGAGGACACCACGGGCGCCCTGCCTCTTCAACCACCGCACCCAAGGCAATGCATGTGGTAGCTCAGGAGAGGGGTGAGGGCTTGGGGGCCTATGCAGCTCCTTTGTTAGAATTCCCATGCATTCCATAACCGCTTCATAATTTTACAACAATCTGTAGCCAGAAATTCTAGAAATATAAACCAAATTGACTGATTTATTGACCATTCGCAGTTTGACTATACCATCTGTGTGTATGCGGCCGTTGTTGTAGAGGGGTCTCCAACCACCTTCACCTGGCCCTGCGCTCACAAGTGAGAAGTGATTCTTGTAGAGGAGAACTCCGCTTTTACATGTAGGACGTCCCAGTTGAACATTGTGACGTGCAGCGCGCTTTATTCTAGGTCGGCGCCTCTTTAAATGAAACCCAGCCTTCCTGAATCGCAGACTGTACGGCTAATAAAATCGCCAGCGCTCATCATACATCTTTTGGACGGTTGATCTTTCATTTCAGAGCTAAGTCTGGGACAAAATCCATCATTATTGGCAATCCATCCGATGCACATTATATTCCATCGGCCTATTAATCATCATTATTACTTCTAATGCTGGAACCTTCCTTCTTGCCTACAGACATCACTCTCGGAATATAAATTAGTGTTATTCTTCAGTTAACCAGCATTTTCACTAGTGATTGCCAGCTTCCCGCAGAGACATCAGAGCGCTGGAAACAGATGATTGTTTCTCTTATTGATGCGACGTGTAACAGCTTGTAACATCCCGGATCTCGTCCTCCCTGAGAAATACTACTAGAAATATTCAGATTGGGGAGCAGGGCTTCGTTTTGGTTACTGTTTTTTTTCCAGTTGTCAGTTTTCAGCTTGGGATGGATGCATACATATGTATACACACACAGAGGCACGCACATACATATACATACCCAGACACATGCACCGAACCAGAACTACACCCACATGCATAGTCATACGCAAACACATGCCTATGTATGCACACAGCAGTTTCTGCAGAAAAAGGAATATATATTAGACACTATATGGAGAAATGTTTGTGCCCCCTCACATCTCACCTCCGGGGGCTTCTCTGACCTCCCATCCTACATCCTTAGACATTAATATGGAGTCGCCCCTCTGCAGATGTAATGGCTCCTGCTCTTCTGGGAAGGTTTTATACAAGGTTTTGGATGAGTCTGCGGGAATTTTTGCCCCTTCGTCCAGAAGGGCATTTGTGGGATCAGACCCTGATGTTGGGGGTCCGGACTTGCAATCTCTGATGTTGCATTGGGCTTAGGCCTGAGTTCTGTGCAGTCACTCATGTCCTATCCCCTCCATGTCTGTATGGAGCTGGTGCACTGGGCACATTCATGGGGAACAGAAAAGGATGAACCCCCAAACTGTTCCCACAAAGCTGAAATTTGGAATTGTCCACAATGTCTTGTGCTGAAGGTCAAGAGCTAAAGGATCGATGCCATCCCCTGATAACAGCCCATAGCATTATCCTCCTCCACTGTACAGCGGGCACAATGCACTCAGCAGGTAACGTCCTCCTGGCATTCACCAAACTCAGACTCAGCGGTGTAACGATCACGGTCGTAGAGGGTGTGACCACGACCGTTTCTGTGCTGGAGTGGGGCTTGCCAACACCAGCAGCTAGCTCAGCTGGAAGAGCATCCGAGGACGCACATTCAACTGACCCTTCCGTCTCCCTGCACTGCAATACACACCATCGGCCAATCACAGGCCGGCAACTGATGTCAGTGTGCCAGTCACTAGTGGTACCTGGCAGGAATATAATGGCTGGCATGCCAAAGTAAGCTAAAGGCTATAGAAGAGGATGCTACAAGTTGTGGGAGCGGAAGAAGTTAGAAGAATCCTTTATTTTTTTAATGTGTTGAAACAAAGTGGCAGAACGGACATTATACCAGGAAGGGGCCAAGGATGGGGAACATTATAACAGGAAGGGACACAGGATGGGCACATTATACCACATTGTGGGACATTGTTACAGGAAGGAGCAAGGATGGGGAACATTATAACAGTACTGGACAAGGATGGGGACATTATACCAGTATGTGGGACATTTTTACAGGATCGAGAAAGTAAGGGGAACATAACAGTAAGGTGTCACAGGATGGGGACATTATACCAGGATGAGAGACATGGATACAGGAGGGGGCAAAGATGAGGAACATTATAACAGTAAGGAACACAGGATGAGGGACATTATAACAGGATGTGGAACATTGTTACAGCATGGGGCAAGGATAGGAACATTATAACAGTAAGGGGCACAGGATGGGGACATTTTACCAGGATGTGGGACATTTTTATAAAAAGGGACAAGGATGTGGGACATTATAACAGTAAGGGGCGCAGGATGGGGACATTATACCAGGATGTGGAACATTGTTACAGGAAGGGGCAAGGATGGGGATATTATATTAAGATGTGGAACATTGTTACAGAAAGGGGCAAGGATGGGGGGCATTATAACAGTAAGGGACAAGGATGGGGACATTATACCAGGATGTGGGACATTGTTACAGGAAGGGGCAAGGATTGGGAACATAACAGTAAGGGGCACAGGATGGGGACATTTTACCAGGATGTGGGACATTTTTACAGGAAGGAGCAAGGATGGGGATCATTATAAGGACACAAGATGGGGACATTATACCAGGATGTGGGACATTGTAATGGGAAGGGGCAAGGATGGGGAACAAAACAGTAAAGAGCACAGGATAGGGACATTATACCATGATGTGATACATTGATACAGAAAGGGACAAGGATGGGGGACATTATTACAGTAAGGGGCACAGCATGGGGCCATTATACCAGGATGTAAGACATTGATACAGGAAAAGGCAAGGATGGGGGACATTATAGCAGTAAGGGCACAGGAAGGGGGGCATTATTACAGAACAGTGCCTGGATGAAGACATTATGAACACATGTGTCTTTATAAGATCTAGAATGCTATAGTGGCCTATACAAAATGACTAATATGAAGATGAGAGGCCCAAGTCCAAATTTTGCACTGGGCCCATGGGACTCTAGTTGCACCACTGCCTATACTCGTCTATCAGACATAGATAGAGAAGTGTGATCCGTCACTGCAGAGAACACGTCTCCTCCAGAGTTATCCCCGATCCATTGTTTTTTTTTAATTAACCCTTGAAATACATTAGCATTTTTTGTCATTTTTAGCAGATTACAGAGAGTCCATTTCACATCTCTCAGATCTTCTGACAAGTCTCCTTTACTTTCTATCATGTCAGGTTCAGGTTGAGTGATTTCCAGGAGTTCTTTACCCGCCATTTACATCTTTAATCACCAAGCCTGTTATTGACAAGCTGAAATAAATACAAAGGCAGAACGCCGGCTGCACGGAGCGCTGCGCTTGTTACTGTGGCCTCACTTGTAACCTTTGATTGAAAAATCCCATTGATGGTGCAAATTAAGCATTAGGCCGTGCGCCTCTCGTATAATTAAGCACTGTAGGGTTTTTTTTTTAGCTTTGATAAACTGAGCTTGTTATTTGTACATTGAAATCACTTATAAATTGAGGCACCTGTCCTGGGACTGACGGAGGCTAATCCATGCTACAACAAAGGCGATTGCTTAGTATCTGAAACCTGTCTATAGGGCAGAGGTAGAAAGGGCCAGTAATTAAGGGACAATTACACTCTGCTTATTGAGATATCACAGTTGGAAAAGGCTTTTTCTGACTATTTTTTGGTCCTGGCTAATTAAAGATTTGTACATGTGGGCTGAGCAGTCTGGCAAATGTACAGTGATACAGATGTAGCAGCGCTGAGGGGAATTATTTCCTTCAGGACAATGATTATTTTCGGAGTTTTATTCTCATGTATATGGCCATATTACCTTGTCTATGGGTCAATCTCTCTGCGCCACCAGGTTCATGCAGCGAGAAAAATAACATTTTCTTCTTTGGGTCATAGCATGTCATATTGTGATGGTATTTTACCCCTAATCACTTGCTCCAAATTGGGGTACCACATTCCAAAATTGTCACATCTGAAAGCTGTTTAATATGGAACTGTATAAATTTAATTATCTACATTGGGACTTTGTATCAATCTGTATAAAAACAAAATATAACATTTTGTATTGTATCATATCATAGAAATCTGCTTCTTTCTCCACCTATGAGCCACTTCTTCCCCTCCCTCCACCTCCTGAACATATCATTCACTCTAAAAATTGCTAAAATCGTTCTTGGTAAAAATAGTAAAGAGATTACTGAACGATCAGATTGCATCTGCTCATTGATGTCTATATGGGTAGAAATAGGAGTGTGGAGCAGAATGTGAAACTGATAGACATTAGTGATAAGCGAGTATACTCGTTGCTCGGGTTTTCCAGAGTGACCTCAGAGTATTTGTGACTGCTCGGAGATTTAGTTTTCATCATGTCAGCTGAATGATTTACAGCTACTAGCCTGCTTGATTACATGTGGGGATTCCCTAGTAACCAGGCCACCACCACATGTATTCAGCCTGGCTACTAGCTGTAAATCATTCAGCTGCCGTGATGAAAGCTAAATCTCCGAGCAGTTACAAATATGCGGAGGTCACCCGAGCAACGAGTACACTCGCTCATCACTAATAGACATCCATTATGATGTCTTCAGTGTGTTTTATCTCACTGCTGTGGTGGATTCACAGTTACACTGCTCAGTACTTCGACATAACATCCTCCATCCTGCTGTTGCTTCTGAGCATGTGCTACGTAGAGTCAGGAGAGCAGGAATCCCTCATGGCTGTGTGTGCTGTGTATGGGAGACATCATAGCAGCTGGTTTGCACTCACCAGCTCAGAGACAACTAGAAATTAGAGATAAAGACTGAAAAAGGAAAAGTGGCGAAAAATGTGTATGGGGGTCGCACTGACTCTCCCCTAACAGATGATATCGGGGGATAGACGGATCCGGCAGTTGGAATGTAATGGCCGATCCTTTTGTTCTCCCCTTGCGGAATCTGGATGCAACCTTCTCTTAGAAACAGTCGCTCCTGTATATGGAAGAATTGGAGAAGATGACTGTCACTGAATAATCTAAAGTCAGCCTAAGGATAGTTATCAATATCTAATGTGTGTGGGACCTTAACTAGAGGCTTCAGGAAGATATCCATATATAGGGTATGTTACAAAATGACCCAGCGACATCATCCCCCTCCTACCCCCTCTCCTGTATTCTCCTCTTTTGTTACTTCCCCCAGCAGAGGGAATTTCTTAATGTATAAAGGGAAAGCATCGGTTACTGTCCGAGGGTGAAATCTCACCATCCAGTAAAGAGATAAGATACAATGTATCCTGAGTTCACATGTTCTACTGCTGCATGCAAAACCGATATCGACAGCAACGATGTAATGTTTCGGAATCTTTTTAACCTTCACTTTAATTTTCTTGGAAATTGCACGTCTCTTCCTAACTCCTTTGAGCCAATGTAAGAAATATTCGTATGAGAAAGACTTCTTCCCGAAATTGCTTCGTGATTCCTTTAAATTAGTGTGTAAAGTAACATTAGAGTTTACCAAGCATGAAAGGGTAACAGGCTCCGCGGCCACATTGATTGAATATTTCGAGAGGAGCTTTATTGAGTACTCTACCTGCAAAGCTCCTTCACCTTCGATCCTTTCTTGCGTCCACTCCCTCATTAATCCTGAGCGTGTCATGTGTCAAAGGGAGAAATCGCCTTCAAGACTTGACAAGGCATTGGCCTTTGGCGCTGTGTTCAGCTAGTAGATTTAGAGGGCAGCGTCCTGAGCCTTGAGAAAGCACCCTTATAATCAGGCAAGGAAATCTATCCTTCTTCACCACCGCTGACCTCGACCGGCTCATTATCTCACATGTTCTGATGATGAGCAACTGCGTTGCTTTGGCATCTCAATGCTGGAGGATGTTTGGCATTCTTGGCCCGGGATTACATAAATAAAATATTCTTTGAAGTATAAAAAAATCTTGAGCTTTTTCTGAATAAGCCAAGATTACAAAACCCCCTTAATATACTAATTTTTAGGAACAAAAATCAACCTCCTCCAAGGGGAGAATTCTGCTCTATCAGCAACAGAGTTGGACAAATTGTCTCTTATTTTACCATTTAAGGCGAGTCCATTGATTTCAGGGGTTAATTCTGGTTAGGGAAAACAAATTCCTTATTGCAGTACACATTATGGGGGATCTTCCATACCAGCTGGTTTTCAGGGGGTTTTACATGAAGTTATGGGGGTGTCAAAAGGAGGCATCATCTGCTAAGAATCCCATCACTTAGCTGTTTCCTCTAATGTCGGCAGCTGATTGACCTCTTTGGAAACTTTCTGCTCATTGTTGAGCAAAAGTAAATGCGATTGGTCAAACATTTTATAAGCTCCACCCATGAGGAGACATTATAGATAGATAGATAGATAGATAGATAGATAGATAGATAGATAGATAGATAGATTAAAAATGTTGCATGGTAGGTGAGGAATACAAAATAAATAAAAATAAGAAAAGTTTGAGGGCATATTAAAGACACTAGAAGGAAGCCACAGCTTAAATGGGTTGTTCCCTTCCAGGAAATGAATGTCCCTTGGTTTAAACTGTGCTGTACTCACCATCCCTGGGTCCACCAGTGAATCTCTGTTGCTGCTCCTGGCATTAGCATCACATCAAATAGGGAAGGCAAGAACAGCACAATTTATTTGTTTGCAGAGATGAGGAATTGAGTGAATTTGCACAAAGTGAATTTCGGGAGATTTGCTGCAACAAGAATTAACTAAGAAATGGACTAAATATAAATCAGAAAGAACTGGAGATTGATTACAAGTTAATTCTCTGCTATTCCATCTTTAGTAGATCAATTGTAACAACACTCCTCCTCTTCAAAAGCAAACAAAACCCAGTGATGGAAATGTGCACACTTCACCATTCATTCCAGAGTGCGCTCGCCAAAATAAATCCTGTCTGGAGAAGCAGAACCTACCGTAATTAGATCTTTGCAGACGCGGCTCGATTATATTGTTATAATAATCTAGTGCTGCATTATTATAATTATGGGGGGAGGATAGCAGAACCTTTTCTCGTCTCCACTGAACAGGTTTCTTATTATGCTGCATATACAGTAAGTGAAAATAATGCTAAAGTCGGAGTATCAAGGGCACCGCAAAGAAGCAAAAGCTCGGTGATGGAAAATGGTAAGTAATTTTCACGTAAAAGAAAAAAGAAAAAAAGGTTAAGAAACAACATCTATATGAGTGCTGGAAAAAGAAGTCAGAACTACAGTAAAGAGGTGTAAAAACTGTCACGCTGTGTATATCTATTGTCTATCTTTCCATCTACTATTATCTATTTATTCATGTGTTTTTGTTTATACTATTACCTTTGTATGCTTTTTCTTTTATCATCTATATAAATGTACATTACATAGCTGCACTACTTGTTATTGTTTTGTCTCTGTGATTTTTTGATTTTACATAAAAAAGCATCTTGGCGTTACTCCCATCTCTTGGATCAGGTGGCAGATGCTGCATCTTCCTCCAGCCATGGCTGCTTGTTTATTATTTAATGCATGTTGGGTTACCATCCATACTACTATGCTACTGTAACATCAAGCTCCTTGGCCATAGAGGCTGGCTCAGGCGGCAGTGCGCTGCTTGAGTAATCGGGTTTTGGGCGTTTATTCTTGCACTGTGGACCTCGTGACAAACCAATCTCTGTTTACGTAATACGTTCTCTGCCATGCCACTGCTTGCTCTTTATTGAACTCTGTGGCAAACTCAGCTCCATTATATCATTTAGACAACTCTGCCATACAACATCTAAATCTGCATTTGACTCTGTGACAAACTCAGCACTGCTATATTGCTAGGTTAATTCTGACATACATTTGCCAGCTCTGCATTTCACTCTGTGACTAACTGAGCTCTGCTATATTGCTAAGTTAGCTCTGCAATACATCTGCCAGCTCTGCATTTGACTCTGGGACAAACTTAGCTAGGCTATATTCTTGGTTCAACTTTGCCGTACACCTGCCAGCTCTGTATTGGACTCTGTGACAAACTCAGCTTTGGTATATTGCTGGAACAGCTCTGCTGTATAGCTGCAAGATCTGCAGTTAAGTCTGTGAAAAACTAAGCGTTAATACATTGTTGAGCTATCTCTGCTGTATTGCTGCTAGCTCTGAATTGGACACAGTGACCAACTCAGCCCTGCTATATTGCTGTGTCAATTCTGCCATACATGATCTGCCAAATCTACATTGAACTCTGCGTCAAACCAAATCCTTTGATATGGTATATTGTTAAGTCAAGTCTAGCTTTGAGTTGTTCATCACAGCTCTGCTTCATCAGCTCCTTCTCTCCGAGTCTACTCTGCTCCATCAGATCCTGTGGTTCCCGTTTGCTCTGCTTACATTCTGTCATCCTTATCTCTGTTGTGTCAGTCACCTGCTTCTGCTGCACAATAACAGCTCATCCGGACTATCTACTCTGTCTCCTTATCAATTAATTTGGACTTAGGATACAGAAGTTTGAACATTCAAAATTGCCTATTTTATGGCAACAATGTTTCTCGGTAGAAATGAAAATGTAATCACCATGAATCGTCGTGTTTTGTTACATTTTCTCCAGTATTTAATGAGAATGTCGTGCTGCTTTTTGTTGATCTTTCTCAAAGTCCGTTTTAAAAGATATCAGTTTGCTGTAAATGGCCACTTAAAGGTATAATTTTGTCCTTTCATCTAGGAAATTAAGTGGGAGTCGGTAAGTAGTATTATTTTGGCTTCTCCATTATTATGTTAATCAGCTCGGAGGAAAATGTCAGTTCGTAAAGGTGAGGTCCGCTATCCTGAACATTTTCACTTCCAGCACTGAATGCAGCAGCTAATGATTGCAGGGACATGTAAAGTGCTTTTCCTCTATCCCTTCTCGTCCTGCTGTGCAATTAAATTGGTCCACGGGACTGAGAGTACACCAAGCTTCTGTCCGGAGCACATAAAGCACACTGCTTTTAATAAATGGAAATTCTACATTGCTCCTATATTTAAAATTGACATGTTTTGAGTGGCTGAAAAAAGGATTATTTTATAGTAAGAAGTAATATGTACTGGTGCACTTTGGCTCGGCAGTTGGCATTGGTGCTCAGCGGTCCTGGGTAGAAATCTGAGCACAACACTTGTGCTGCTCTCTTCTCCCGGATCCAGCACCAGCTACTACTTCCTCCACCTGTTGTCTTTCCCTAGTCTTGGGCACATCAGGTTGCTTTGGCATCCTGAAGCGCACCTCTGACTCATGCCCATGTGTCTTATATTCTAGCTCATGTATCAGATTACCTTTAATGTTGATCACTTGCTCTTCTACATTGCTGGACTATGCTACAGTCACAATAGTGTATCCTGACAAACACAGCTCTGCTGCATTGATGGGCTCTGCTATATTGCCACAAGTGTATCTCCTAATCTACCTAGTTCTATTGATGCTGTTTTCTGTTGTATCACCACAAGGGAATCATTGAAAATATCGGGCTTTGCTGCGCTGCTTGGCTCAGCTAAAACACTATACTCTGCTTCTTCGCTACCATGATTCTTCTAGCCTATTCAGGTATCTTTTATCAACGATGCTTTGGTAACTTAGTTGTCACAATAGTGTTGGGACTTTGGGTGCTAACCATATATCTAGAACTAGGGGCGCCCTAGTCTATCTCTATCATCCAGATTACTCCTGAAGGTGGAGACGCTGGGTTCTTGTGCATTGCAATGCTCTTATAACAACCTGACGTTAGATTCTGGAACCCACATATTCTCTTCCCTTCCAGTGTACCAGATGCTGAAGAGACTGACGAATCAAGCAAGAATCAATGATCTTAGGTATCAGAAATTCCCATCAACAATGACCAGGGATGGAGGTGGTAGAGGAGATGGTTCAGGGGACGCAACTTATTTTTTGAGTAGAGATTGATGAAACATTATGAATGCTAAAAGTGAGCGACAAAGCAGGGCCAAATGCTACTGGATTGATGACGGCCTCAATCTTATAGGGACTGATGAACCTGAGTCTCAATTTCCAAGAAGGAACTTTCAACTTAATAATCACACCAACACAGAGCTCCGGACCAACCAAACGTCTCCAATCAGCCAGACTCTTATATTTGGACCCCATCTTCTTCAAATTATCAAGAACATCTTGCCATACTGATTTAATAGATGACAAAAATCCTTCTTCTTCAGGTATTCCTGAGGAACAATCCCTACTGAAAGAGCAGAACTGAGGATTAAATCTGTAGGCCCTGAAGAATGAGAACTTGCTGGTAGTCTCATGACAATGGTCACTCACCTCAAATTCAGCTAGACGCAAGTAGATAACCCAATCTTCCTGATTCTCAAACACAAAAACACCTAAAATAAGTCTCAAGATTCTGGTTTTCACGTTCAGTTTGCCCATTAAACTGTGGATGAAAGGCTGAAAAAAATGACATATGGATCCCCAAATGAGTGGAAAACGCTTTCCAAAATTGGGAAATAAATTGGTCAGCTGTTTGTGCTTATCAGGATTCCACAAAATGACCCTTTACACCACAGAAAAACACACTTCTCCTTGACGCAAAACTGCACGAAAAGCAATAAAGCGAGTCATACCCCAAGTGTCTTTTTATGTCACTGGCGAAGACGGTGGTCCACATGGATATGGACTGGACATGTACCATGGGCAGCACGGTGGCGCAGTGGTTAGCACTGCAGCCTAGCAGCGCTGGGGTCCTGGGTTTTAATCCCACCCAGGACAACATCTGCAAAGAGTTTGTATGTTCTCCCCGTGTTTGCGTGGGTTTCCTCCGGGTACTCTGGTTTCCTCCCACATTCCAAAGACATACTGATAGGGCATTTAGATTGTGAGCCCCAATGGGGACAGCGATGATAATGTGTGCCAAACTGTAAAGCGCTGCGGAATATGTTAGCGCTATATAAAAATAAAGATTATTATTATTATAACCAGAGACAGAGGCACTGCCAGAACATCCAACGAATCCATAAGAGATCAAATAGGTATGGGCCAGTGTTAATGACACGATACTGTTGGTACTTCAGGCGCTAACCAGGTCCCTAGAAATAGGGGTGCCCAGATCTATCCCTGTCCCCCAGATTACTTCTGAAGGTGGAGATGCCAGGTTCTTGTGCCATGCTATGCTCCTGTATCTACTATGATTTGCCCCCTCACCCACCCAGGGTAATGGGAAACAGCAGTGTATAGAAACACACTAGCCAGACAAACAAGGGAAGACAGACAGGTATAAATAAAAATACTACCCATACAAAATATTCATACCAAACAACAGAGTTGGACACAAGGGAGTTAATGGAAGGATAAACAAAATATGAGAAGACGAGGATATGCACACAGACAAAACTCCAAGCAGCAATCTCCTGAACAATCTCCAAACACTAACTCCAGCCATGAACTACACCTCCAACTCCAGACCCAGGCAGTAAGAACTAACAGTAGTGATCCCTACTTGTCAGAGGCGAGCTTATATAGCAGAGGTGAGTGGCCAACACTGAACAGCTGAGACAATCCAAGCAGGAAATCTCCAGGAGCTTCAACTGAATAGATTAACCCTTTCACTGTCAGCAAGCAAAAAACTGCATAGTTTAATAACATGGTGAAGTACTTCTAACTAGTGCAGGAGTGCATGAAACCAGACACTGTGGTTTTCTGGCCCCTCTATGTTGCGTTTTTTTCGTGACAGTTATTTAGACTTTGCTTCAGTGATCTTCCTTTACATAGCCTACAGCCTCCTTTCCACCCAGTGCCATCCAGACTCTAGAGCATTTATTTTTCCTGCTTCTTTTCAGCCTTTATAGCTTCTGTTGCTCCAACCTGGTCACCTTATTGCATCAATGTATCTGTGCAGTATTAAACCTGCTCATCTGGACCATCAGCTTTCATGATCCACAACTCCAGGTTAGACATAACTTGCACAGAGTTTGGATGTGTTTTTTCACCTTTAACAAATTTCTTTGTCAATTCATCTAATAATCAATCTCCCCACGAGTCCCAGCGTCACCATCAATATCATATTTACTTTCCCAATTACATCAGATAATAGCTGTGATTACAGTCCAGTAACTTTCCAATTTTGGAACATTTATCAAATATTTTCATCCTATAATAATCTACACTGCAAAATTATGAAAACCAAAACCCATGTAACGGAATAGGACATGCTTGTGTTTGCCATTAGGGCACATGCTACCTGTGCTCCTTACTCTGATTTTCAAACCTTACTTCTCCTTCTAGACTGCATTTCATCATGTGATGAGCTCAATCAGTCATTGTCAGTCAAATAACATTAGATTATATGAGACATGTAACAACGTATCCATCGCTATTCTACACCATGCTAGGCATGAAATTCCTCGGTGTCAAAGGAATAATATAACCTCTATTTAAGGCATTGTATTAATATATATACACACACTCATACCTGTACACACTTACACATTGCATACATATATTACACAGATTTTGCATTTTCCCCCTTGGAGTTTCAGGTTTTTAAACTAGAAGGAGCTCTCTACATACTGATTTATACAGCCACCACGAGGGGAGCTCACGCTAAAAACACATTTTTATACAGCTACCACTAGAGGGAGCTCATTACATAGATATTTATACAGCTACCACTAGAGGGAGCTCATTACATAGAGATTTATACAGCCACTACTGGGAGGAGCTCATTACATGCAGACTTAGAAAGCTACCACTAGGGGGAGCTCACTACTTACAGATATATACAGCCACTACTAGAGGGAACACACTACATACAGATTTATACAGCCACCACTAGAGGCAGCTCACTACATACAGATTTATACAGCCACATGTGGGAATTCACTACATGCTTATTTATACAGTCACCACTGGGAGGAGCTCACTACATGCAGATTTATACAGCCACCACTAGAGGGAGCTCACTAAATACAGATTTATACAGTCACCACTAGAGGGAGCTCACTACATACAGATTTATACAGCTACACTAGAGGCAGCTCATTACATAGAGATTTATACAGCCACCTCTGGGAGAAGCTCACTACATACAGATTTAGAGAGCCACCACTAGAGGCATTGCACAACACACAGATTTATACAGCCACCACTAGAAAGAACTCACTACATATAGATTTATACAGCCATGACTAGGGGGAACTCACTATATACAGATTTATACAGCCACCACTAGAGGGAGCTCACTACATACAAATGCATATAGCCACCGCTAGGGAGAACTCACTACATACAGATTTATACAGCCACCACTAGAGGGAGCTCACTACATTCAAATGCATACAGCCACCGCTAGGGAGAACTCACTACATACAGATTTATATAAAAGGAAAAAGAATGTGGGATGTGCATCCATTCGATAAAAGAAGTCTGTATTGCAGAATTATGGGAAAACTTTAAAAACAAACTCATCCATCATGGATCATAACCCTAATGTGTTTCTAGCGTGTATTGTGCCCTTAGTCATAGGAATATACAAAGGATCATGGGACTCTAATTTAAATGATGAACATCCAATCACAATCTTGATGACAAATTAATCTGTGAACAGTCAGCTGCTGTATTGATTTGATGTCCATAATTTAAATTAGAATCTCATGATCTTTTGTACATTCTTATGATTAAGGGTGCAATACACGCCAGAAATGCGTCAGAATTACGATCTCTGATGGATCCCTTTGTTCTTAAATCTTTCCCATGATTCTTCAATAAGTAATTATTTTATGGATGGACGTGCCACCCTCCTTTCCCTTCTACTAATTCTTTGGTGGTGCTTCAACTGCTGGATTTGGCACCAATTCATCACCTTCTTTCTTCCATTACCAACATATTTATACAGTTGCTACTAGAGGGAGCTCACTACAAATAGATTTATACAGCCAGAACTAAGGGGAGCTCAATACATACAAATTTATACAGCCACCACTAGGAGGAGCTCACAGCATACAGATTTATACAGCCACCACTAGAGGGAGCTCACTACATACAGATTTATACAGCCACCAGTCGGGGGGAGCTCACTACATACCGATTTATACAGTCATCACTAGTGTTGAGCATTTCGATACTGCAAATATCGGGTATCGGCCGATATTTGCTGTACCTGAATTCCGATACTGAGTTCCAATATTTTTGCGATATCGGAAATCGGAATCGGAAGTGTTCCCAGTAGTGTTGAGCGATACCTTCCGATATCGGAAAGTATCGGTATCGGTTTGGATCGGCTGATATTCAAAAAATATCGGATATCGCCGATACCGATACCCGATCCCCATGCAAGTCAATGGGACCAAAATATCGGAATTAAAATAAACCCTTTCTTTCCTTGTAGGTTCATTCTACATGAAGGAAAACAACTAAGAATAATGTAGGATGTATGGGGGAGGTGGCGGAGACATTAAAGGCAATGAGGATTAGTCCAATCAAATAGAATAGCATGATTTTTTTTTTTTTAAAGACGTTCGGATTGAAAAAGATATTGACTATGTAAATTTTTTTTATTTTGTCAGATATTGATGTTTCACTATTCCACGACCTTCCCCTTCTTTTTTTTCCTTTTCCCACACTTTCATCTTCATCATCATCAGCATCTTTGACATCAACTTCTTCACCTTATTCATCTTCTTCTTCATCTTCTACCTATATTTTTTTTTTTATTACATTCTTCATATTCATTTTCTTCAACTATTATTATTCTTCCTATTCTACATATTCTTTTTATTCCACTGTTATTATTCTTCCTATTCTACTTCTTCATCATATTCTCATTTGTGACAGGCATTCCCGTAGTTGTTATCTATAAAAGTTGGAAGATTACACCTTCCGTTCTGCCAGTCACAAAAGTTACATTTGTCCGCGTTCAGTTTGGCCTGCAGCATCAGGCTTTATCCAGGGGCACCACGAGGAGGAACGGACTCACCCCCATACACTGCTTAGTCTTCTTCTGCATATAATTGAGATAATATCTTTTGCTCTGATATTAAGTCTTATGCTTAATGTTCTTCTGCTCTTTGTTCTGCAGCCTCTTGTTCTTCTGCTTCTCGGTCTTCCATGTTGTCGTCTCCAGGGTCGTCGTCTCCAGTGTCGTCATCTCCGCCGTCGTCGTCTCAGCCGTCGTCGTCTCCGCCGTCGTCGTCTCCGCCGTCGTCGTCGTCGTCATCGGGGTGGTCTTCCGGGTCGTCGTCATCGGGGTGGTCTTCCGGGTCGTCGACGTTAGGGTCTTCAACTTGGAAATGTAGCAGAAGGTACAAGAAGGCTGAGAAAATGCCAAGAACCAGCTGATGGAACTGGAACTCGGATGGCTACCCGAAGGTTCAAGAGCCTATGGAACTACCGAGGACCAGCTGACGTTACTGGAACCCGGTTACTAAGCAGGAGGTACCCGTGCTAAAAAGCACTACCAAGGACCGCCTGACGTTGGCGGAACTCGGATACCCAGAAGGAGGCACCTAAGCCAAAGGCTCTGCCCGGAACCAGCTGACGTTACTGGAACCAGGATGGGGAGCAGAAGGTACAAGAGCAAAAGACACTGCCGAGAACCAGCTGACGGTACTGGAACCCGGATGGGTAGCCGAAGGTCCAAGAGCCAATGGAACTACCAAGGACCAGCTGACGTTACTGGAACCCGGTTACTAAGCAGGAGGTACCCGTGCCTGAAAGCACTACCAAGGACCACCTGACGTTGGTGGAACTTGGATACCCAGAAGGAGGCACCTAAGCCAAAGGCTCTGCCCGGAACCAGCTGACGGTACTGGAACCAGGATGGGGAGCAGAAGGTACAAGAGCAAAAGACACTGCCGAGAACCAGCTGACGGTGCTGGAACCAGGTGGTGGACCCGAAGGCCCACAGGAGAGGAGAGAACAGCTAGGCCGCGAGGCAGCCGCAGTTACCGAACCCCAACAGTCCTACAGGGGGAGCTGGGCCTACTGGCACTACAGAACCAGCCTTAACTACCAGTTCACGCAGCCCACATAGGAAGCTCCTAAACTGGAGGCACCCTGGAGTTGGCTAACTCGACCGCACCACGACGGGGCAAGCATAGGCGTCTCAGTGAAGTTGACACAACCCTGAAACAGCTGACGGTGCTGAAACCAGGCTTGGCACGAGGGAGTACCTGTGACAAGAACACTGCCGAGAACCAGCTGGCGGTGCTGGAACCCGGATGCGTTGCCCCAGTGTGCAAGAGCCAATGGCACGACCGAGGACTAGCTGACGGTGCTGGAACCCGGTTACTAAGCTGTAGGTGCCCGCGCTTAAAAGCACTACCAAGGACCGCCTGGCGTTGGCGGAACTCGGATACCCAGGAGGAGGCACCTAAGCCAAAGGCTCGGCCCGGAACCAGCTGACGGTGCTGGAACCAGGTGGTGAACCCCAAGGCCCACAGGAGAGGAGAGAACAGCTAGGCCGCGAGGCAGCCGCAGTTACCGAACCCCAACAGTCCTACAGGGGGAGCTGGGCCTACTGGCACTACAGAACAAGCCTTGACTACCAGTTCACGCAGCCCACATAGGAAGCTCCTAAACTGGAGGCACCCTGGAGTTGGCTAACCCGACCGCACCACGACGAGGCAAGCATAGGTATCTCAGTGAGCTTGACACAACCCGGAAACAGCTGACGGTGCTGAAACCAGGTTTGGCACGAGGGAGTACCTGTGACAAAAACACTGCCGAGAACCAGCTGGCGGTGCTGGAACCCGGATGCGTTGCCCCAGTGTGCAAGAGCCAATGGCACGACCGAGGACTAGCTGACGGTGCTGGAACCCGGTTACTAAGCTGTAGGTGCCCGCGCTTAAAAGCACTACCAAGGACCGCCTGGCGTTGGCGGAACTCGGATACCCAGGAGGAGGCACCTAAGCCAAAGGCTCGGCCCGGAACCAGCTGACGGTGCTGGAACCAGGTGGTGAACCCCAAGGCCCACAGGAGAGGAGAGAACAGCTAGGCCGCGAGGCAGCCGCAGTTACCGAACCCCAACAGTCCTACAGGGGGAGCTGGGCCTACTGGCACTACAGAACCAGCCTTGACTACCAGTTCACGCAGCCCACATAGGAAGCTCCTAAACTGGAGGCACCCTGGAGTTGGCTAACCCGACCGCACCACGACGAGGCAAGCATAGGTGTCTCAGTGAGCTTGACACAACCCGGAAACAGCTGACGGTGCTGAAACCAGGTTTGGCACGAGGGAGTACCTGTGACAAAACACTGCCGAGAACCAGCTGGCGGTGCTGGAACCCGGATGCGTTGCCCCAGTGTGCAAGAGCCAATGGCACGACCGAGGACTAGCTGACGGTGCTGGAACCCGGTTACTAAGCTGTAGGTGCCCGCGCTTAAAAGCACTACCAAGGACCGCCTGGCGTTGGCGGAACTCAGATACCCAGGAGGAGGCACCTAAGCCAAAGGCTCGGCCCAGAACCAGCTGACGGTGCTGGAACCAGGTGGTGGACCCCAAGGCCCACAGGAGAGGAGAGAACAGCTAGGCCGCGAGGCAGCCGCAGTTACCGAACCCCAACAGTCCTACAGGGGGAGCTGGGCCGACTGGCACTACAGAACCAGCCTTGACTACCAGTTCACGCAGCCCACATAGGAAGCTCCTAAACTGGAGGCACCCTGGAGTTGGCTAACCCGACCGCACCACGACGAGGCAAGCATAGGTGTCTCAGTGAGCTTGACACAACCCGGAAACAGCTGACGGTGCTGAAACCAGGTTTGGCACGAGGGAGTACCTGTGACAAAAACACTGCCGAGAACCAGCTGGCGGTGCTGGAACCCGGATGCGTTGCCCCAGTGTGCAAGAGCCAATGGCACGACCGAGGACTAGCTGACGGTGCTGGAACCCGGTTACTAAGCTGTAGGTGCCCGCGCTTAAAAGCAATACCAAGGACCGCCTGGCGTTGGCGGAACTCGGATACCCAGGAGGAGGCACCTAAGCCAAAGGCTCGGCCCGGAACCAGCTGACGGTGCTGGAACCAGGTGGTGGACCCCAAGGCCCACAGGAGAGGAGAGAACAGCTAGGCCGCGAGGCAGCCGCAGTTACCGAACCCCAACAGTCCTACAGGGGGAGCTGGGCCTACTGGCACTACAGAACCAGCCTTGACTACCAGTTCACGCAGCCCACATAGGAAGCTCCTAAACTGGAGGCACCCTGGAGTTGGCTAACCCGACCGCACCACGACGAGGCAAGCATAGGTGTCTCAGTGAGCTTGACACAACCCGGAAACAGCTGACGGTGCTGAAACCAGGTTTGGCACGAGGGAGTACCTGTGACAAAAACACTGCCGAGAACCAGCTGGCGGTGCTGGAACCCGGATGCGTTGCCCCAGTGTGCAAGAGCCAATGGCACGACCGAGGACTAGCTGACGGTGCTGGAACCCGGTTACTAAGCTGTAGGTGCCCGCGCTTAAAAGCACTACCAAGGACCGCCTGGCGTTGGCGGAACTCGGATACCCAGGAGGAGGCACCTAAGCCAAAGGCTCGGCCCAGAACCAGCTGACGGTGCTGGAACCAGGTGGTGGACCCCAAGGCCCACAGGAGAGGAGAGAACAGCTAGGCCGCGAGGCAGCCGCAGTTACCGAACCCCAACAGTCCTACAGGGGGAGCTGGGCCGACTGGCACTACAGAACCAGCCTTGACTACCAGTTCACGCAGCCCACATAGGAAGCTCCTAAACTGGAGGCACCCTGGAGTTGGCTAACCCGACCGCACCACGACGAGGCAAGCATAGGTGTCTCAGTGAGCTTGACACAACCCGGAAACAGCTGACGGTGCTGAAACCAGGTTTGGCACGAGGGAGTACCTGTGACAAAAACACTGCCGAGAACCAGCTGGCGGTGCTGGAACCCGGATGCGTTGCCCCAGTGTGCAAGAGCCAATGGCATGACCGAGGACTAGCTGACGGTGCTGGAACCCGGTTACTAAGCTGTAGGTGCCCGCGCTTAAAAGCACTACCAAGGACCGCCTGGCGTTGGCGGAACTCGGATACCCAGGAGGAGGCACCTAAGCCAAAGGCTCGGCCCGGAACCAGCTGACGGTGCTGGAACCAGGTGGTGGACCCCAAGGCCCACAGGAGAGGAGAGAACAGCTAGGCCGCGAGGCAGCCGCAGTTACCGAACCCCAACAGTCCTACAGGGGGAGCTGGGCCTACTGGCACTACAGAACCAGCCTTGACTACCAGTTCACGCAGCCCACATAGGAAGCTCCTAAACTGGAGGCACCCTGGAGTTGGCTAACCCGACCGCACCACGACGAGGCAAGCATAGGTGTCTCAGTGAGCTTGACACAACCCGGAAACAGCTGACGGTGCTGAAACCAGGTTTGGCACGAGGGAGTACCTGTGACAAAAACACTGCCGAGAACCAGCTGGCGGTGCTGGAACCCGGATGCGTTGCCCCAGTGTGCAAGAGCCAATGGCACGACCGAGGACTAGCTGACGGTGCTGGAACCCAGTTACTAAGCTGTAGGTGCCCGCGCTTAAAAGCACTACCAAGGACCGCCTGACGTTGGCGGAACTCGGATACCCAGGAGGAGGCACCTAAGCCAAAGGCTCGGCCCGGAACCAGCTGACGGTGCTGGAACCAGGTGGTGGACCCCAAGGCCCACAGGAGAGGAGAGAACAGCTAGGCCGCGAGGCAGCCGCAGTTACCGAACCCCAACAGTCCTACAGGGGGAGCTGGGCCTACTGGCACTACAGAACCAGCCTTGACTACCAGTTCACGCAGCCCACATAGGAAGCTCCTAAACTGGAGGCACCCTGGAGTTGGCTAACCCGACCGCACCACGACGAGGCAAGCATAGGTGTCTCAGTGAGCTTGACACAACCCGGAAACAGCTGACGGTGCTGAAACCAGGTTTGGCACGAGGGAGTACCTGTGACAAAAACACTGCCGAGAACCAGCTGGCGGTGCTGGAACCCGGATGCGTTGCCCCAGTGTGCAAGAGCCAATGGCACGACCGAGGACTAGCTGACGGTGCTGGAACCCGGTTACTAAGCTGTAGGTGCCCGCGCTTAAAAGCAATACCAAGGACCGCCTGGCGTTGGCGGAACTCGGATACCCAGGAGGAGGCACCTAAGCCAAAGGCTCGGCCCGGAACCAGCTGACGGTGCTGGAACCAGGTGGTGGACCCCAAGGCCCACAGGAGAGGAGAGAACAGCTAGGCCGCGAGGCAGCCGCAGTTACCGAACCCCAACAGTCCTACAGGGGGAGCTGGGCCTACTGGCACTACAGAACCAGCCTTGACTACCAGTTCACGCAGCCCACATAGGAAGCTCCTAAACTGGAGGCACCCTGGAGTTGGCTAACCCGACCGCACCACGACGAGGCAAGCATAGGTGTCTCAGTGAGCTTGACACAACCCGGAAACAGCTGACGGTGCTGAAACCAGGCTTGGCATGAGGGAGTACCTGTGACAAGAACACTGCCGAGAACCAGCTGGCGGTGCTGGAACCCAGATGCGTTGCCTTGCCTATTAAAGATTGTCTTCCTAGAGCCCCAACTAGCGGTGTTGGAGCAAAGGGTAAGCAGGGGGAGATGAGTGTAGGCCGAAGCCTGCACTGGAGGCAGCTTTGTGTCTGCGTTGCGTTTGCAGGACACTTTGCCGGCTACACACTGGGGGAACAGCTGGCGTTGCTGAACCCCACTAACACAATGGCGTGTGTTTTTCTCTGTGCAGCTAGCACTTGCGGGCAAAAACTAGCGATGTTAGAGCCCGTGTTGAAGCAGGAGGAGGAGGAGAGGAGCAGAGTGTAGGCCGAAGCCTAGTTGAACCAATTTCAAAGGAAACCTTTAACCCCCCCCTCAGGTGTTACAAAGTACAAGAGACACACCTTGTGCAGTATTAATGCTGCACAAGTGAAAGGTTGCTCTATTAATTTGTCTACTTGCACACGCTGAATGAAAGACATACACAATTTACCCCATTCTACAGTCAAACTGTAGTGGATGCGTGACTTGGTTTTTTGATGAGACGCAGCACAGGTGTCCAAAATAACGCCTTGGTGCTTGGCGCAGCTTCCTGAGCGTTGTTATTTGCTGTACAGGAGTCTGCGCTCTTGTGTTATCCCTTGGCAATGCCCTGTTAGCGCTGCCCAACTTATGACATCATTTCATGTTGGCCCGTGCGGTTAACGATGGCCATAAATCCCAGACCCACAGTGTCTTTTCATAAAGCCACACTGCGGTGCTGGGATTCGTGGCCTTGAGCAGTAAATATTTTGGCCGCTCACACACGTCCTTACACCTGCTTCAGACTGGGCGGCCTCTGCTGATCCCTTCTCGCATGCCGCAGCCATGAGGCTGCACAGTCTGAAGAAGGCGGAAGGAGATGAGTTAAGACAGGCGAAGATATGCACTGCTCGTGCCCATCAATCACACCCTCGCAGTCAAAATAATTAAGACAACGAGGAGCATTTTATTCAGGCAGGGCGGACGAACAGGCGCAAGTAGCCAACCAATGATGTCAGAAGACGGGAAGCGCTACCAAGGGGGGTGCTGCGTATCATTAGAAAGGAAAGTCACACCTCAGGGACAGTGGAATGGTCTCAAAGAGACACATTTTGTACGTGTTGAGTTCCACGTGGGCAAGGAGAAAACATCAGCCACCTTGTACAAATGCAGCAGTACTGCTGTACAAGGTGGCTGTTATACATAGAAACACCTGGGGGTGGGGGCCAGGCTCCCTTCAATTTCAGTTCATGTGCCTGCGTGGCGTTTGCAGGTCACGTTGCAAGCTGCACAGCAGGGGAACAGCTGGCGGTGCTGAACCCCACTAACACATTGGCTGGTGTTTTTCTCTGTGCAGCTAGCATTTCCGGGCAAAAACTAGCGGTGTTTGAGCCCAAGGTCAGCAGGAGGAGGAGGAGAGGAGCAAAGTGTAGGCCGAAGCCTGCACTGGTGGCAGCTTTTGGTCGGTTGTGCCAGCGTGGCTTGTGCTGGACACGATGCCGGCTACACAGCGGGGGAACAGCTGGCGGTGCTGAACCCCACTAACACATTGGCTGGTGTTTTTCTCTGTGCAGCTAGCATTTCCGGGCAAAAACTAGCGTTGTTAGAGCCCAGGGTCAGCAGGAGGAGGAGAGGAGCAGAGTGTAGGCCGAAGCCTAGTTGAACCAATTTCAAAGGTTACCTTTAACCCCCCCTCAGGTGTTACAAAGTACAAGAGCCACTCCTTCTGCAGCATTAATGCTGCACAAGTAAAAGGTTGCTCTATTAATTTTTCTACTTGCACAAGCTGAATGCAACACGTAGACTATTTAGCCCATTATACTGTTAATCAGTAGTGGAGGCGTGACTTGTCTTTTTAAAGAAAAGCAGCACAGGTGTCGAAAACAACACCTTTTTGCATGGGCGCAGCTTCCTGAGCGTTGTTAGTTGCTGTACAGGAGTCTGCGCTCTTGTGATCCTTTGGCCATGCGCTGTGAGCGCTTCCTGTCTTATGACCTCATTTCATGTTGGCCGTTGCGGTTAGCGATGGACATGAATCCCAGACCCACAGTGTGTTTTTAAAAAATCACACTGCGGTGCTGGGATTCGTGCCCTGGTGCACTAAATATGTTTGCCGCTCACACATGTCCTTACACCTGCTTCAGACTGGGCGGCCTCATCTGATCCCTTATCGCCTGCCGCGGCCATGAGGACACCCAGTCTGAAGAAGGCGGAAGGAGATGAGTGAACACAGGCAAACATATCCACTGCACATGCCCATCAATCACACCCTCGCTGTCCAAAAAATAAGACACCGTGGGGCGTTGTTTCGAGCAGGGGAGATGCACAGGCGCAGCCAGCTAACCAATGATGTCAAAAGACGGGCAGCACTAACAAGGGTGGTGCTGCGTGTCATTACAAAGGAAAGTCACACCTCAGGGACATTGTAATGGTCTCTAATGAGACACATTTTGTACGTGTTGAGTTCCACGTGGGCAAGGAGAAAAAGTCAGCCACCTTGTACAAATGCAGCAGTACTGCTGTACAAGGTGGCTGTTATACATAGAAACACCTGTGGGTGGGGGGCAGGCTCCCTTTAATTTCAGTTCATGTGCCTGCGTGGCGTTTGCAGGTCACGTTGCAAGCTACACAGCAGGGGAACAGCTGGCGTTGCTGAACCCCACTGACACATTGACTGGTGTTTTTCTCTGTGCAGATTGCATGTCCGGGCAAAAACTAGCGGTGTTAGAGCCCAGGGTCAGCAGGAGGAGGAGGAGAGGAGCAAAGTGTAGGCCGAAGCCTGCACTGGTGGCAGCTTTTGGTCGGTTGTGCCAGCGTGGCTTGTGCTGGACACGATGCCGGCTACACAGCGGGGGAACAGCTGGCGGTGCTGAACCCCACTAACACATTGGCTGGTGTTTTTCTCTGTGCAGCTAGCATTTCCGGGCAAAAACTAGCGTTGTTAGAGCCCAGGGTCAGCAGGAGGAGGAGAGGAGCAGCGTGTAGGCCGAAGCCTAGTTGAACCAATTTCAAAGGTTACCTTTAACCCCCCCTCAGGTGTTACAAAGTACAAGAGCCACTCCTTCTGCAGCATTAATGCTGCACAAGTAAAAGGTTGCTCTATTAATTTTTCTACTTGCACAAGCTGAATGCAACACGTAGACTATTTAGCCCATTATACTGTTAATCAGTAGTGGAGGCGTGACTTGTCTTTTTAAAGAAAAGCAGCACAGGTGTCGAAAACAACACCTTTTTGCATGGGCGCAGCTTCCTGAGCGTTGTTAGTTGCTGTACAGGAGTCTGCGCTCTTGTGATCCTTTGGCCATGCGCTGTGAGCGCTTCCTGTCTTATGACCTCATTTCATGTTGGCCGTTGCGGTTAGCGATGGACATGAATCCCAGACCCACAGTGTGTTTTTAAAAAATCACACTGCGGTGCTGGGATTCGTGCCCTGGTGCACTAAATATGTTTGCCGCTCACACATGTCCTTACACCTGCTTCAGACTGGGCGGCCTCATCTGATCCCTTATCGCCTGCCGCGGCCATGAGGACACCCAGTCTGAAGAAGGCGGAAGGAGATGAGTGAACACAGGCAAACATATGCACTGCACATGCCCATCAATCACACCCTCGCTGTCCAAAAAAATAAGACACCGAGGGGCGTTGTTTCCAGCAGGGGAGATGCACAGGCGCAGCCAGCTAACCAATGATGTCAAAAGACGGGCAGCGCTAACAAGGGTGGTGCTGCGTGTCATTACAAAGGAAAGTCACACCTCAGGGACATTGTAATGGTCTCTAATGAGACACATTTTGTACGTGTTGAGTTCCACGTGGGCAAGGAGAAAAAGTCAGCCACCTTGTACAAATGCAGCAGTACTGCTGTACAAGGTGGCTGTTATACATAGAAACACCTGTGGGTGGGGGGCAGGCTCCCTTCAATTTCAGTTCATGTGCCTGCGTGGCGTTTGCAGGTCACGTTGCAAGCTACACAGCAGGGGAACAGCTGGCGTTGCTGAACCCCACTGACACATTGACTGGTGTTTTTCTCTGTGCAGATTGCATGTCCGGGCAAAAACTAGCGGTGTTAGAGCCCAGGGTCAGCAGGAGGAGGAGGAGAGGAGCAAAGTGTAGGCCGAAGCCTGCACTGGTGGCAGCTTTTGGTCGGTTGTGCCAGCGTGGCTTGTGCTGGACACGATGCCGGCTACACAGCGGGGGAACAGCTGGCGGTGCTGAACCCCACTAACACATTGGCTGGTGTTTTTCTCTGTGCAGCTAGCAGTTCCGGGCAAAAACTAGCGGTGTTTGAGCCCAGGGTCAGCAGGAGGAGGAGGAGAGGAGCAAAGTGTAGGCCGAAGCCTGCACTGGTGGCAGCTTTTGGTCGGTTGTGCCAGCGTGGCTTGTGCTGGACACGATGCCGGCTACACAGCGGGGGAACAGCTGGCGGTGCTGAACCCCACTAACACATTGGCTGGTGTTTTTCTCTGTGCAGCTAGCATTTCCGGGCAAAAACTAGCGGTGTTTGAGCCCAGGGTCAGCAGGAGGAGTAGAGGAGCAGAGTGTAGGCCGAAGCCTAGTTGAACCAATTTCAAAGGTTACCTTTAACCCCCCCCTCAGGTGTTGCAAGGTACAAGAGCCACACCTTGAACAGCATTAATGATGCACAAGTCAAAGGTTGCTCTATTTAATTTTGCTCCTTGCACACGCTGAATTAAACACGTACACTATTTAGCCCATTATACTGTCAAACAGTAGTGGAGGCGTGACTACTAGTCTTTTTAAGGTGACGCAGCACAGGTGTACAAATTTACACCTAGGTGCTGTGCGCAGATTCCTTACCGTTGTTATTTGCAGTACAGGAAACTGCGCTCTTGTGTTATCCCTTGGCAATACCCTGTTAGTGCAGGCCGTCTCATGACCTCATTTCATGTTGGCCGGTGCGGTTAACGATGGCCATAAATCCCAGACCCACAGTGGCTTTTCCTAAAGTCACACTGCGGTGCTGGGATTCGTGGCCTTGTGCAGTAAATATGTTCGCCGCTCACACATGTCCTTACACCTGCTTCAGACTGGGCGGCCTCAGCTGATCCCTTATCGCATGCCGCGGCCATGAGGCCGCACAGTCAGAAGAAGGCGGAAGGAGGGGAGTTAAAACAGGGGAACATATGCACTGCTCGTGCCCATCAATCACACCCTCGCAGTCAAAATATATGAGACAACGGGGGGCGTTGTGTCGGGCAGGGGGGACGCACAGGCACAGCCAGCCAACCATTGATGTCAGGAGACGGGCAGCGCTAACAATGGGGGTGCTGCGTGTCATTAAAAAGGAAAGTCACACCTCAGGGACATTGTAATGGTCTGTAATGAGACACATTTTGTACTTGTTGAGTTCCACGTGTGCAAGGAGAAAAAGTCAGCCACCTTGTACAAATGCAGCAGTACTGCTGTACAAGGTGGCTGTTATACATAGAAACACCTGGGGGGGTGGGGGGCAGGCTCCCTTCAATTTCAGTTCATGTGCCTACGTGGCGTTTGCAGGACACGTTGCCAGCTACACAGCAGGGGAACAGCTGGCGGTGCTGAACCCCACTAACACATTGGCTGTTTTTTTTATCTCTGTGCAGCTAGCATGTCCGGGCAGAAACTGGCGTTGTTTGAGCCCAGGGTCAGCAGGAGGAGGAGAGGAGCAAAGTGTAGGCCGAAGCCTGCACTGGTAGTAGCTTTTGGTCAGTTGTGCCAGCGTGGCTTGTGCTGGACACGATGCCGACTACACAGCAGAGGAACAGCTGGCGGTGCTGAACCCCACTAACACATTGGCTGGTGTTTTTCTCTGTGCAGCTAGCATGTCCGGGCAGAAACTGGCGTTGTTTGAGCCCAGGGTCAGCAGGAGGAGGAGAGGAGCAAAGTGTAGGCCGAAGCCTGCACTGGTGGCAGCTTTTGTTCTGTTGTGCCAGCGTGGCTTGTGCTGGACACGTTGCCGACTACACAGCAGGGGAACAGCTGGCGTTGCTGAACCCCACTAACACATTGGCTGGTGTTTTTCTCTGTGCAGCTAGCATTTCCAGGCAAAAACTAGTGGTGTTTGAGCCCAGGGTCAGCAGGAGGAGTAGAGGAGGAGAGTGTAGGCCGAAGCCTAGTTGAACCAATTTCAAAGGTTACCTTTAACCCCCCCCTCAGGTGTTGCAAGGTACAAGAGCCACACCTTGAACAGCATTAATGATGCACAAGTCAAAGGTTGCTCTATTTAATTTTGCTCCTTGCACACGCTGAATTAAACACGTACACTATTTAGCCCATTATACTGTCAAACAGTAGTGGAGGCGTGACTACTAGTCTTTTTAAGGAGACGCAGCACAGGTGTACAAATTTACACCTAGGTGCTGTGTGCAGATTCCTTACCGTTGTTATTTGCAGTACAGGAAACTGCGCTCTTGTGTTATCCCTTGGCAATACCCTGTTAGTGCAGGCCGTCTCATGACCTCATTTCATGTTGGCCGGTGCGGTTAACGATGGCCATAAATCCCAGACCCACAGTGGCTTTTCCTAAAGTCACACTGCGGTGCTGGGATTCGTGGCCTTGTGCAGTAAATATGTTCGCCGCTCACACATGTCCTTACACCTGCTTCAGACTGGGCGGCCTCAGCTGATCCCTTATCGCATGCCGCGGCCATGAGGCCGCACAGTCAGAAGAAGGCGGAAGGAGGGGAGTGAAAACAGGGGAACATATGCACTGCTCGTGCCCATCAATCACACCCTCGCAGTCAAAATATATGAGACAACGGGGGGCGTTGTGTCGGGCAGGGGGGACGCACAGGCACAGCCAGCCAACCAATGATGTCAGGAGACGGGCAGCGCTAACAATGGGGGTGCTGCGTGTCATTAAAAAGGAAAGTCACACCTCAGGGACATTGTAATGGTCTGTAATGAGACACATTTTGTACTTGTTGAGTTCCACGTATGCAAGGAGAAAAAGTCAGCCACCTTGTACAAATGCAGCAGTACTGCTGTACAAGGTGGCTGTTATACATAGAAACACCTGGGGGGGTGGGGGGCAGGCTCCCTTCAATTTCAGTTCATGTTCCTGCGTGGCGTTTGCAGGAAACGTTGCCAGCTACACAGCAGGGGAACAGCTGGCGGTGCTGAACCCCACTAACACATTGGCTGGTGTTTTTCTCTGTGCAGCTAGCATGTCCGGGCAGAAACTGGCGTTGTTTGAGCCCAGGGTCAGCAGGAGGAGGAGAGGAGCAAAGTGTAGGCCGAAGCCTGCACTGGTGGCAGCTTTTGTTCTGTTGTGCCAGCGTGGCTTGTGCTGGACACGTTGCCGACTACACAGCAGGGGAACAGCTGGCGGTGCTGAACCCCACTAACACATTGGCTGGTGTTTTTCTCTGTGCAGCTAGCAGTTCCGGGCAAAAACTAGCGGTGTTTGAGCCCAGGGTCAGCAGGAGGAGTAGAGGAGCAGAGTGTAGGCCGAAGCCTAGTTGAACCAATTTCAAAGGTTACCTTTAACCCCCCTCAGGTGTTGCAAGGTACAAGAGCCACACCTTGTGCAGCATTAATGCTGCACAAGTAAAAGGTTGCTCTATTTGTTTTGCTCCTTGCACACGCTGACTAAAACACGTACACTATTTAGCCCATTATACTGTCAAACAGTTGTGGAGGCGTGACTTGTCTTTTTAACGAGACGCAGCACAGGTGTCAAAATTTGCACCTAGGTACTGGGCGCAGATTCCTGAGTGTTGTTATTTGCTGTACAGGAGTCTGCGCTATTGTGATCCCTTGGCCATGCGCTGTGAGCGCTTCCTGTCTTCTGACCTCATTTCATGTCGGCCGTTGCGGTTAGCGATGGACATGAATCCCAGACCCACAGTGTGTTTTCAAAAAATCACACTGCGTGGCTGGGATTCGTGGCCTTGTGCAGTAAATAGGTTTGCCGCTTACACATGTCCTTACACCTGCTCCAGACTGGGCGGCCTCAGCTGATCCCTTATCGCCTACCACGGCCAGGAGGCCGCACAGTCTGAAGAAGGCGGAAGGAGATGAGTTAAGACAGGCGAACATATGCACTGCTCGTGCCCATAAACCACACCCTCGCTGACAAAATAAATATGACAACGAGGGGCGTTGTTTCTAGCAGGGCGGATGCACAGGCGCAGCCAGCTAACCATGATGACAAAAGACGGGAAACGCTACCAAGGGGGGTGCTGCGTATCATTACAAAGGAAAGTCACACCTCAGGGACAGTGGAATGGTCTCAATGAGACACATTTTGTACGTGTTGAGTTCCACGTGGGCAAGGAGAAAAAGTCAGCCACCTTGTACAAATGCAGCAGTACTGCTGTACTAGGTGGCTGTTATACATAGAAACACCTGGGGGGGTGGGGCCAGGTTCCCTTTTAATTTCAGTTCCTGTGCCTGCATGGCGTTTGCAGGTCACGTTGCCGGCTACACAGCAGGGTAACAGCTGGCGTTGCTGAACCCCACTAACACATTGGCTGGTGTTTTTCTCTGTGCAGCTAGCACTTCCGGGCAAAAACTAGCGGTGTTTGAGCCCAGGGTCAGCAGGAGGAGGAGAGGAGCAGAGTGTAGGCCGAAGCCTGCACTGGTGGCAGCTTTTGTTCTGTTGTGCCAGCGTGGCTTGTGCTGGACACGTTGCCGACTACACAGCAGGGGAACAGCTGGCGGTGCTGAACCCCACTGACACATCACCTAGTGTTTTTTCTGTGTAGACAACACTTCCAGGTGGCAACTGACAGTGTTGAAACCCAGGGAATCAAAGAGGAGCAGAGTGTAGGCCGAAGCCTGCAGTGGAGCAAGTTGAAAGGGAACCTTTAACCCCCCCCCAGGCATTTGTTGCTGAAAGAGCCATCTTGTACAGCAGTAATACTGCACATGGAAAATGGTTGTTCCGAAAATTATGCTCCTTGCAAACGCTGAAGTACACACTCATATAATGTGTCCCCTCACACCGTCAAACCATCCCGGAAGTGGGACTTTCCTTTGTAATGTGACACAGCACAGCCGTCATTCCAACCCCCTTGGTGCCGGGCGCCACCTCCTCAACGTTGTTTGGTTCTGTCACGGAGCCCGCGCTGTAATGTTATCCCTTGGCCATGCACAGTTAGCGGTGCCCGTCTTCTGACATCATGTAGGTGTCAGGCTGGCAGTGCCTGTGCGTCCAAGCTGCCCGAGATCCAACCTTGCAGTGTCATCTAATGTAGTCCCACTGCGGGCCAGGGATCCATGGGCATGCGCAGTGCATATCATCGCCTCTCACTCACCTCCTTCCTGCTTCTTCAGACTGTGCGGCGTCACGGCCGTGGCATGCTATTAGGGATCAGCTGACGTTACTGAACCCCAATAACAGAGGAGCGACTGTTGACTGTGCACACAGCACTTCCAGGCACCAACTGGCGGTGTTAGAGCCCAGGGACAGCAGGAGGAGCAGATTGGAGGTATTGCCGCACACACAGCTGGGGATCAGCTGACGTTACTGAACCCCAATAACAGAGGAGCGACTGTTGACTGTGCACACAGCACTTCCAGGCACCAACTGGCGGTGTTAGAGCCCAGGGACAGCAGGAGGAGCAGATTGGAGGTATTGCCGCACACACAGCTGGGGATCAGCTGACGTTACTGAACCCCAATAACAGAGGAGCGACTGTTGACTGTGCACACAGCACTTCCAGGCACCAACTGGCGGTGTTAGAGCCCAGGGACAGCAGGAGGAGCAGATTGGAGGTATTGCCGCACACACAGCTGGGGATCAGCTGACGTTACTGAACCCCAATAACAGAGGAGCGACTGTTGACTGTGCACACAGCACTTCCAGGCACCAACTGGCGGTGTTAGAGCCCAGGGACAGCAGGAGGAGCAGAGGAACAGAGTGTAGGCCGAAGCCTGATTGGAGCAAGTTGAAAGGAAACCTTTAACCCCCCCCCCCCAAGACGTTTGTAGCTGAAAGAGCCATGTTGTGCAGCACTAAGGATGCAAAAGGAAAAGGTTGCTCTTTTAATTATGCTCCTTGCAAACACCGAAGTAAACACTAAAAATGTGTCCCTTTATACCGTTAAACCGTTCCGGAGGTGCGAATTTCCTTCGTAATGGGACACAGCACAGCTGTCATTCCTATCCCCTTGATGCCGTGCGCTGCCTCCTCAGCGTTGTTTTAAGCTGTCACGGAGCCTGCGCTGTTCTGTTATCCCTTGGCCATGCCCAATTAGCGCTGCCTGTCTTCTGACATAATTTGGTGTCAGGCTGTCAGTGCCTGTGCGTCCACGCTGCTCCAGATCCCACCTCGCAGTCTCATCTAACGTAATCCCACTGCGGGCCTTGGAACCATGGGCATGCACAGTGCATAACCTCGACTCTCAATCCCCTCCTTCCCTCTTCTTCAGACTGTGCGGTGTCACGGCCGTGGCATGCTAGGGATCAGCTGACGGCGCACAGTCTAAAGAAGGCGGAGGGAAATGAGCGAGAGCCCGAGGGGAAGATATGCACTGCGCATGCCCATGGATCCCAGGCCCGCAGTGTGACTCAATCAGAAGACACTGCGAGGCGGGATCTCGGGCACCGCGGCCGCACAGGCGCAGCCAGCCTGACACCAAATTATGTCAGAAGACAGGCAGCACAAATAGGGCATGCCCAAGGGATAACAGAACAGCGCAGGCTCCGTGACAGCTTAAAACAACGCTGAGGAGGCAGCGCATGGCACCAAGGGGGTAGGAATGACGGCTGTGCTGCGTCACATTACGAAGGAAAGTCCCAGCTCCGGGACGGTATAACGGTATCAGTGAACACATTTTATAAGTGTTAAGTTCTGCGTGTGCAAAGAGCTAAAAAAAAAGAGCTACCTTTTCCTTGTGCAGCATTACTGCTGCACAAGATGGCTCTTTCAGTAACAAACGACGGGGGGGGCGGGACAGGTTCCCTTACATTTAGGTTGTTGTGCCAGCGTGGCGGTCGCAGGACACATTGCCGGCTACACAGCTGGGGATCAGCTGACGTTACTGAAACCCAATAACACTGGGTCGTATGTTTTTACTGTGCAGCCTGCACTTCTGAGCCGCAACTGGCGGTGTTGGAGCCCAGGAATAGCAGTTCAGGTGGTAGAAAGATGAACACAGCAGGAGACCTGGATGACACCCAATTACTTAATCAGGCAGAGGAGTGGCAAATTCCTGCGAGATCCAGGCCTGGTTCATTTTCAGGAAAGTAAGCCGGTCAACGTTATCGGAGGATAGTCGCATGCGACGGTCTGTTAGTACACCACCTGCGGCACTAAAGACACGTTCCGATAAGACACTAGCCGCAGGGCAAGCCAGCACCTCCAATGCATACTGGCTTAGCTCTGGCCATGTATCCAGCTTAGAGACCCAAAACTTGAACGGGGAAGAGCCGTCTGGGAGTACAGTAAGAGGGCAAGCCATGTAGTCTGTCACCATCTGACGGAACCGTTGCCTCCTGCTGACTGGAGCCGCCGGTGATGGTGTAGACATTTGGGGCGGGCACACAAAAGTGTGCCAGAGTTGTGCCATACTGGGCTTGCCTTGGGCAGAGGCACTGCTTCTGCTCCCTCTTTGGGCAGAGCCTCCCCCACTGCCTCGACGCACTGAGCTGCTTTGTAAAGCACTAGCAGCACTCCTCTCAGTTGGACAGGAGAAGATGATGGAATTCACCAGTGTGTCGTGGTACTCCCGCAATTTACGCTCCCGGGTCAACGCAGGGATGAGGTTTTGGACGTTGTCCCGGTAGCGAGGATCGAGGAGGGTGAACACCCAATAATCAGGCATGTTGAGAATGTGGTCGATGCGGCGGTCGTTTCTCAGGCACTGCAGCATGAAATCCACCATGTGCTGCAGAGTGCCAACTGGCCCAGAAACGCTGTCCCCTGCTTGAGACATGATCTCTGCCCGCTCGTCATCACCCCACCCTCGCTGTACACACTGACCACTGGACAATTGTGTCGCTCCCTCCTCTGGACGGAGCTCTTCCTCCTCCATTGACTCCTCCTCATCCTCCTCACAAATTGGCCCCTGCGTACCCCTTTGTGAGGAACCACGTGGCGCTGACTCTCCAGAAGCTGATGGAAAAGGTGACTCCTCATCCTCCACCTCTTCCACCACATCATCCCTTAACCCTTGCAAAGTTTGCTGAAGCAGGCAGATAAGGGGGACAGTCATGCTGACTAGTGCATCATCTGCACTTGCCATCCGCGTGGAATAATCAAAAGGACGCAAAACCTGGCAGACGTCCTTCATAGTGGCCCACTCTGTGGTTGTGAAGTCTGATCGGCGCTGACTGCGACTTCTTTGCGCCTGATGCAGCTGGTACTCCATAACTGCTTGCTGCTGCTCACACAACCGCTCCAACATATGTAACGTGGAATTCCACCGGGTAGGTAGGTCACATATGATGCGGTGTTCCGGAAGGCGGAATCGGCGCTGCAGAGCAGCAATGCGGGATCTGGCCAAGCTGGAACGCCGCAAGTGAGCACACTCTAGGCGGACCTTGTGCAGCAGGGCATCAAGATCCGGATAGTCCCTCAGAAAACTCTGCACAACCAAATTGAGCACATGTGCCAGACATGGGATGTGAGTGAGGTTGCCAAGGGCCAAAGCTGCCACCAGATTTCGGCCATTGTCACACACTACCATGCCTGGCTGGAGATTCGCTGGCAGTAACCACACATCGCTCTCCTGCTTTATGGCATTCCAGAGCTCCTGCGCTGTGTGGCTTCGATGCCCCAATGAAACTAGTTTCAAGACGGCCTGCTGACGTTTGGCCACGGCTGTGCTCATGTCGGTCATAGGTAAACGTTCACGGGTCCATGTGGGGGTGGACTGTGACGGATCCTGCAGAGAGGAATCAGAGGAACTGGTGTAAGAGGAGGAGTCGATGCGTACAGACTGGATTCCTGCAATCCTTGGAGTGGGCAGGACACGTCCTGCGCCACTCGCACGATCTGTACCTGGCTCAACAACATTAACCCAATGGGCAGTGAGGGAAACATATCGCCCCTGTCCATGCTGACTGGTCCACGCATCGGTGGTGAGGTGGACCTTGCTACTGACGGCGTTCAGTAGCGCATGTTTTATGTTTGCCTCAACATGCCTGTGCAGGGCAGGGACAGCCTGCCTGCTGAAGTAAAAGCGGCTGGGCACCTTGTACTGTGGGACTGCCAATGCCATCAAGTCACGGAAGCTGTCAGTCTCCACCAGCCTGAACGAGAGCATTTCCAGGGACAACAGTTTGGCAATGCCTGCATTCAGAGCCTGTGCTCGGGGGTGGTTGGCCGAGAATGCCCGCCTTTTCTCCCATGCCTGTACTACCGATGGCTGTAGAGTAGACTGGGAGTGTGAGGATGACTGGGAAGGTGGTGCTGTGGGTGGAATTACACAAGGTCTCTGGGAGGAAGCCAAACCAGCTGTGCGTGAGCTGGAGGAAGAGGCAACACGAGCTGAAGAGGTGGTAGCTGCCGCTGTTGGTTGGCCTACATCTTCAGTGTGTTTCTGTAACTCCACCGCGTGCCTGGTCCGCACATGTTTCCACATATTTGTGGTATTGAGGTTGCTGACATTTTTCCCTCTTTTTACTTTATGATGACACAGCTTGCATTTGACAAAACAAATGTCATCTGCAACTGTGTCAAAAAAGGACCAGGCACTGCAAGTCTTGGGAGCGCCCTCTTTGGCTTTGGAAAGAGACAGGCTCCTAACGGGTGCCAAAGTGGAGGCTACAGGCTCCGCAGTCTTCCCCCTCCCTCTCCCTCTTTCGCCCGTAAGAGGAAGCTCTTCCTCTGAGCTGCTCCCACCACCTTCCTGTTCCTCACGCCACGATGGGTCAAGGACCTCATCATCTCCACTACCCTCTGCCACCAACTGCTCCTCCTGGGTAGTCTCAGCAGCACAGTACACACGAGAAAGCGGCACCTGAGTTTCATCATCAGATGCGTACTGCGCTGTGGTCACCGGAGGCACTGGCCCACCTGCCTCTTCAGAGTCAGAGAGAAAAAGGTGTTGGGCATCACTGCACACTGCCTCTTCTTCCATTTCTCCAATGCTGCTTGGCTGGCCCCCTGTTTCCAAGCCAAGAGATTCAGAGAACAGAAGTAGAGACGGCTCCTATCCTGGGCTCTCTGACTGCCTGGCCAATTTGGCAGGTGGTGAAGAGACAGATGGCTGCTCTCCAGTGCTCTGTGCCTGAGAGGATGTGGCACTAACTGAAGTCGATGCCGAGGCGTTAGCTGCCATCCACCCGACAACGGCTTCAATTTGGTCTTCACGCAGCAGCGGTGCACGGCGCTCTCCGACAAAGCTGCGCATGAAGGACTGTTCCCTGCTGAAACTGAGTGACGACGAGTCACCGGCACCCGCAGCAGGCACAGAATCACCACGTCCTCTCCCTGCTCCTCTCCCTGCTCCGCGCCCACGCCCACGTGCCTTACTCCCTGCCCTCTTCATCTTGGTTGACAGATAAAGATAAGCAGAAAAGTACTAAGGCCTTAGTGTGCTTATTCCTGTAATGCTCCTCCTAACAGGTGTAAGAAACACTAATGTTGTAAATTGTGGACTAAACTTTATTATTTTTCAAATGTGGCCTACACAAGTGTTAAGTTGTGTTTGGTGAACTTAACTTTTTTTTTGGTGCAGATCGGGCTACAGAGCTAGTTTAAATCACACGGAGACCGTGCAGACAGCCGTAAACGGCGCTGCAAGGCCAAAAAACCCTCCTCTAGGTTATCCTATATAGTGTTTTTCCACTATTTAGCTGGATACAAGTGGAAAGACACTAATAGGAATTTTTTTTTTTCAAATTTTAAACTGGCTGCACTATTTGAAAAAAAGGAAATTGTTTTTCAAGGTATGAGGCAGTAACGCACCCTGAGCTGAATCCAACCGGCTATGGCTGCACACAGACTACAGGGCGAGCTGCGCTCACACAGAGACCGTGCAGACAGCCGTAAACGGCGCTGCAAGGCCCCAAAAAAACCCTCTAGGTTATCCTATGTAGTGTTTTTCCACAATTGAGCTGGAGACTGGTGGAAAGACACTAATAGGAATTTTTTTTTTTTCAAATTTTAAACAGGCTGCACTATTTCAAAAAAAGGAAAATTTTTCTCAAGGTATGAGCCAGTAACGAACCCTGAGCTGAATCCAACCGGCTATGGCTGCACACAGACTACAGGGCGAGCTGGGCTCACACGGAGACCGTGCAGACAGCCGTAAACGGCGCTGCAAGGCCCAAAAACCCCCCTCTAGGTTATCCTATGTAGTGTTTTTCCACAATAGAGCTGGAGACTGGTGGAAAAACACTAATAGGAAATTTGAGAAAAAATGTGCAGCAGGCTGCACTAAGAGCAAAAAAGAACAACTGTGTGAGGCAGTGTGAACCCCCCCTGAGCTGAATACAACCGGGTATATGGCTGCACACAGACTACAGAGTGAGCTGCACACACACACACACACAGAGACCTTGCAGAACGCTGTTAAAACAGCGCTGCAAGGCAAGAGCAAGGTGAACAGTGAAGAACACACAGCGTTTTGCTAAATTAGCCTTTGGAAAGGAAAATAAAGCAATTAGCAAGCTCAACTGGCCCTCAGTTAGAACACAGCGTCCTGTCCCTAACTGAAATCACAGCAGAGTGAGCGCAAAATGGCGGCAGCGCTTTTTTATAGTGCAGAGTGACATCATTTCAGCAGCCAATCCCAGCCTTGCCAGTACTTACATGCCCACCATGCTAAACAGGATGTGCCCACACTTTCATTCATTCCTCATTGGCTGCTGCGTTCAATTTGAATTCTGGGAACTTCCGATTCCGGTATCCGATACGCGGGAAGTATCGGAATTCAGTATCGGAATTCCGATACCGCAAATATCGGCCGATACCCGATACTTGCGGTATCGGAATGCTCAACACTAGTTCCCAGTCATCTTCGCCGTGTGCAGTGCATATGGTTCCCAGGGTCTGGAGGAGAGGAAACTCTCCTTCAGGCCCTGGGATACATATTCATGTAAAATATAAAGAATAAAAATAAAAAATATGGATATACTCACCCCTCCGACGAACCCTGGCTGTCACCGCTGCAAGCATCTGCCTCCGTTCCTAAGAATGGAGAGATGTCATCGAAGGTCCTTCACTCTCTGCATTCTTAGGAACAGAGGCAGACGCTTGCAGCGGTGACAGCCAGGGTTCGTCGGAGGGGTGAGTATATTCTTATTTTTTATTTTTATTCTTTATTTTTTGCATGAATATGGATCCCAGGGCCTGAAGGAGAGTTTCCTCTCCTTCAGACCCTGGGAAAAATCCAGGATCACTTCCCATATTTGTGTCCCATTGACTTGCATTGGTATCGGGAATCGGTATCGGCGATATCCGATATTTTTTGGATATCGGCCGATCCCATCCGATACCGATACTTTCAAATATTGGAAGGTATCGCTCAATACTAGTCATCACTAGAGTCAGTTTAGTGCATACCTATTTATACAGCACCGCTAGGGGGACCTCACTACTTACTGATTTATACAGCCATCACTAGGGGGAGCTCACTTCATGCAGATTTATACAGACACCACTAGGAGCTTGAAGTCTGTGGAGGAAGGTGCTGTTTTGTTTGCTCCAGGAGAGTCACCAGTTTTTTTTTCACCCAGGAATTCCCCCCCCCCTCTCTGACCCAGGAAAGAGAGGGGTATAGTGGATGGACTGTGGGGCTGAGTCCTCGTCTCCCACCCCTCGGTCTAAGCCGGCGAGGGGTGGGAGCTTATTGCTGCCGGCAAAGAGGGTCACCAGATCCGGCAAGGCCCAAAACATGTTGGAGCCCAGGAAGACCCAGGAGGGCTGCAAAGCCCCTAAGGCTGAGGCGAGGGCCACTGTGGTGTCTCCTCCTGGAGGCAAGTGGAGTACTCGCAGAGGTGCAGTGGCGGCGGAAGAAGGATTGGGGCACTAGGGCCGCACGGGAGTCGGTTACCAGCTATGGCTCCCGCATCTGTAAAGGGCTGAAGCACAATGAGAGTCTGGGGGTGGTTACCTTCTCGGCTCTGTGCCTGGAACCATTGAGCTGTGCTACAGGTTCCCCAGGGGACAGACTTAGAGACTGGTACAGGAAGAAAGCCAGGCAGAGGGCGGGAAAGGCTCGCAGGCAAGGGAGAGAGAGCAGCGTGAGCAGAGATCAGAGCAGGGTGCAGCTGTGCTCCTGGAGAGGGAGAAATCGCCCGGTCAGAGAACAGATACAGAGAGATTGCCCAGACAGACTGCATCTTGTGAGCACCTGAAAGCGGATTCTGCTGTGACTGGTGAGGGGCACTTTGAGACCCATGTAGAGACATCGGCCCGTATAGAGACTGCGACGCCCCTGATTTCCTGGTACAGAGACTTAACAGTGCAGAGCCCCTGATTTCCTGGTACAGAGACTTAACAGTGCAGAGCCCCTGATTTCCTGGTACAGAGACTTAACAGTGCAGAGCCTCTGATTCCTGCTGTGCTGTAAAGGCTAAAGACTCCGAACTTGTGCATATCACGTCAACTCCCGAATCCCCAAGCAGCAGGCTCCTAGAGACTACTCAGCCCACGGACAACAGAGGAACGACAAGTGCCGCTGTTTCTCGGCGCCTACGTTGGAGAAGACGACCCTTCAAGCAAGTCCTCATCAGACTGATAAGTGTTCTTTTCTCAGGAAAATCCTGCTTAATTCTGTTACGCTGTTTGACTCCCATATTTTTGCACTATTTTAATACCAGTTATTTTCCATTGCTTCCTCCCTGCGAGGAGAACCTTATTACTGTTATTAAACCCTTCAACTGTTGGTCTGTCTGTTCCGTGGTGACATACTCAGTACCTGCATACTATTACATTTGGCGTAGTCGGCAGGATGTCACACGGTAGCGCGGACAGGGCAGACCAAGCAGCTGGGGAAGTTCCCAGGTCTAGCATTTCCCTGGGAGCCATGTTGAATAATTTGCCGAGGTTCACTGGGAATAATGTAATGCTGTGGAGTTGGACGGAGCGTATCCGGGGAATGATGCGGATGCATCCCATGACACCAGCCCTGGAGGCAGAAATTGCATTGATGGCCCTGGAGGCGGGGGCGCAGGATTCTGTCATGCATAGGTCACCCCAAGAGAGAGATAGCCTAGATAAAGTGCTGCGCAAACTTGAGGAGACGCATGGGGACCCCACTGACGCAGGGGAACTTCGCATGCGACTGTTTCACTGGGTACAACGGGAGGGGGAGACCGTGACCCAATTCATGAACGCCCTACAAGAGCTTCACACTGCTATTAGACGAATGGACGGTGTAGGGGTTGGGTCAGTTGATGTGGTGCTCAGAGATCAGCTGGTGACGGGACTGCGTGATGCAATGATGAAACGGGCACTGCAAGAGCGCATGCGAGTAAAGCCAGACATGACTTTCTCTGAGGTTGGCAGTGAGAAGGGTGCAGAGCGGGGAGGTAACCACCACCGCAGACAATGTTCCCCAGTGGGTGGAGGACCTGAGAATGGAGATTAGACAGGTCCGTGAAGAAATGGCGGCCTCCAGAAGAAGTATGGCAGAAGGACCCGGTCCTCTGGTGCGAGACAGAGAAGCTGCCCCCCGAAGGGAGGGTGAAACTAGCAGGAGGAGAAGCCCTCTTACATGCTACACTTGTGGAGAATCCGGCCACATTGCTAGATGGTGTCCCCGGCGGAGCCGACCGTCCCCACGCCCTCCTTTAAACTAGGTGGCTCTGAGCTCGAGGGGCACCGCTCGGAGCGTGAAGAACAGAGGAGGAGTAGTGAAAGTCCCCACAGCCTTGTTTCCACGTGCCCTCTGGTCTGGGCAGAAATCAATGGAAGAGCAGTGCGGTGCTTGATAGACACCGGCTCACAAGTGACCACCATGCCTGAGAGATATTTCCCAGAGGCGCTACGGCCCGAATGGGGCCCTGTGATCAAACTTATGGCAGCCAATCACTTGCCCATCCCGGTCGCAGGGGTGGTATGGATGAACATAGAGGTCTACGGAAAAGACCTCGGGAGAAGAGGAGTGGTACTGGTGGATGGAGAGGTAGCTAAAAACCATACCATTACCCTGGGCATGAATGTGTTAAAAGACCTTGGAAGCCTGGTTTTCAACGAGTCCCCGGAACAGTTCCTGCAACAATGGAGCGACCAAACCCCCCAGAGAAGGGTCTTTCAACAACTGATACGGACCGCCCAGGTCCGGGAAGCATACAGCGACGGAAAGGAACTCTGCAAAATCGTCGCCCCCGCCTCAGTCAATCGAGTGTTGCCCCCTGGGCAGACGATGCTTCCCCTGCCTATACGAGCTGGCATCCCGCTGGAAGGGGTCGAAGTCCAAATTGAGCACAGCAGAGCCGACCAGCTGCCATCAGGAATATTGGTCGCACGGTCCCTGGCTACCGTGCGGGATGGAACTGTCCTTGTGCGCTGCATAAATTTGGGAGAGACAGATACAACTTTGCCCCCTAGAAGTGAAGTCGCTCAAGTCCTGGGCTTCCCAGATGAGCTGGTCCCAACTGAGGCGGTACAGCTGACCGCAAAGCCAGAAGATCCGTGGCTGGTGACCGTCAAAGCAGAGGTAGCTCCAGACCCCAGATTACTGTAAGAAGGGCGCCAGATACTGGAGCGCATGAGGGCGGAGCTCTCAGAACTTACTCCGCAGCAGATACCTCAGGTGGAAGCCGTATTTGGGAGATTTCAGGAGGCGTTCACCAAAGATGAAGATGATTTTGGACGTACCACGGCCATCACCCACGAGATACCCACCGGTGATGCGGCACCAATCCGGGAACGGTACCGCCAAATACCCCCACAGATGTACCAGGAGGTGAAGGGAATGCTGTCACACATGCTGAAGAAGGGAGTCATACGCGAGAGTCAGAGCCCGTGGGCTGCCCCTATAGTCTTGGTGAGAAAGAAAGATGGGTCCTTGCGGTTCTGTGTGGACTATCGCCGGCTCAACGCTTGCACAGTGCAGGACTCATACCCACTTCCCAGGATAGAGGAGTCCCTGACGGCACTAGGGAATGCCAGATATTTCTCCACGTTAGACTTGGCCAGCGGCTACTGGCAGGTGCCCATGTCTGAACAAGACCGAGCCAAGACTGCTTTCATCCTTCCAATGGGACTATATGAGTTCGACCGGATGCCCTTTGGCCTAGCAAACGCCCCAGGAACATTTCAGTGACTCATGGAGAGATGTCTGGGAGACCTGAACTTTGAAGCCACTTTGATCTACTTGGATGATATCATCGTCTTTGCCCCCACCTTTGAGGAGCATCTGCAGAGACTAGAGCAAGTTCTGAGTCGGCTACAGAAGTATGGCTTGAAAGTGAAACCCCAGAAATTTCACCTCTTCCGTACCGAGATTGAATACTTGGGACACTTTGTCTCCGCTGAGTGGGTGAGGCCTTCCCCGGAGAAGTTCGCTGCGGTGCAAGAGTGGCCAACACCAAAAACTGTGAAAAATGTGCGTGCGTTCCTGGGACTCACAGGATACTTCAGACGCTTCGTAAAACACTTTACCCGCCTTGCTAATCCACTCCAGGAGTTGTTGAGGGGAGTGTCCTCTTGTGCCAAAAACAGGAACATACAGTGGGGGAAGTGTCAGGAGGAGGCATTCTTGGCTTTGAAGAAGGCTTTGACGGAGGCCCCCGTGCTGGCCTACGCTGACTTCACACCACCGTTCATCTTGCACACTGATGGGAGCCTGCAGGGCCTCGGGGCTGTACTATCGCAGATGCAGGATGGAAAAGAGCGCATCATCGCATACGCCAGTCGGTCTTTGCATGACTCAGAAAGGATTCCAGAAAACTACAGTTCCTTTAAGCTGGAGTTGCTGGCGCTGGTGTGGGCAATTACTGAGAAGTTCGCAGAATATCTGGCTGGCTCAGAATTTCATGTACGCACCGATAACAATCCGTTGGCCCATCTCGAGAATGCCAAGTTAGGTGCCCTAGAACAAAGTTGGGTAGCCCGATTGGCCAAGTTCCGATACAGAATTTCATATAAAAGAGGAGCTGAGAATGTTCATGCGGATGCCCTCTCTCAAGTAAACTATCGCAAACCAGCACCCAGCCAAGATGAAGATCTGAAAGATTCCAGGTTTTGGAGGGACTGCCAGGACGGTGGCAGCGGCGCGGAAAATTGAACAGGAAGAGGCCTGTGTGAATTTGCTGGAGCAGCCCCGCGATGAGTGGGTCCGAGTGCAGCAAGAGGATCCAGAGCTAGCTCAGTTGAGAAAGTGGGTCGTGTCTGAACAAATGCCCAATCGGCACGAGAGAAGGTCAATGTCACCTGAACTACTGAAGATGCTACGCCAGTGGGAGAGGCTCCAGTTGCGGGATGGTATCCTGTGCCGGAAGGCATTCCTGAAAACAGAACTCAGTCTTGTTTGGCAGACGGTGATTCCCTTGTCCTTGATAGACCAGGTGGCTAAGGAAGCACATGAGAAAGGAGCACACTTTGGGCCAGAAAAAACTTTCCAGTGGTTACAGTGCCTATTTTATCATCCCCACTTAAGGAACATTGTGGAGAAAGTATGTCAGCAATGCAGAAGTTGTGAGCTGGTTAAACCACCAGAACAACGAGCTCCCACAGAAACGGTGAGGTCTTCTGGCCCCATGGATCTACTGGCAATAGATTACTTGACAATTGGACCAGCACACCAAGGCTATGAGCATTGTTTAGTGATGATAGACCACTTTACTAAATTTGCCGTAGTGACGCCCACTGTTATGGACCTTGTGGTTAGGAGCACCCGGAACGACCTGATGGTTAAACTCACACAGGACAAGCTCTGGGAAGTGGGAGCTCTGCTGACCGCAACCCCTAATCCTATCACACAACTAGAAATAGCCATGGAGCGTACCTAACACGACCTAGACGCCTCTTCACAGCCTAAGAGCTAACTAGCCCTAAAGATAGAAAATAAAGCCTACCTTGCCTCAGAGAAATTCCCCAAAGGAAAAGGCAGCCCCCCACAAATATTGACTGTGAGTAAAGATGAAAGTCACGAACACAGAAATGAAACAGGTTTCAGCAAAGGGAGGCCCGACTTACTAAACAGACTGAGGATAGGAAAGGTATCTTTGCGGTCAGCACAAAAAACTACAAAAGACCACGCAGAGTGTTATGAACTGGTGATTCAGAACCACAAGGGACCTAGTGGTTAAGAGTAGGGTTGAGCGAAACGGGTCGTTCATTTTCAAAAGTCCCCGAATTTTGGCAAAGTCGGGTTTCATGAAACTTGATCCGACCCCTGTGCGGGGTCGGCCATGCGGTACGCGACTTTCGCGCCAAAGTCGCGTTTCAATGACGCGAAAAGCGCCATTTCTCAGCCAATGAAGGTAAACGCAGAGTGTGGGCAGCGTGATGACATAGGTCCTGGTCCCCACCATCTTAGAGAAGGGCATTGCAGTGATTGGCTTGCTGTCTGCGGCGTCACAGGGGCTATAAAGGGCAGTTCCCGCCGACCGCCATGTTACTGCTGCTGATCTGAGCTTAGGGAGAGGTTGCTGCCGCTTCCTCAGAAGCAGGGATAGCGTTAGGCAGGGTCCATTAACCACCAAACCGCTTGTGCTGTAGCGATTTCCACTGCCCAACACCACCTTCGGTGTGCAGGGACAGTGGAAGCTACATTTTTTTTTTTCCCCCTCAGCGCTGTAGCTCATTGGGCTGCCCTAGAAGGCTCCCTGATAGCTGCATTGCTGTGTGTACGCCGCTGTGCAAACCAACTGCTTTTTTCAAAGCACAAATCCTCTTGTTCCTTCCTTTCTGCACAGCTATCTTTTTGGTTTGTACACACTTTTTATTTAATTTGTGCATCAGTCCACTCCTTATTGCTGCCTGCCATACCTGGCTGAGATTACTGCAGGGAGATAGTAATTGAAGGACACTCCCTGTTTTTTTTTTTTTTTTGTGGGAGATTAAGATTGACATTTCTGCTAGAGTGCCATCCCTGTCTGTGTCATCTCTCATTAAGTGGGCCATAGAAAGCCTATTTATTTTTTTGCTTGATTTGGGTTATAAAATCTACCTGAAAAAGTCACTACATCAATCAGTGGGAGAAAAATATTGGCCTCAGGGCTTGTGTGCCACTCTTGACTCCTGTGTGCATCATCACTCACTCAGTGGGCCATAGAAAGCCTATTTATTTTTTTGCTTGATTTTGGTTCTAAAATCTACCTGAAAAAATCACTACATCAATCAGTGGGAGAAAAATATTGGCCTCAGGGCTTGTGTGCCACTCCTGACTCCTGTGTGCATCATCACTCACTCAGTGGGCCATAGAAAGCACTTTTTTTTTTTTTTTTTGCTTTATTTGGGTTCTAAATTCTACCTGAAAAAATCAATAAATCAATCAGTGGGAGATTAATATTGGCCTTTGGGCTTGTGTGCCAGTCCTAAGCGTGCCATCTCTCTTTCTCAGATAGTGGGCCATAGAAAGCCTATTTATTTATTTTTTTTTTTATTGGGTTTATAAATTTTCCCTGGAAAAAAAAAAAAAAAGTGGGAGATTAATATTGGCCTCTGGGCTTGTGTGCCAGTCCTGAGCGTGCCATCTCTCTCACAAATAGTGGGCCATAGAAAGCCTATTAATTTATTTTTTTTTGGTTTGATAAATTCTCCCTTAAAAAAAAAAGGGAGATTAATATTGGCCTTTGGGCTTGTGTGCCAGTCCTAAGCGTGCCATCTCTCTCTGTCTCTCAGATAGTGGGCCATAGAAAGCCTATTTATTATTTTTTTTATTGGGTTTATAAATTTTCCCTGGAACAAAAAAAAAAAAGTGGGAGATAAATATTGGCCTCTGGGCTTGTGTGCCACTCCTGACTCCTGTGTGCGTCATCTCTCACTCAGTGGGCCATAGAAAGCCTTTTTTTGTTTTATTTGTTTTCTAAATTCTCCCTGAAAAAATCATTTTATTTTCTTTGGTTTCTAAATTCTTCCTGAAAAAATCATTTTATTCTATTTTTTTTTTTCCTAAAGTCTCCCTGAAAAAAAAAAAAAACCACAAATCAGTGGGAGATTAATATTGCCCTTTCTGCTTGTGTGCCAGTCTTGACTCCTGGGTGTGCCATCTCTCTCTCTCTCTCCAATTGTGGGCCATAGAAAGCCTATTATTTTTTTAGCTTGATTTGGGTTCCAAAATTTACCTGAAAAAATCACTACATCAATCAGTGGGAGATAAATATTGGCCTCTGGGCTTGTGTGCCACTCCTGACTCCTGTGTGCGTCATCTCTCACTCAGTGGGCCATAGAAAGCCTTTTTTTGTTTTATTTGTTTTCTAAATTCTCCCTGAAAAAATCATTTTATTTTATTTGGTTTCTAAATTCTTCCTGAAAAAATCATTTTATTCTATTTTTTTTTCCTAAAGTCTCCCTGAAAAAAAAAAAAAAAAAAACAAATCAGTGGGAGATTAATATTGCCCTTTCTGCTTGTGTGCCAGTCTTGACTCCTGGGTGTGCCATCTCTCTCTCTCTCTCCAATTGTGGGCCATAGAAAGCCTATTATTTTTTTTAGCTTGATTTGGGTTCCAAAATCTACCTGAAAAAATCACTACATCAATCAGTGGGAGATAAATATTGGCCTCTGGGCTTGTGTGCCACTCCTGACTCCTGTGTGCGTCATCTCTCACTCAGTGGGCCATACAAAGCCTTTTTTTGTTTTATTTGTTTTCTAAATTCTCCCTGAAAAAATCATTTTATTTTCTTTGGTTTCTAAATTCTTCCTGAAAAAATCATTTTATTCTATTTTTTTTTTTCCTAAAGTCTCCCTGAAAAAAAAAAAAAAAAAAAAAACAAATCAGTGGGAGATTAATATTGCCCTTTCTGCTTGTGTGCCAGTCTTGACTCCTGGGTGTGCCATCTCTCTCTCTCTCTCCAATTGTGGGCCATAGAAAGCCTATTATTTTTTTAGCTTGATTTGGGTTCCAAAATCTACCTGAAAAAATCACTACATCAATCATTGGGAGATAAATATTGGCCTCTGGGCTTGTGTGCCACTCCTGACTCCTGTGTGCGTCATCTCTCACTCAGTGGGCCATAGAAAGCCTTTTTTTGTTTTATTTGTTTTCTAAATTCTCCCTGAAAAAATCATTTTATTTTATTTGGTTTCTAAATTCTTCCTGAAAAAATCATTTTATTCTATTTTTTTTTTCCTAAAGTCTCCCTGAAAAAAACAAAAAAAAACAAATCAGTGGGAGATTAATATTGCCCTTTCTGCTTGTGTGCCAGTCTTGACTCCTGGGTGTGCCATCTCTCTCTCTCTCTCTCCAATTGTGGGCCATAGAAAGCCTATTATTTTTTTTAGCTTGATTTGGGTTCCAAAATCTACCTGAAAAAATCACTACATCAATCAGTGGGAGATAAATATTGGCCTCTGGGCTTGTGTGCCACTCCTGACTCCTGTGTGCGTCATCTCTCACTCAGTGGGCCATAGAAAGCCTTTTTTTGTTTTGTTTTCTAAATTCTCCCTGAAAAAATAATTTTATTTTATTTGGTTTCTAAATTCTTCCTGAAAAAATCATTTTATTCTATTATTTTTTTTTCCTAAAGTCTCCCTTAAAAAAAAACAAAAACAAATCAGTGGTAGATTAATATTTACATTTGTGCTTCAGTGACAGTCCTGCGTGTGTGGCATCTCTCTCATTTGTTGCCACCAACAACAGAGTGTGTAACATTGTGCCTGATTTTCGTTGTGGTCTCACTCACCTGTAAAGGGGTAGCTAAATCATACTGAAGTTATAGCTCACCGTGTAATTTGTGTGACAGCAACAAATACCGTTAGCTTGTTTACGTTTTTAAAACAATGAGGAAGTATGGTGGAAGAGGTCGTGGCCGGGGGCGTTCATTGTCAGCTGGTAATGAGGGTAGTGGTAGTGGTGGAGCATCAGCTGGTCGTGGGAAAAAAAATATTGCACCTAAGTCTGGAGCTGTGGAGCCAGGTTCGTCGTCTGGCTACACAAGGCCTCGAATGCTCCCTTTTCTGGGAGTAGGAAAACCGCTTTTAAAGCCGGAGCAGCAAGAGCAAGTTTTGGCCTATCTTGCTGACTCAGCCTCTAGCTCTTTTGCCTCCTCTCGTGAAACTGGTAAATGTCAAAGCAGCGCGTCGTTAGTGGATGTTCACGGTCAGGGACAAGTCGCTTCCTTGTCCTCTTCAGCAAAAACAACAACAGAGAAGAATGCAGCAGGCGACACAACGGGTTACTCCATGGAGCTCTTTACACATACCGTCCCTGGCTTAGAAAGTGAAGCAGTTAACAGTCCATGCCCATTACAAGTTGAATCTGACATGGAGTGCACTGATGCACAGCCACAGCCAGACTACTATGCTGGTCCTTTGACTCAGACCACAACATTGCCCTCACAGGGTGCTGATCAAGAATCAGACCCTGATGAGACTATGTTGCCCCATCACGAACGCTATACCACCGACCGACACGGTGACACAGACGAAGTTGCACACGAGCTACAAGAAGAGGTAATAGATGACCCAGTTCTTGACCCCGATTGGCAGCCATTGGGGGAACAGGGTGCAGGCGGCAGCAGTTCTGAAGCGGAGGAGGAGGGGCCGCAGCAGACATCAACATCGCAACAGGTTCCATCTGCCGGGCCCGTATCTTGCCCAAAACGCGTGGCAAAGCCAAAACCTGTTGGAGGACAGCGTGGCCATCCGGTTAAAGCTCAGTCTGCAATGCCTGAAAAGGTATCCGATGCTAGAAAGAGTGCAGTCTGGCATTTTTTTAAACAACATCCAATTGATCAGCGCAAAGTCATCTGTCAAAAATGTTCAACTACCTTAAGCAGAGGACAGAATCTGAAAAGTCTCAATACAAGTTGCATGCATAGACATTTAACCACCATGCATTTGCAAGCCTGGACTAACTACCAAACGTCCCTTAAGGTTGTAGCACCCTCGGCCAATGAAGCTAGTCAGCAACGCAACATCCCTTCCGGCAGTGTAGGGCCACCATTTTCCGCACCACCTGCAGTATCTGTGCAGGTTTCTTTGCCAGGCCAAAGCAGTCAGGGTCAGGGAATCACCAGTTTCGTAGTAGGAAACACTGCATCTAGGGCACCGGTGGCAACAATACCATCTCCCACCGTCTCTCAGTCTGCCATGTCCACCGGCACCCCCGCTAGTTCCACGATCTCCAGCTCTCCAGTCCAGCTCACCCTACATGAGACTATGGTTAGAAAAAGGAAGTACTTAGCCTCGCATCCGCGTACACAGGGTTTGAACGCACACATAGCTAGACTAATCTCGTTAGAGATGATGCCCTACCGGTTAGTTGAAAGCGAAGCTTTCAAAGCCCTGATGGACTACGCTGTACCACGCTACGAGCTACCCAGTCGACACTTTTTTTCCAGAAAAGCCATCCCAGCCCTCCACCAGCATGTTAAAGAGCGCATCGTCCATGCACTCAGGCAATCTGTGAGCACAAAGGTGCACCTGACAACAGATGCATGGACCAGTAGGCATGGCCAGGGACGTTACGTGTCCATCACGGCACACTGGGTAAATGTGGTGGATGCAGGGTCCACAGGGGACAGCAAGTTTGGGACAGTTCTGCCTAGCCCACGGTCTAGGAAACAATTGGCTGTAGCCGTTCGCACCCCCTCCTCCTCCTCTTCGTCCTCTTGCAGAAGCGAGAGCTCGTCCACAGACCGCAGTCGCACAACCACTCCATCCGCAGCTGCCACTGTTGCACACCAGGTCTCCAATTATGGGGCAGCTACTGGCAAACGTCAGCAGGCTGTATTGGCTATGAAGTGTTTGGGCGACAACAGACACACCGCGGAAGTTCTGTCCGAGTTCTTGCAGAAAGAAACGCAGTCGTGGCTGGGCACTGTAGATCTTGAGGCAGGCAAGGTAGTGAGTGATAACGGAAGGAATTTCATGGCTGCCATCTCCCTTTCCCAACTGAAACACATTCCTTGCCTGGCTCACACCTTAAACCTGGTGGTGCAGTGCTTCCTGAAAAGTTATCCGGGGTTATCCGACCTGCTCCTCAAAGTGCGTGGACTTTGCTCACATATCCGCCGTTCGCCCGTACACTCCAGCCGTATGCAGACCTATCAGCGTTCTTTGAACCTTCCCCAGCATCGCCTAATCATAGACGTTGCAACAAGGTGGAACTCAACACTGCACATGCTTCAGAGACTGTGTGAACAGAGGCGGGCTGTTATGTTTTTGTGGGAGGATACACATACACGGGCAGGCAGTAGGATGGCAGACATGGAGTTGTCAGGTGTGCAGTGGTCGAAGATTCAAGACATGTGTCAAGTCCTTCAGTGTTTTGAGGAATGCACACGGCTGGTTAGTGCAGACAACGCCATAATAAGCATGAGCATCCCCCTAATGCGTCTGCTGATGCAAAGTTTGACGCACATAAAGGATCAGGCGTCTGCAGCTGAGGAAGAGGAAAGCCTTGATGACAGTCAGCCATTGTCTGGCCAGGGCAGTGTACAGGACGAGGTAGCGGGCGAAGAGGAGGAGGAGGACGAGGAGGATGATGGGGATGATTATATTTTTAATGAGGAAGCTTTTCCGGGGCCACTGGAAATTGGTGGCGCGGCAAGGCCGGGTTCTGGTTTTTTGAGGGACACAAGTGACGTGGATTTGCCTGAAACTGCCCCTCAACCAAGCACAACCGCAGATTTGAGAACTGGAACTTTGGCCCACATGGCGGATTATGCCTTACGTATCCTCAAAAGGGACACACGCATTACTAAAATGATGAATGATGACGATTACTGGTTAGCCTGCCTCCTTGATCCTCGCTATAAAGGCAAATTGCAAAATATAATGCCACATGAGAACTTGGAACTAATATTAGCAACCAAACAATCAACTCTTGTTGACCGTTTGCTTCTGGTATTCCCTGCACACAGCGCCCGTTTTCGTTCTCACACGAGCTGCAGGGGCCAGCAGACCAGAGGAGTTAGAGGGGCAGAAATCAGAAGTGGCGTTGGCCAGAGGGGTTTTCTGACCAGGTTGTGGAGTGATTTTGCTATGACCGCAGACAGGACAGGTACTGCAGCATCAATTCAAAGTGACAGGAGACAACATTTGTCCAGTATGGTTACAAACTATTTTTCATCCCTTATCGATGTTCTCCCTCAACCGTCATTCCCATTTGATTACTGGGCATCAAAATTAGACACCTGGCCAGAATTGGCAGAATATGCATTGCAGGAGCTTGCTTGCCCGGCAGCTAGTGTCCTATCAGAAAGAGTATTTAGTGCTGCAGGTTCAATACTAACAGAAAAAAAGACTCGTCTGGCTACCCAAAATGTCACTCCTTCCACTAGGCCTCCACTGACCACACCACTGCTGCCCGTGTACCCCTGGAACCAATTTAAAATTGCCTACAGCCATGTGTTATTATTTTAGGCCTTCGATGCCTGTCTGCGGTCACTCCTTCCACTAGGCCTCCACTGACCACACCACTGCTGCCCGTGTACCCCTGGAACCAATTTAAAATTGCCTACAGTCATGTGTTATTATTTTAGGCCTTCGATGCCTGTCTGCGGTCACTCCTTCCACTAGGCCTCCACTGACCACACCACTGCTGCCCGTGTACCCCTGGAACCAATTTAAAATTGCCTACAGCCATGTGTTATTATTTTAGGCCTTCGATGCCTGTCTGCGGTCACTCCTTCCACTAGGCCTCCACTGACCACACAACTGCTGCCCGTGTACCCCTGGAACCAATTTAAAATTGCCTACAGCCATGTGTTATTATTTTAGGCCTTCGATGCCTGTCTGCGGTCACTCCTTCCACTAGGCCTCCACTGACCACACCACTGCTGCCCGTGTACCCCTGGAACCAATTTAAAATTGCCTACAGCCATGTGTTATTATTTTAGGCCTTCGATGCCTGTCTGCGGTCACTCCTTCCACTAGGCCTCCACTGACCACACCACTGCTGCCCGTGTACCCCTGGAACCAATTTAAAATTGCCTACAGCCATGTGCTATTATTTTAGGCCTTCGATGCCTGTCTGCGGTCACTCCTTCCACTAGGCCTCCACTGACCACACCACTGCTGCCCGTGTACCCCTGGAACCAATTTAAAATTGCCTACAGCCATGTGTTATTATTTTAGGCCTTCGATGCCTGTCTGCGGTCACTCCTTCCACTAGGCCTCCACTGACCACACCACTGCTGCCCGTGTACCCCTGGAACCAACATCAGAAAATATAAAAATAAGTATTTTGCTTATAAAAAAGAAAATACTGGAGAGATATCAAATGCAGACATTTTAACATTAAAAACAAACACATACAACAAAAATCTGGTACAGTACTAAAAATGGCCACCAGCTACAATAACTTTCTCCTGCAAGTAGTTAACTGAAAGGTTTTTTCAATTTTAAACACAGATATGGCATCCACCGAGTGTTGTCCTGTCGCGTCTTCTTTATATTATTGCCAAGAAGATGCAAAACAATGAAAATAATAAAATCATTATTTACCAAAAAAATAGAGTAAGTCAAAACCACATTGCAAATAAACATTCATTACAAATAAAGAAGCAGGGCGCGTCCGAGGGTGAGTATATACCTAATAAGAATATAATCACCCTCGGACGCGCCCTGCTTCTTTCCGACAGCCTTCCTTCCTAAGAATCAGCCCTTCCGTGGTGTAGAGAGAGGGTTTGTTACACTCCAAGGTGTTCCCCAGGTTGCCTTTCCTGAGCTTCGATCTTCCGGCTCTCGTTTAGTAGTTGTTGGAAACTACGCTGCATTGGGCCTACAAATTGGGTATGGGGTAGAGAGAGATGGTGTGTTCCACTCCAAGGTGTTCCCCAGGTTGCCTTTCCTGAGCTTCGATCTTCCGGCTCTCGTTTAGTAGTTGTTGGAAACTACGCTGCATTAGGCCTACAAATTGGGTATGGGGTGTAGAGAGATGGTGTGTTCCACTGTAGAGAGATGGTGTGTTCCACTCCAAGGTGTTCCCCAGGTTTCCTCGCCAATGCTTCGATCATCATGCTCTCGTTTAGTAGTTGTTGGAAACTACGCTGCATTAGGCCTACAAATTGGGTATGGGGTGTAGAGAGATGGTGTGTTCCACTCCAAGGTGTTCCCCAGGTTTCCTCTCCATTGCTTCGATCTTCATGCTCTCGTTTAGTAGTTGTTGGAAACTACGCTGCATTAGGCCTACAAATTGGGTATGGGGTGTAGAGAGATGGTGTGTTACACTCCAAGGTGTTCCCCAGGTTTCCTCTCCATTGCTTCGATCTTCCGGCTCTCGTTTAGTAGTTGTTGGAAACTACGCTGCATTAGGCCTACAAATTGGGTATGGGGTGTAGAGAGATGGTGTGTTACACTCCAAGGTGTTCCCCAGGTTTTCTCTCCATTGCTTCGATCTTCCGGCTCTCGTTTAGTAGTTGTTGGAAACTACGCTGCATTGGGCCTACAAATTGGGTATGGGGTGTAGAGAGATGGTGTGTTCCACTCCAAGGTGTTCTCCAGGTTGCCTTTCCTGAGCTTCGATCTTCCGGCTCTCGTTTAGTAGTTGTTGGAAACTACGCTGCATTAGGCCTACAAATTGGGTATGGGGTGTAGAGAGATGGTGTGTTACACTCCAAGGTGTTCCCCAGGTTTCCTCTCCATTGCTTCGATCTTCCGGCTCTCGTTTAGTAGTTGTTGGAAACTACGCTGCATTAGGCCTACAAATTGGGTATGGGGTGTAGAGAGATGGTGTGTTCCACTCCAAGGTGTTCCCCAGGTTGCCTTTCCTGAGCTTCGATCTTCCGGCTCTCGTTTAGTAGTTGTTGGAAACTACGCTGCATTAGGCCTACAAATTGGGTATGGGGTGTAGAGAGATGGTGTGTTCCACTGTAGAGAGATGGTGTGTTCCACTCCAAGGTGTTCCCCAGGTTTCCTCGCCAATGCTTCGATCATCATGCTCTCGTTTAGTAGTTGTTGGAAACTACGCTGCATTAGGCCTACAAATTGGGTATGGGGTGTAGAGAGATGGTGTGTTCCACTCCAAGGTGTTCCCCAGGTTTCCTCTCCATTGCTTCGATCTTCATGCTCTCGTTTAGTAGTTGTTGGAAACTACGCTGCATTAGGCCTACAAATTGGGTATGGGGTGTAGAGAGATGGTGTGTTACACTCCAAGGTGTTCCCCAGGTTTCCTCTCCATTGCTTCGATCTTCCGGCTCTCGTTTAGTAGTTGTTGGAAACTACGCTGCATTAGGCCTACAAATTGGGTATGGGGTGTAGAGAGATGGTGTGTTACACTCCAAGGTGTTCCCCAGGTTTCCTCTCCATTGCTTCGATCTTCCGGCTCTCGTTTAGTAGTTGTTGGAAACTACGCTGCATTAGGCCTACAAATTGGGTATGGGGTGTAGAGAGATGGTGTGTTACACTCCAAGGTGTTCCCCAGGTTTCCTCTCCATTGCTTCGATCTTCCGGCTCTCGTTTAGTAGTTGTTGGAAACTACGCTGCATTGGGCCTACAAATTGGGTATGGGGTGTAGAGAGATGGTGTGTTCCACTCCAAGGTGTTCTCCAGGTTGCCTTTCCTGAGCTTCGATCTTCCGGCTCTCGTTTAGTAGTTGTTGGAAACTACGCTGCATTAGGCCTACAAATTGGGTATGGGGTGTAGAGAGATGGTGTGTTCCACTGTAGAGAGATGGTGTGTTCCACTCCAAGGTGTTCCCCAGGTTTCCTCGCCAATGCTTCGATCATCATGCTCTCGTTTAGTAGTTGTTGGAAACTACGCTGCATTAGGCCTACAAATTGGGTATGGGGTGTAGAGAGATGGTGTGTTCCACTCCAAGGTGTTCCCCAGGTTTCCTCGCCAATGCTTCGATCATCATGCTCTCGTTTAGTAGTTGTTGGAAACTACGCTGCATTAGACCTACAAATTGGGTATGGGGTGTAGAGAGATGGTGTGTTCCACTCCAAGGTGTTCTCCAGGTTGCCTTTCCTGAACTTCTATCTTCAGGCTCTCATTAAATTGTGGTTAAACGGAACAACTGCATTTGGCGTACTAGTTGGTTTGGGGCCTACTATCGGTGTCTGCCGCTCCTTGCTGTTCTCCTGGTTTCCTGTCCTGAAATTCCGTTTTCAGGCGCTCGTTAAGTAGTTGTTAATGTTAGACTGCATTTGGCCTACTAGTTGGGTTGGGGCCTACTATCGGTGTCTGCCACTCCTTGCTGTTCTCCTCCACTGAACAAAGCTGTGCCGCCTGTTTACTACTGTTGCCAATTTTGAACTGCATTTCGACTACTTACTGATTTGGGCCTACTCTCTGTGTCAGCCTCTCATTCCAGTTGTCCTCCACTGCAATGCCCCCTGATTAGTCCTGTGTTACCAATTTTGAACTGCATTTAGCCCACTTTATTCTTTGGGCCTATATCTGTGTTTCCTCCTCATCCTGCCCATTGCCCAGCCAGTGATAGATGAGTCTGCTGGTACATTGACCCATAACGCAACATTTCCCATGCACGCTACACTGCAAGATTGTGACCCTGCTGAAAGTCAGGTCCCCCTTCCCGCATACCATACCACCTTACACGGGGACAAACAGGAAGGTGCAGATGAAAGTGCAGGTTCCTTCATCAGGTGGGGGGAGGAATACTAGTTGGTGACGTCACTGGCACAGGGCCTCTCATGGTACGCAAAAGTGTTGCTGCCGGTGGGAGACGCCCCCGCCGTGCAAACACACCGCTGTACTTTGAGGGGCCCTGTGCCAGTGCCAATGCCAACGAGTGGGCCCCTGTTGTGAGTTCTGTTTTTGGGCTCCCTCTGGTGGTTACTGATGGTACTGGGTGACTTGTCTTTCCTGGGTTTCTGGGTTCCACCTGTTCCATCAGCATATGGGAGTTTCCTATTTAACCTGGCCTTGCTGGCATTTCCTCGCCGGTTATCAATGTATCCAGTGTGTCTTGTTACCTCTGCTCCCTGCTCCTAGAACCTTCTGGTCAAGCTAAGTTTGGATTTTCCTGTTTTGGTGTTTTGCTTTATTTGGTTTTTAGTCCAGCCTGCAGATATGTGATTCTTGCTGCTGGTTGCTCTAGTGGGCTGAAATTGCTCCTCATGTACCATGAGTTGGCACATGAGTTCAAGTAATTTCAGGATGGTTTTTTGAAGGGTTTTTCGCTGACCGCGCAGTTCACTTTTGTATCCTCTGCTATCTAGCTTTAGCGGGCCTCATTTTGCTGAAACTGTTTTCATACTGCGTATGTGCTTTCCTCTCATTTCACCATCATTATATGTGGGGGGCTGCTATTTCTGTGGGGGATTTCTCTGGAGGCAAGAGAGGTCTGTGTTTCTACTAATAGGGGAAGTTAGATCTTCGGCTGGAGCGAGACGTCTAGGATCATCGTAGGCACGTTCCCCGGCTACTTTTATTTGTGTGTTAGGTTCAGGGTCGCGGTCAGCCCAGGTTCCATCGCCCTAGAGCTTGTTTGTATCTGTGCTTGTCCTTTGGTGATCCCCTGCCATTGGGATCATGACAGTATAACCGGCCCACAAAGTGTTAATTGTATTGGCTGAAGTAGGAGGATAAGTAGTCTGAGGAAGTTTTTTTTTTTTTTTTTCCTTCTCTTTCCCTCAGAGTTTGCTGCCTAGCCTTATTGCAGCCTGGCTACTTCCTCCTCCTCTTAATCTTTGAATGGCTCTGATCCCAGCTGTTTATCATGGACGTCCAGAGTTTGGCTTCCAGCCTGAATAATCTTGCCACTAAGGTTCAAAATATACAGGATTTTGTTGTACATGCTCCTATGTCTGAACCTAGAATTCCTGTCCCAGAGTTTTTTCTGGAGATAGATCTCGTTTTCTGAATTTTAGGAACAATTGCAAGTTGTTTGAAATCTCGCTCCTCTGGAGACCCTGCTCAGCAAGTCAAGATAATTATATCTTTCCTGCGGGGTGACCCTCAGGATTGGGCATTTGCATTGGCACCAGGGGACCCTGCGTTGCTTAATGCGGATGCGTTTTTTCTGGCATTGGGTTTGCTCTATGAGGAACCTAACCAAGAGATTCAGGCTGAAAAAGCTTTGTTGGCCCTCTCTCAGGGGCAAGATGAAGCAGAAATTTATTGTCAAAAATTTCGGAAGTGGTCGGTGCTTACTCAGTGGAATGAGTGCGCTCTGGCTGCAAAGTTCAGAGATGGCCTTTCTGAGGCCATTAAAGATGTTATGGTGGGGTTCCCTGCGCCTGCTGGTCTGAATGAGTCTATGACTATGGCTGTTCAGATTGATCGGCGTTTACGGGAGCGCAAACCTGTGCATCATTTGGCGGTGTCGTCTGAACCGTCACCTGAGATAATGCAATGTAATAGAATTCAGTCCAGAAGTGAACGGCAAAAGTATAGGCGGAAAAAAGGGTTGTGCTTTTATTGTGGTGATTCAGCTCATGTTATATCAGCATGCTCTAAACGCACAAAAAAGGTTGATAAGTCTGTTGCCATTAGTACTTTACAGTCTAAGTTCATTCTGTCTGTGACTCTGATTTGTTCATTATCATCCATTTCCGTCGATGCCTATGTGGATTCAGGCGCTGCCCTGAGTCTTATGGATTGGTCATTTGCCAATCGCTGTGGGTTTAGTCTGGAGCCTCTGGAAGTCCCTATTCCTTTGAAGGGAATTGACTCTACACCTTTGGCTATGAATAAACCTCAGTACTGGACACAAGTGACCATGCGTATGACTCCCGTTCATCAGGAGGTGATTCGCTTCCTGGTACTGTATAATTTGCATGATGTTCTAGTACTTGGTCTGCCATGGTTACAAACTCATAATCCAGTCCTTGACTGGAAAAAAATGTCTGTGTTAAGCTGGGGTTGTCAGGGGGTTCATGATGATGCACCTCCGATTTCTATCGCTTCATCTACTCCTTCTGAGATTCCTGTGTTTTTGTCTGACTATCGGGATGTTTTTGAGGAGCCTAAGCTCAGTTCGCTTCCTCCTCACAGGGATTGCGATTGTGCTATAAATTTAATTCCAGGCAGTAAATTTCCTAAAGGTCGTTTGTTCAATCTGTCAGTGCCAGAGCATACTGCTATGCGGGATTATGTTAAGGAGTCCTTGGAAAAGGGACATATTCGTCCATCTTTGTCCCCTTTGGGAGCAGGTTTTTTTTTCGTGGCAAAAAAAGATGGTTCCTTGAGGCCTTGTATAGATTATCGTCTTTTGAATAAGATTACCGTAAAATATCAGTATCCTTTGCCATTGTTGACTGATTTGTTTGCTCGCATTAAGGGGGCTAAATGGTTCACTAAGATTGATCTTCGGGGTGCGTATAATCTTATACGAATAAAGCAAGGTGATGAGTGGAAAACCGCATTTAATACGCCTGAGGGCCATTTTGAGTATTTGGTAATGCCTTTTGGACTTTCTAATGCTCCTTCAGTCTTCCAGTCCTTTATGCACGATATTTTCCGTGAATATCTGGATAAATTTATGATTGTGTATTTGGATGATATTTTGGTTTTTTCTGATGACTGGGAGTCTCATGTTCAGCAGGTCAGGAAGGTGTTTCAGGTCCTGCGGGCCAATTCCTTGTTTGTAAAAGGCTCAAAGTGTCTCTTTGGAGTCCAGAAGATTTCTTTCTTGGGGTATATTTTTTCCCCTTCTACTATTGAGATGGATCCCGTCAAGGTTCAGGCTATTTGTGACTGGACGCAGCCTACATCTCTTAAGAGTCTACAGAAGTTCTTGGGCTTTGCTAATTTCTATCGTCGTTTTATAACTAATTTTTCTAGTGTTGTTAAGCCTTTGACGGATTTGACTAAGAAGGGTGCTGATGTTGCTAATTGGTCTCCTGCGGCTGTGGAGGCCTTTCAGGAACTTAAGCGCCGGTTTTCTTCTGCTCCTGTGTTGCGTCAGCCTGATGTTTCGCTCCCTTTTCAGGTTGAGGTTGATGCTTCCGAGATTGGAGCGGGGGCGGTTTTGTCACAGAGAAGCTCCAATGGCTCAGTGATGAAGCCATGCGCGTTTTTTTCTAGAAAGTTTTCGCCGGCTGAGCGGAATTATGATGTTGGTAATCGGGAACTTTTGGCCATGAAGTGGGCATTTGAGGAGTGGCGTCATTGGCTAGAGGGTGCTAGACATCGTGTGGTGGTCTTGACTGATCACAAAAATTTGATTTACCTTGAGTCTGCCAGGCGTCTGAATCCTAGACAGGCTCATTGGTCACTGTTTTTCTCTCGTTTCAATTTTGTGGTTTCATACCTGCCAGGTTCAAAGAATGTGAAGGCGGATGCTCTTTCTAGGAGTTTTGTGCCTGACTCCCTTGGAAATTCTGAGCCCACTGGTATCCTTAGGGATGGGGTGATTTTGTCGGCCGTCTTCCCAGACTTGCGACGTGCTTTGCAGGAGTTTCAGGCGGGTAAACCTGATCGTTGTCCGCCTGAGAGACTGTTTGTTCCGGATAATTGGACCAGTAGAGTCATCTCCGAGGTCCATTCTTCTGCGTTGGCAGGTCATCCTGGAATATTTGGTACTAGAGACTTGGTGGCCTTCCTTGTCGAGGGATGTGCGTTCTTTTGTGCAGTCTTGTGAGGTTTGTGCTCGGGCTAAGCCTTGCTGTTCTCGGGCCAGTGGATTGTTGTCACCTTTGCCTATCCCGAAGAGGCCTTGGACGCACATTTCCATGGACTTTATTTCGGATCTCCCTGTCTCTCAAAAAATGTCCGTCATCTGGGTTGTGTGTGATCGCTTTTCTAAAATGGTTCATCTGGTACCCTTGCCTAAGTTGCCTTCCTCCTCTGAGTTGGTCCCTCTGTTTTTTCAGAATGTGGTTCGTTTGCATGGAATTCCTGAGAACATCGTTTCTGACAGGGGATCCCAGTTTGTGTCTAGATTTTGGCGGACGTTCTGTGCTAAGATGGGCATTGATTTGTCCTTTTCGTCTGCATTCCATCCTCAGACGAATGGCCAGACTGAACGAACTAATCAGACCTTGGAAACTTATTTAAGGTGTTTTGTTTCTGCTGATCAGGATGACTGGGTTACCTTTTTGCCGCTGGCCGAGTTTGCCCTTAATAATCGGGCTAGTTCTGCTACCTTGGTTTCTCCTTTCTTTTGTAATTCGGGGTTTCATCCTCGTTTTTCCTCTGGTCAGGTGGAACCTTCTGATTGTCCTGGAGTGGACATGGTGGTGGATAGGTTGCACCGGATTTGGAGTCATGTGGTGGACAATTTGAAGTTGTCCCAGGAGAAGGCTCAGCAGTTTGCTAATCGCCGTCGCCGCGTGGGTCCTCGACTTCTTGTTGGTGACTTGGTGTGGTTGTCTTCTCGTTTTGTTCCTATGAAGGTCTCTTCTCCTAAGTTCAAGCCTCGGTTCATCGGTCCCTATAGGATCTTGGAAATTCTTAACCCTGTGTCGTTTCGTTTGGCTCTCCCGGCATCGTTTGCTATTCATAATGTGTTCCATCGGTCGTTGTTGCGGAAGTATGAGGTACCTGTTGTTCCTTCGCTTGAGCCTCCTGCTCCAGTGCTGGTGGAGGGAGAATTGGAGTATGTTGTGGAGAAGATCTTGGATTCTCGTGTTTCCAGACGGAAACTCCAGTATTTGGTCAAGTGGAAGGGTTATGGTCAGGAGGATAATTCTTGGGTGGTTGCCTCGGATGTTCATGCTGATGATTTGGTTCGCGCTTTTCATAGGGCTCATCCTGGTCGCCCTGGTGGTTCTCGTGAGGGTTCGGTGACCCCTCCTCAAGGGGGGGGTACTGTTGTGAGTTCTGTTTTTGGGCTCCCTCTGGTGGTTACTGATGGTACTGGGTGACTTGTCTTTCCTGGGTTTCTGGGTTCCACCTGTTCCATCAGCATATGGGAGTTTCCTATTTAACCTGGCCTTGCTGGCATTTCCTCGCCGGTTATCAATGTATCCAGTGTGTCTTGTTACCTCTGCTCCCTGCTCCTAGAACCTTCTGGTCAAGCTAAGTTTGGATTTTCCTGTTTTGGTGTTTTGCTTTATTTGGTTTTTAGTCCAGCCTGCAGATATTTGATTCTTGCTGCTGGTTGCTCTAGTGGGCTGAAATTGCTCCTCATGTACCATGAGTTGGCACATGAGTTCAAGTAATTTCAGGATGGTTTTTTGAAGGGTTTTTTCGCTGACCGCGCAGTTCACTTTTGTATCCTCTGCTATCTAGCTTTAGCGGGCCTCATTTTGCTGAAACTGTTTTCATACTGCGTATGTGCTTTCCTCTCATTTCACCGTCATTATATGTGGGGGGCTGCTATTTCTGTGGGGGATTTCTCTGGAGGCAAGAGAGGTCTGTGTTTCTACTAATAGGGGAAGTTAGATCTTCGGCTGGAGCGAGACGTCTAGGATCATCGTAGGCACGTTCCCCGGCTACTTTTATTTGTGTGTTAGGTTCAGGGTCGCGGTCAGCTCAGGTTCCATCGCCCTAGAGCTTGTTTGTATCTGTGCTTGTCCTTTGGTGATCCCCTGCCATTGGGATCATGACAGGCCCCCCCTGCTTGCTCAGGTTCACAGCACTTGCAAAGTTGAAATACTTACCTCTCCCTGCTCCACTGCCGTGACGTGGTCCAGATTTCCTGGGCCCACTAATTACTTGAACCAGCCCTACCCACCACAACTTTAGCCAAATGACCCCCAATTTCAAATGCCTTCCAATTATTATAAGGTAAATTACGCTTGACAAGCTTCATTAAGAAGAATGGATGGTTTTGACATTAAAATGGGCACTCTAGGTGTTTTCCTGGCCCCCACTCACTGCCGACTATGCTGCCCCATTGACTTGCATTGGGTTTCGTGTTTCGGTCGATCCCGACTTTACGTCATAATCGGCCGATTTCACTCGACCCGACTTTTGAGATAGTCGGGTTTCGCGAAACCCGGCTCGACTCTAAAAAGGTCAAGGTCGCTCAACTCTAGTTAAGAGCACACAAGGTGACCTGATAGGTACTAATAACATAGGACGAGCTCTGAGACGTGGGAACTCTGCTGACCGCAATCCCTAATCCTATCATACCACACTAGAGGTAGCCGTGGAGCGCTCCTGACCAGACCTAGGCGCCTCGGGCACAGCCTGAGAAACTAGCTAGCCCTGAAGATAGAAAGATAAGCCTACCTTGCCTCAGAGAAATTCCCCAAAGGAAAAGGCAGCCCCCCACATATAATGACTGTGAGTAAAGATGAAAATACAAACACAGAGATGAAATAGATTTTAGCAAAGTGAGGCCCGACTTACTGAATAGACCGAGGATAGGAAAGATAGCTTTGCAGTCAGCACAAAAACCTACAAAGAACCACGCAGAGGGCGCAAAAAGACCCTCCACACCGACTAACGGTACGGAGGTGCTCCATCTGCGTCTCAGAGCTCTCAGCAAGCAAGAAAAACCAATATAGCAAGCTGGACAGAAAAAAAAGCAACAATAGTAACACCAGCAAAACTTAGCTTATGCAGGGTAGACAGGCCACAAGAACGATCCAGGAGAGAAAAAGACCAACACTGGAACATTGACTGGAGGCCAGGAACAAAGAACTAGGTGGAGTTAAATAGAGCAGCACCTAACGCCTTAACCTCGTCACCTGAGGAAGGAAACTCAGAAGCCGCAGCCCCACTCACATCCACCAGAGGAAGCTCATAGACAGAACCAGCCGAAGTACCACTCATGACCACAGGAGGGAGCTTAACCACAGAATTCACAACAGTACCCCCCCTTGAGGAGGGGTCACCGATCCCTCACCAGAGCCCCCAGGCCGACCAGGATGAGCCAAATGAAAGGCACGAACCAGATCGGCAGCATGAACATCAGAGGCAAAGACCCAGGAATTATCTTCCTGACCATAACCCTTCCACTTAACTAGGTACTGGAGTTTCCATCTCGAAATACAAGAATCCAAAATCTTCTCCACTATATACTCCAACTCCCCCTCAACCAAGACCGGGGCAGGAGGATCAATGGATGGAACCACAGGTGCCACGTATCTCCGCAACAATGACCTATGGAATACGTTATGGATGGAAAAAGAAGCTGGAAGGGTCAAACGAAAAGACACAGGATTAAGAACCTCAGAAATCCTATACGGACCAATGAAACGAGGCTTAAACTTAGGAGAGGAAACTTTCATAGGAATATAACGAGATGACAACCAAACCAAATCCCCAACATGAAGTCGGGGACCCACACAGCGCCTGCGGTTAGCGAAACGTTGAGCCTTCTCCTGGGACAATGTCAAATTGTCCACTACATGAGTCCAAATCTGCTGCAACCTATCCACCACAGTATCCACACCAGGACAGTCTGAAGACTCAACCTGCCCTGAAGATAAACGAGGATGGAAACCAGAATTGCAGAAAAACGGCGAAACCAAAGTAGCCGAGCTGGCCCGATTATTAAGGGCGAACTCAGCCAAAGGCAAAAAGGACACCCAATCATCTTGATCAGCAGAAACAAAACATCTCAGATATGTTTCCAAGGTCTGATTGGTTCGTTCAGTCTGGCCATTTGTCTGAGGATGGAAAGCCGAGGAAAAAGACAAATCAATGCCCATCCTAGCACAAAAGGCTCGCCAAAACCTCGAAACAAACTGGGAACCTCTGTCAGAAACGATGTTCTCCGGAATGCCATGTAAACGAACCACATGCTGGAAGAACAATGGTACCAAATCTGAGGAGGAAGGCAATTTAGACAAGGGTACCAAATGGACCATCTTAGAGAAGCGATCACAAACCACCCAAATGACCGACATTTTTTGAGAGACGGGGAGATCCGAAATAAAATCCATAGAGATATGTGTCCAGGGCCTCTTCGGGACTGGCAAGGGCAAAAGCAACCCACTGGCACGAGAACAGCAAGGCTTAGCCCGAGCACAAATCCCACAGGACTGCACAAATGAACACACATCCTGCGACAGAGACGGCCACCAAAAGGATCTAGCCACCAAATCTCTGGTTCCAAAGATTCCAGGATGACCAGCCAACACCGAACAATGAACCTCAGAGATAACTCTACTCGTCCATTTATCAGGGACAAACAGTTTCTCCGCTGGGCAACGGTCAGGTCTATTAGCCTGAAATTTTTGCAGCACCCGCCGCAAATCAGGGGAGATGGCAGACAAAATTACCCCCTCTTTGAGAATACCCGCCGGCTCAGGCAAACCCGGAGAGTCGGGCACAAAACTCCTAGACAGGGCATCCGCCTTCACATTTTTAGAGCCCGGAAGGTACGAAACCACAAAGTCAAAACGGGAGAAAAACAGCGACCAACGAGCCTGTCTAGGATTCAACCGTTTGGCAGACTCGAGATAAGTCAAGTTCTTGTGATCAGTCAAGACCACCATGCGATGCTTAGCTCCTTCAAGCCAATGACTCCACTCCTCGAATGCCCACTTCATGGCCAGCAACTCTCGATTGCCAACATCATAATTACGCTCAGCAGGCGAAAACTTCCTGGAAAAGAATGCGCATGGTTTCATCACCGAGCCATCAGAACTTCTTTGCGACAAAACAGCCCCTGCTCCAATCTCAGAAGCATCAACCTCGACCTGGAACGGGAGCGAAACATCTGGTTGGCACAACACAGGGGCAGAAGAAAAACGACGCTTCAACTCTTGAAAAGCTTCCACAGCAGCAGAAGACCAATTGACCACATCAGCACCCTTCTTGGTTAAATCACTCAACGGTTTAGCAATACTAGAAAAATTATTGATGAAGCGACGATAAAAATTAGCAAAGCCCAGGAACTTTTGCAGACTCTTCAGAGATGTCGGCTGAGTCCAATCATAAATGGCCTGAACTTTAACAGGGTCCATCTCGATAGTAGAAGGGGAAAAAATGAAACCCAAAAATGAAACCTTCTGAACACCAAAGAGACACTTTGACCCCTTCACAAACAAAGAATTCGCACGCAGGACCTGGAACACCATTCTGACCTGCTTCACGTGAGACTCCCAATCATCCGAGAAGACCAAAATATCATCCAAGTATACAATCAGGAATTTATACAGGTACTCTCGGAAGATGTCATGCATAAAGGACTGAAACACTGATGGAGTATTAGAAAGCCCGAATGGCATAACCAGGTACTCAAAATGGCCCTCGGGCGTATTAAATGCTGTTTTCCACTCATCGCCCTGTTTAATACGCACAAGATTATACACACCACGAAGATCTATCTTGGTGAACCAACTAGCCCCCTTAATCCGAGCAAACAAATCAGACAGCAGCGGCAAGGGGTACTGAAATTTGACTGTGATTTTATTTAGAAGGCGGTAGTCAATACAAGGTCTCAGCGAACCATCCTTCTTGGCCACAAAAAAGAACCCTGCTCCCAATGGCGACGACGACGGGCGAATATGACCCTTCTCCAAGGATTCCTTTACGTAACTCCGCATAGCGGCGTGCTCAGGCACAGACAAATTAAACAGTCGACCTTTAGGAAACTTACTACCAGGAATCAAATTGATAGCACAATCGCAATCCCTATATCAAATACATCCCGGTAATCCGACAAGAACTCTGGGACCTCAGAAGGGGTGGATGATGAAATAGACAGAAATGGAACATCACCATGTACCCTTTGACAACCCCAGCTGGACACAGACATTGATTTCCAATCCAATACCGGGTTATGGACTTGTAGCCATGGCAACCCCAACACGACCACATCATGCTGATTATGCAACACCAAAAAGCGAATATCCTCCTGATGCGCAGGAGCCATGCACATGGTCAGCTGGGTCCAGTACTAAGGCTTATTCTTGGCCAAAGGCGTAGCATCAATTCCTCTCAATGGAATAGGATACTGCAAGGGCTCCAAGAAAAACCCACAGCGCCTAGCATACTCCAAGTCCATCAAATTCAGGGCAGCGCCTGAATCCACAAATGCCATGACAGAATAGGATGACAAAGAGCAGATCAAAGTAAAGGACAAAAGAAATTTCGACTGTACCGTACCAATGGTGACAGACCTAGCGAACCGCTTAGTGCGCTTAGGACAATCGGAGATAGCATGAGTGGAATCACCACAGTAGAAACACAGCCCATTCTGACGTCTGTGTTCTTGCCTTTCAGCTCTGGTCAAAGTCCTATCGCACTGCATAGGCTCAGGTTTATGCTCAGATAATACCGCCAAATGGTGCACAGTTTTACGCTCACGCAAGCGTCGACCGATCTGAATGGCCAAAGACATAGACTCATTCAGACCAGCAGGCATAGGAAATCCCACCATGACATCCTTAAGGGCTTCAGAGAGACCCTTTCTGAAAATTGCTGCCAGCGCACATTCATTCCATTGCGTGAGCACAGACCACTTCCTAAACTTCTGACAATATATCTCTACCTCATCCTGACCCTGACACAGAGCCAGCAAATTTTTGTCTGCCTGATCCACTGAATTAGGTTCATCATAAAGCAGTCCGAGCGCCAGAAAAAACGCATCAATATTACATAATGCAGGATCTCCTGGCGAAAGGGAAAACGCCCAGTCCTGAGGGTCACCACGTAATAAAGAAATAATGATCTTAACTTGTTGAACTGGGTCATCAGAGGAGCGGGGTTTCAAAGCCAGAAACAGTTTACAATTATTTTTAAAACTCAGAAACTTAGCTCTATCTCCAGAAAACAAATCAGGAATAGGAATTCTTGGTTCTAACATAGAATTCTGAACCACAAAGTCTTGAATATTTTGTACTCTTGCAGTGAGATGATCCACACAAGAAGACAGACCTTTAATGTCCATCACTACACCTGTGTCCTGAACCACCCAAATGTCTAGGCGAAAAGAAAGACAAAACACAGTGCAGAGAAAAAAAAATGGTCTCAGAACTTCTCTTTTCCCTCTATTGAAAAGCATTAGTACTTTGGGCCTCCAGTACTGTTATGAACTGGTGATTCAGAACCACAATGGACCTAGTGGTTAAGAGCACACAAGGTGACCTGATAGTTACTAATAACATAGGACGAGCTCTGAGACGTGGGAACTCTGCTGACCGCAATCCCTAATCCTATCATGCCACACTAGAGGTAGCCGTGGAGCGCTCCTGACCAGACCTAGGCGCCTCGGGCACAGCCTGAGAAACTAGCTAGCCCTGAAGATAGAAAGATAAGCCTACCTTGCCTCAGAGAAATTCTCCAAAGGAAAAGGCAGCCCCCCACATATAATGACTGTGAGTAAAGATGAAAATACAAACACAGAGATTAAATAGATTTTAGCAAAGTGAGGCCCGACTTACTGAATAGATCGAGGATAGGAAAGATAGCTTTGCAGTCAGCACAAAAACCTACAAACAACCACGCAGAGGGCGCAAAAAGACCCTCCGCACCGACTAACGGTACGGAGGTGCTCCCTCTGCGTCTCAGAGCTTCCAGCAAGCAAGAAAAACCAATATAGCAAGCTGGACAGAAAAAATAGCAAACAAAAGTAACACCAGCAAAACTTAGCTTATGCAGGGTAGACAGGCCACAAGAACGATCCAGGAGAGAACAAGACCAACACTGGAACATTGACTGGAGGCCAGGAACAAAGAACTAGGTGGAGTTAAATAGAGCAGCACCTAACGACTTAACCTCGTCACCTGAGGAAGGAAACTCAGAAGCCGCAGCCCCACTCACATCCACCAGAGGAAGCTCATAGACAGAACCAGCCGAAGTACCACTCATGACCACAGGAGGGAGCTTGACCACAGAATTCACAACAGCAGAGTGTGCAAAAAGACCTCCGCACCGAATCACGGTGCGGAGGTGCCACTCTGCATCTCAGAGCTTCCAGCTAGCAAGGCAAAATCATGATAGCCAACTGGGCAAGGAAACAATGAACAAATAATTAACTAGCAGGGACTTAGCTTCTGCTGGAGTAGACAAGTCACCAGAAAGATCCAAGAGCGAACTGAACCAGTACAAGAACATTGACAGCTGGCATGGAGTAACGATCTGAGTGGAGTTAAATAGAACAGCCAGCCAAAGAATAAACTACGTCACCTGTGGAAGGAACCTCAGAAGCAGCAGCTCCACTCACAGCCACCAGAGGGAGTCCATGGACAGAACTCGCCGAAGAACCATTCATGACCACAGGAGGGAGTTCGAAAACAGAATTCACAACAGCCCACGTGGGACCAGACTGCTGAGTCTGCTGCTCATGCAATCTGCAAACACTTCATACAGGTGTACGGGTGCCCCAAGCGCATCCATTCTGATCAAGGGGCCTGTTTCCTCGGAAGAGTGATGGAGGAGCTACACCAGCTGTACAAAATCGATAAGTCCCGGACCACCCCTTATCATCCACAGGGGAATGGGGCTTGTGAAAGATTTAACCGCACTCTGATTCAAATGCTGAGGACCCTGGAAGAGGACCAGAAGGTGAAGTGGACGGAGTCCGTCCCTGAATTGGTGTGGGCGTATAACAATCGGAAACACAGCACCACCGGATTCACCCCCTACTCTTTGTTCTTTGGCCGACCCGGGAAGGGGCTGTCAGAGCTGGAGCTGGAACCCGAGGAGGACTACCCACGGACGGGGGTGTACTCCTGAGTTCAAGAACATCGTCGGTGGCTGCGGACAATTCAACGTCTAGTGCAGAACCGGCTGCAAGAATTGGAGCATCCTCAGGTAGCTCCTCAAAAGGGGACGGCCCTGCGGCCTGGAGACCGAGTCTTAGTGAGGGAAAAGCGCCCACACAACAAACTAGAGTACCGGTGGGAGAAAAGACCGTACCGAGTGAAGCGGCGGCTCGGCAATGGAGGTCCCGTTTATGAGGTCCAACCTGAAACAGAAGAGGGGACTCCCACCCGCACACTGCACAGGAATATGTTGCGTCCATGTTTGTCTCGAGATCCTGAATCAGTCCAATTGGCTCCATCGCCCCCACCAGCTGCACCAATGATCAATGTCGATGTGGAAGATGAGGAAGACTCCCAATCTCTACCAGGGAACCCAGAAAAAGGGATGGTGCCTGAAACTACCAACGTATCGGAGGAAGCCTCGACTCCTCCCACAGCAGTTGACATCACCGCCCCTGCAGATTTAAGACGCTCTGAACGTTCGACGGCTGGTGTACCCCCTGTTCGCTACAATCAGGATGAGTTCATCTGGCAGCAGATTGTGCAAGGACTGGAAGATTGCCAACAAGAACTGAAAATCTCGCCCGTGGAATGGCGAGCAGAAAGAGGGGCGGAATGTAAGGGGTTGAAGCACAATGAGAGTCTGGGGGTGGTTACCTTCGCGACTCTGTGCCTGGAACCATTGAGCTATGCTGCAGGTTCCCCAGGGGACATACTTAGAGACTGGTACAGGAAGAAAGCCAGGCAGAGGGCAGGAAAGGCACGCAGGCAAGGGAGAGAGCAGCGTGAGCAGAGATCAGAGCAGGGTGCAGCTGCGCTCCTGGAGAGGGAACAGATACAGAAAGATTGCCCAGACAGACTGCATCTTGTGAGCACCTGAAAGCGGATTCTGCTGTGACTGGTGAGGGGCGCTTTGAGACCCATGTAGAGACATCGGCGCGTATAGAGACTGCGACGCCCCTGATTTCCTGGTACAGAGACTTAACAGTGCAGAGCCCCTGATTTCCTGGTACAGAGACTTAACAGTGCAGAGCCCCTGATTTCCTGGTACAGAGACTTAACAGTGCAGAGCCTCTGATTCCTGCTGTGCTGTAAAGGCTAAAGACTCCGAACTTGTGCATATCACGTTAACTCCCGAATCCCCAAGCAGCAGGCTCCTAGAGACTACTCAGCCCACGGACAACAGAGGAACGACAAGTGCAGCTGTTTCTCGGCGCCTACGTTGGAGAAGACAACCCTTCAAGCAAGTCCTCATCAGACTGATAAGTGTTCTTTTCTCAGGAAAATCCTGCTTAATTCTGTTACGCTGTTTGACTCCCATATTTTTGCACTATTTTAATACCAGTTATTTTCCATTGCTTCCTCCCTGCGAGGAGAACCTTATTACTGTTATTAAACCCTTCAACTGTTGGTCTGTCTGTTCCGTGGTGACATACTCAGTACCTGCATACTATTACACATCCATGCGTACCTCGGCGAGTATGAGGAGGCTGGGAAGACCCTGAAAAGGTTCCGGGAGGAGCTGAAGGAGGTGAGGCAAGCTGCAAACAGAGCCTCCCGCACAGAGAAGTCTGCCATAACAGCCAGGATATCCAGCCTGGGGATATGCATTGAGGGCATGGAAGCCCGGAGAGCGGCTATATTGGACAACAGTGGGCCCTTCTAAGAAAAGCTGGAAAATGAGGAACGATTCCACAACATGGCTGCTGCAAAAGAGCCAGAGGGGTCTCGGCGTCCGACCCAGGTTGAGGAGGTGGACCATGAGGAGATGGAGGAGGCACCGTACCCACCTGGGGGCTTGGTAAGTGATCTCCAGGCCACACACAGCGGGATAGATCCAGTGCAGGTCACACTCCCATCAGACAATAGTATTTCAGAGGATGATGGGGGTGATGCGGATGATAGCAGCAGCGATAACAGCAGTAGTGGAGGCTGCCTGGTCTTGCAGCAGATCCGTCAGCTAGAGTCCCCAGTAAATTATGCCCATCTGAAGTTTGGGGATGAGGTCTGGTGGGACGAGGCAACCAGGAGGGGGAAAAAGAAAAGCAAAAAAAGGAAGAAAACATCGGAGGAGAGGTTGGTGTTTGGACCCTCCGATCCCGCTGTGTGGAGCCCGCTACCCACCCTGGCCCGGGACCTGCAGTGGGTCCGGTGCAAGGGAGCGGGGAGAGTACAAGTCATATGGCGCAGGTCGCCATCTCTGCTGGTGGTAGCAGAGGGGGCGAGAGTGGGCATGCGGCTGCAGAGCCGGACAGTGTGCATGGTCTGGAGTGTGGCCCTGTGGCGTGCAGTAATATAATCTGTGGAGGTGTCCAGGCCCGATCCTCTGTGGAAACGGGGGACGGCCTGGTGCCTGCTGCACCCGCTGATGCTCGGGGGGTGGAGGCTGTGGGTACCTTGCCGGTGGTCACCGCTCCCCGCAGTGTTGGTGGTGCACTGTCAGCCGGAGCCGCATCACGGCTGCGTGTGCTGTGGTGTCGGGGTCCCCCACATGCAGATCCGATGCTGGGTCAAAGTCCGGGACCCCGGCACCAGTTATCATCTCGGGTGCAGCTGTAATGGCTGTGGTAATGCCGGCCCGGATTGCACCCTCACCGGAGGGGGTCGCGCCGCCGGGGTCCTCTGCATGTGTGTCACGTGTATCTGTGGGGGACCCGGCGGTGAAGTGCACACAGGAGCGTGGAGATGGTCTGCAGGAGAGGCAGGAGCAACAGTCAAACCCTGCAGTATCCCTCTTAAAGGGGCAGCTGCACTGCAAATAGCAACAACCCCAGCAGAAAGCAGTAAAAAAAATGCAAACAAAAATGTAAATAGGAATGGAAGTGGTGCAAGTGGTGTGAATAGTGTGTGTGATAATGGTGATGGGTCAGGGGTGGTTTCTGCTGGAGGTATGGTTGGCGTGAATGGTGCCAGTGCAGGGATTTCTACTAGGGAAAATGGTGAGGTTGAGGTAAGTGAGGTGGAGATGGTTGACTGTGAGGTTGGGGGTTCAGGGAATATAGGGGCTGGTCCATCGTCCCCCTTACCTGCAGCCGCCATTAGTTATGCGGCTGCTGCTGCTGGGGTTCCACAGGGGTCTTCCTCATCTCCGGACCCAGGGAATGAAGCTTTTCGCCGCCATTTCCTGGAGGCCCTCAAAAAAAGGGAGCGGACGATCAATGTAGAGGGAAGACAGGTGGCGTTGTCCTACTGGCTAGATAAGTTTGGTCTAGCTGCCTTCCAAGAGAAAAGTGGGGGGAGACTGTGTGGTCCCTCCCGACAGCCGGGCAGGGGGTCTCCAGGAGAAATGTGGTTCGTCTACGCTGGAGGGGTGATGAGGTGTGTCCATCCAGGACAAATGTGGTGAAGCTCCTCATGAAGATGGATTTCAGGGCTATTGACATCTTTGCTCTGATACATCCTTTTGAGACCTCCACCTTTGATATCAGCTTTGTTCGGCCAGAGGGTTTGGAGCTCTTTTGGTCGAATTATGAGCTGGTAAAAGAGGAGCCCGGCTGGCGAGGGTTCGCCGTGAAAGCAATTTCTCGCCAAAGTGGGCCGAAGAAAGTGACCGTTTTAACATGTAATGAGTCTCTTTCTGGTGTTGACATAATGACCTGGTTGAGCCGGTACGGCGAGGTTGTGGAGGTCCCTAAGAAAAACCGGGATGATTTTGGTATCTGGTCAGGAGGCTGGACCTTCATGGTAAAGTTGAAGCGTTCAGGTGGCACTGTCACCACATCCCTTCCTTGGCTTTCCTGGGAAGGGATCGGATTCTGGTCTTCTACCAGGGGCAGACGAAGGTATGCCACAGGTGCGGTGATCCTCGCCACTTCAGCGCGGGCTGCAAGGTGCAGAAATGTGCCTTGTGTGGCGAGGTGGGTCACCTCGCCGCATCCTGTGGTGTCATTCGATGTCACCTGTGTGGTGATCTAGGTCACCCGTTCAGCCGCTGCCCTCGTTCCTTCTCTAATGGCATGGCCAGCCAGGCGGAGGGTTAGCCACGAGGAAGTTCCTGGCGGTACAACTTCTGCAGAGGTTGGAGGTGGCAGCAGGGGAGGAGCTGAGGGGCCGATGAGGAATGACAGGGCTAGGGGCCCCTCTTACCAGCGGAGGCAGGCAAGGCATCAGGAGGGCAGGAGGAGCCTCGGGAAACTGGGGTAATGGCTGCCCCCTCCTCCGAGGCAACGGCCCATGTCACTGAGGCCCCGGGGGAGGAAGCGGTGAATGAGGAGATCAGACGGATGGAGAATGAGGAAGCGGCTGATCTCTCAGATGCCTCTCAATATGAAAGTTTTGATGAGGATGGAGGGGAACAGCCAAAAGAAATGGGTGACAATGGTACCAAGAGTGCCAAGAGTGCCAAAAGAAAATCTTCTTCCCTGACCAAGGTGCTTAAGGAAGGTCCCACCGACTCCCCTCTGATCCCCTCTCCAACCGGTTCCAAGCCCTTGACGATCCTGCTGAGACGAAGTCGGGGGTGATGTTCTGGAGGTAACATCAGGAGGGCCTTTGGGTGGTGGGGGAGTCCCTTCTCCGAGGGGTGTGTCTTCCTCGGGAGGTGGGGACGACCCTGGGTCCGGAGATGAGAAAGAGGTGGGAGGGATGGATACCTCTGTCTCTCTGAAAAGAAGAGGGGGGGCTTCATCGTCCGGATATGAGCGGGCTAAGAAAAATTGTGGGGGGAAGAAAACGGCTATCTAACTCGATCACTCATGATGGCGGCACCCACCCCGTTGACTCTATCGACCATTAATGTCGCTAGTATAAAGTCTGATGCGGCTAGATTTGCAGCCTTTGATTTTCTCACCCGATTTGAGGCTGAAATTTTGTTTTTGCAGGAGACCAGGCTTACAGATATGGGGGCCATACGCAAGGCGAAGAGCGAGTGGAGGTGCGGGTCTTCATACTGGTCTCTTGCGGCCGAACCGTGTAGCGGGGTGGCAGTCCTTTTTAAGACTGCATCGGTTGAATGCCGGAGAGTTATCGAGGTAGAAATGGGGAGGTGCCTGGTCTTAGACGTCTTCATGAGGGGAAAGGAGCTTCGGCTCATCTATGGTCCGCAGACAAAGTGGGACCGTAAATGTCTCTTCCTGAAGAATAAGCCCTATCTTTTTACGAGTCGGCAGGTGGTCTTTGGAGGTGACTTTAACACTGTCACAAGGCTTCGTGATAGTGGAGGCTCCATTGACCGGCTGGCTTATGATAGTAATACTCTTAATAGCATAGCTAGTGACGCTGGCCTTTTGGATGTCCACATCCGGCACACCCCAGGTCACTGTGGTTTCACCTTTCATAGAGGTATTTGTAGGTCTAGGATAGACAGGTTTTTTTAAAGGAGGAAGCCATCTCTTCAGCAGTGTCTGTTATTGAGGTGGAGTTCTCCGATCACTGTCTGATTTCTTTTTCTCTGAATGTTTCAGAAACCCCTCAGATGGGAAGGGGACTATGGAAGCTGAATTCGTCCCTTCTTGGAGGAAGCAGAGATAAGACAATCCTTTGATCCTTTTGGATCTCTGTAGCGATAAGTCAGAGTGGTAGGAGATGTTCAAAGATCGGGTTGTGAGTTTCTTCCACCAGCTCTCGAGCTTCAGGAGCCTGAGCAGGTACCGCCTGTATCAGGAACTGAGGAGGAAACTCGAACATCTCGTCTCGGCTGGAGGTGACCGTGAGGAGATCTCCAGAGTGAAGTCTTTACTCAAGAGGTGTCAGTACGATAGGCACACATCTTTGGTTTTTGAGAGGGATTTCGGGAGGTACCGCTCGCCTGACCCCTGAAACTGTAAGATGTCAGTGAGTTGTAAGGTGGTGACAGGTTTGGTCGACGATACAGGTTCCCTGAAAAGATCCAAATCAGGGATCCTGGAGGTGATCAGATCTTTCTACTCACACCTCTTGGGGAAGAGGGATCTGGATCGGAACGTGATGTCGGCTTTCCTGGCCGAGGCCATCCCTGAGCCAGGGGATGACCCCTCGCTTCATGTTTTGACAGAACCAATCAGGAAGGAGGAAGTGCGACTGGCCATTGATGGGCTTCGGCCTAAGAAATTGCCAGGTCCAGATGGCTTAACATCTGAGTTTTATAAGACCTTTAGGGACTCCTTGGTCCCTCTCTTGACTGAGGTGTTTAACGAGTGTCTCTCCTCGGGCGCTCTTTCTCGGTCAATGAGGCAGTCTGCCCTGATTATCCTGTCAAAGGGTAAGGACCCATCCCGTATTGAGAATTGGCATCCCATAGCGCTTCTCAATACGGACCGGAAGGTTCTGGCAAAGGTGCTGTTCAAACGGCTGGTGAAGTTTGCACCCCGGCTCCTTTCGGGGGCCCAGCACTGCTCTGTTCCAGGCCACAGTACGTTTAGTGCTGTGCTCGGCGTCCAAGAGGCAGTGGAGCAGGGCAGGGCAGGTCACTGGAAGGGGTACTTGCTGTCCTTAGACCAGGCAAAGGCTTTTGATCGGGTTAACCATGAGAACCTCTGGTCCGTCCTTCTGAGGTATGGCCTGCCTGGGGGGTTTGTAAATTGGATAAAGATCTTGTACGCGGGGCAGAGACTTTCCCGCTCGTGAATGGTTGGTCTGGCCGCCCTTTTGAGGTTGGGTCTGGGATCCGCCAGGGCTGTCCATTGAGCCCGCTGTTATACGTGTTCGCGATAGATCCCCTTTAAGGAGGATTGAGCGTGGGCCGTTGGCGGGAGTGAGGATGGACCAGGAGGCCCCGGAAGCCACTCTGAGGGTGGTAGCACATGCCGATGACGTCTCCCTTTTCGTGTCCTCGGGTGAGGAGGCGGAGTGGGTCATGTCTGAGGTTGATCACTACTTGGAGGCTTCTGGGTCCAGAATTAATTAGGAAAAGTGTGAGAGTCTCTGGCTAGGAGGGGGAGACCCTAGTTTTGGTCTCCTGGACACTCTTCCAGAGCCCCAGGCATCGGAAATAATCCTAGGCATCGAATTTGGCCCTGAGGACTACCCCCCGCAAAATTGGGAGGGCAGACTTAAGATTGCCGCCCAGAAGGTGGACCAATGGAAGGGTTGGTCTTTGACCCTGAGGGAAAGGGTTAGCCTGGTTAAGGGTTTTTTGCTACCCTTGTTAATATACCTGGGCAGTGTCTGCATGTTGCCAGAGCTGCTCTGGACACGGGTCTACAGCCTGTTTTTCCAGATGTTATGGGGAAATAGGCTGAACCTAGTCAAGCGGGAGGTCACATATCGCACAAGGAGATGAGGAGGGTTGGGTATGGTCAACCCAGTGGTGTTTCTAATAAACACTTTTGTCAAGACTAACATCGCCAACCTCTGGTCAGAGAGGGCTCCTCCGTGGGTATTCTCCTGCAGGGGATGGCTTCAACTCTTCTTCCAGGAAAGGGAGACAGGAGGGCAAGTGAAGGACCTGCGCACACCGCACGGGCATCTCCCGACTTACGCTATCCCGGTTCTGAAGGTGATCCACCGGTGGGGTCTGGGAATGTGGGAGATCAGGACCATGTCGAGGAAATTCCTTGACAGGAGGGTCCTGTTGACCCATTTCCAGAAGCCTCTGGTGCCCAAGTCGGGATCTGGAGGGTGGGCTGAGGTTATTGAATTCTACACGGGTCCCCTTGAAGTTTTGGGACTTGGCTTGGCGCTGCTTCCATGGGAAACTGTACGTAAGGGACAACCTGAAGTGTAGGAACTCCGATGATCGGGGTTGTCCCCGTGAGGGGTGTTGCGACACGCTGGAAAGCATGGAGAACTTCCTCCTTCAGTGTCCTTTTAATACAGGGGTCTATAACAGGGTGGGTGCTTCAATAGGCTGGCCTCGGCTGGCAAACCTTCCTATGCGGAGTGGGCGTATGGGGCATTCGGATCCCTGGGTGGCCGAGATTGGGGCTCTTTATTTCTAGTCAGTTTAGTGGTCAGGTTTTACACGTGGAATGCACGGTGCTTAGTGTCAACTCAGCAGAAAATCCTCCCCTGGGACGAGGTTGTTAGGAACATTCTTTGTGGCCTGGTGAAGGTGCGCTCTCTGGAGTATGACAGGCTAGGTGCAGCGAGGGCCTCTCTTCTCTGGAGAGGGTTCTCATTTAATGTACCTAGGGCTTAGATAAGCAGGTAAATGATAGGGACAGGTAGATAGCCTCAGTAGGGACAGGTAGATAGTTAGGGAAAGGATAGGGACAGCCCAGGGACAGTTAGGTAGGCATGCGGTGAGTTAGGTAGGGTACTAGGGTCAGGCAGGGAGAGACAGGGAAAGGTAGGTAGAAAAATAGGGGCAGATGTCTAGACAGGTAGGGACGGCTGGTAGAGTAAGGATTGCTAGGGTAGAAGCCTGTCATCTCCGGCTTCCCGGTGGCGGGCTGGGGGCTTTTCACTATCAGATTTTTGTTTTGCAGAAGTGAATAACTGATATAGGGCTTACAGGCACCAATCCTGGCTTTGGGTAAGTGTTGTATATAGAGAGTTATCTAGCATTGTATTGTAATGTAAGGTGATGTTCCTGTGGCTTTCAGGGTTAATGCACCTGTCTTGTAAGCAAGAGGATATGAATTCCTTGGTGAGCTTATTTTTGTATTGTGTGGGTTTTTTTTTGTGGTGGGAGGGAGGGCTTTGGTGGTAGGTTGTTTATAGTTGTATTTGCTGTGTAAAAAAATAAAATAAAAAAAATATATAAAAATACATAAATAAAAAATGAAATAAAAAAATTATAAAATTAAAATTAAAAGAAAAAAAATGTTTGTGTGATTTAGGTGGCTATAGGTGGCTATAGTGTTTCTTTTTGGCCGATGGACCAGAGTTTTCTTTGTCACGTTTGGTATGAAGTGTGTATGTGCGCGTATATTAATAAAATGTTTCTTCTCTACTTGGGTGAGGTAACCTGGGGGGGAGGAGATCTGGAGGAATCAAAAAGTGAAAAGACAAGTAAAGGACAGAAAACATAAGAAAGAAAGATGGAGGAAGCTTCTCTGAAAAAGAAGAAGGCAGTTTGTTTTCCTTTGCGGGGTTGCTTTGACTGGGGGCAGTTATGCTGGACTCGGACTTTGCTTTGGACTGGGGGGTAATGTTGGACTCGGACAGTTGCTTTTGCTGGGGTTTTGATTTTTGCCATTTATTGATTGTAAGTAGGGTTGAGCGACTTTTGTTTTTATAGGATCGGGTCGGGTTTCACGAAACCCGACTTTTTCAAAAGTTGGGTCGAGTGAAATCGGCCGATCCTATAGAAAAGTCGGGGTCGGGGTCGGCCGAAACACGAAACCCAATGCAGTGCATTGGATTTCTAATGGTTCCCAGGGTCTGAAGGAGAGGAAACTCCTTCAGGCCCTGCGATCCATATTAATGTGTAAAATAAAGAATAAAAATAAAAAATATTGCTATACTCACCCTCGGACGCGCCCTGGTTGTAACCGGGAGCCTTCCTTCCTAAGAATGAGCGCCTGAAGGACCTTTCGATGACGTCGCGGCTTGTGATTGGTCGCGTGAGCGGTCACATGGGCGTCACGCGACCAATCACAAGCCGCGACGTCATCGAAAGGTCCTTCAAGCGCTGATTCTTAGGAAGGAATGCTGCGGGTTAGAACCAGGGCGCGTCCGAGGGTGAGTATATTCCTAATAGGTATTCCTATTCATGAAACCCGACTTTGCCAAAAGTCGGCGACTTCTGAATCTGGCCGACCCGTTTTGCTCAACCCTAATTGTAAGTTTTGTATTTTTATAATCAAAGAGTTCACTACATATAGATTTATATAGCCACCATTAGGGGGAGCTCAGTACATAAATGTTTATACAGTCATCACTAGAGGAGCTCAGTGTATACAGATTTATGCAGCCACCACTAGGAGATGTGTAAAGGATAAGATTTATACAGCCACCTCTGAGAGGAGCTCACAATATATGGATTTATACAGACACTATCAGGGAGATCTCACTGTAGATTCTTTGATATATCTGAAAACAATGAGAAATCTTTCTTCAGTAAGCTGTTTAGCTTCCCCTGCTGTAATTTCATAATTTAAAGTGAATCTGTCCCCAACTTTTTTACTTCACCATCGGATGTAATGGCAGAAATCAGTTTTATCCGCTGCAGTTATACTAGTTCTCTGAATGCTGAGTTCTTTATAACCCCAAAGACACCATACTGTGCATAGGCAGAAAGCTGCCAATCAATGGTGGGTGCGGGTATACAGACAGCTCATGAATATGGAGGACTACATGGCAACAAGTATACTAGTAATAATATTCTCCTGATAAAATAATGTTTTTATCAAATCTGCAACAATCAGCCCAGTAAGTGACACATCGCTGGAATCAGGGTCTCTGTCTCTACAATATGCTGGTCTCAGATAGGGCAGCAAAAACATGGTGACAGATTTCATTTAACTCTGTCTGTAGCAGGGAATTTGGAGCTCTGTAATTAAAAAGAAGCTCCAGACTCTAGAAATATCTATGAACTTTATATGTTTTTATGCATTTTATTTTTCGTGTGGACATGCGTGTAATCCAATACCTAAATTCCCAGTATTTTTGCTTTATACGGGTTGTAGTGCAGCAAAGGACAAGGATATGGGTGCATCATTTTATCCAAGCTTCATTGCCTGGTTTTCTTCAAATGTCCTTCTACTCGATAAGTTTCAGTCACCATCTGAGCACAGATAAAAGTAGCAAAGTTCTCGGCAAATCAAATATATTCAAGGCTTTTACTCAGCCACAAATTGATCTGTAGAGGGATTCGCAGCGGGGCTAATAACTAAGCCTCCCTCTAGTGTAGTGGTGTATCACTGGGTCAGCAGCATTTTGTTATTTTGTAAATCCTTTTCTCAGCTTAGAAGACCTTTGGCTATAAGCTTGCTCCGAGATTCACAATCCATATTCGGCTGCCGCGCTTTAGTACAACACAGATCACCTTTTATTTTCCAACTTTCATGTTAGTCGCTTGTAAAAATGTTTTCAGGTTTCAGCAGTTTTACCAACTTACTGACTCATGACAATAGCGGAAGGTTAATAACCAGCGACTCTGGAAAGTGCAGTGATATTTGTGTGTACCTGGTGCCGGCTAATGAGAAGGAAGATGTATGCCACGGACGGTGCCAGTCCACAAGAGCTGCAAACATGATGGGAAAAATGGCCAATAAAATGTGTTCAGAATCCGCCTTCCTGTAAACAGATGCATCTGAGCGTCCGTTCCTTTTCCTTTGTTTTGTTCATTTTTCCTTTGTTTATCCTTTTTTTCTTTTTTACCTGGTTTCTTTATTCTTTATCTCTGCTGATTTCCCCTACTTTTCCTTCCTTCTTTACCACTATTTATGCTTTCCTCGTTTCTTTACCTTTTTTATTTCCCATTTTTTATGTCCTTCCTTCTTTCTTTACCCCTTTTCCATTTCTTCATACTTTGCACTTTTTCTTCTTTTGTTTGACTCTTTTTCCCTTTTTTTCTCACATATTTTTTTCTTCCTTGTTTACCCTTTTTCTTTCCTTTCTTTTTTACCCTATTTCCTTCATTCTTCACCTCTATTTATTGCTTCCTTCTTTACCCTTTTTCTATTCTTCTTTACCCTTTCTCGTTTCTTCTTTACAATTTTTTTTAAATTTTATTCTTTACCCTTTTTTTCTTTCTTCTTTACCCCTATTTATTTCTTCCACCTTTCTTTATCTTTTTACCCTTTTAATTTCCTTCCTTCTTTACCCCATTTTCCATTTCTTCTTACTTTATAATTTTTTCTTCTTTTGTTTCACTCTTTTCCCATTTTTCTTTTCTTCATTCTTTACCCTTTCTCTTTCCTTTCTTTTTTACCCCTACTTCATTCCTTCTTCACCCCTATTTATTCCTTCCATATTTCTTTAGCTTTTTTATTTTCTTCTTTACCCTTTATCATTTCTTCTTCATCCTTTAATTTCCTCTTTATATTTTTTAACTCTTATTCTTTACCCTTTTTCCTTCCTTTTTACTCATATTTATTTCTTCTGTTTTTCTTGATCTCTTTTCATTCCTTCTTTCTTTACCTCTTTTATCCATTTATTCTTACTTTTCCTATTGTTCTGCTTTTTCCCTTTTTTCTTTCTTACCTTTTTCTTTTCTTTCTTCTTTACCTCTTTTCTATAATTTCTTTACCCCTATTTCCTTCCTTCTTTATCCCTATTTTTTCCTTCCTTACCTTTTTTCTTTCCATCTTTATCCTTTTTCTTTTCTTATATGTCCTTTCTTTTCTTTTTTACCCTTTTTATTTCATTCTTTACCCGATATTTCCTAACTACTTTACCTGTTTTTTTTCCTTTCTACATTCTTTACCTTTTTTTTCTTCTTTTGTTGCCCTTTTTTCTTTTTTACCTTTTGCCTTCCCTATTACTTCCTTCCTTACCCCTTATTTCCTTTCTTCTTTACTCTTTTTAGTCCCTCCTTAGTTTATCCTTTTTATTTCCTTCTTTCTTTACCCCTTTTTCCTTCTTTACCCCTTTGTATTCTGTTGTTCTTTCTTTGCCCTCTTTCTTTCCTTTATCTTTGGTTATTTTCTTCCTTGATTATCCATTTTACCTTCCTTCTTCACATATTTTCCCCCTTTCTTTCTTTCCCTTTCCTTTTTTTTCTTTACCCCCATGCCACCAAATGAATGCAGTTGGCTTGTGTGGGCTTACAGCCAACAGATCAATTCCTCAGACGTGATTTATGGGACACAAAGTTGACACTGAAAATATGTCAAGACGCGGATTTGACACGATCAATGGACATTTGGAGGAGAGAAGGTTTTTCCACCAACATAGAAGAGGATTCTTTACTGTTAGGGCAGTGAGAATCTGGAATTGCTTGCCTGAGGAGGTGGTGATGGCGAACTCAGTCGAGGGGTTCAAGAGAGGCCTGGATGTCTTCCTGGAGCAGAACAATATTGTATCATACAATTATTAGGTTCTGTAGAAGGACGTAGATCTGGGTATTTATTATGATGGAATATAGGCTGAACTGGATGGACAAATGTCTTTTTTCGGCCTTACTAACTATGTTACTATGTTACTATGTTACTATGTATTTATGTCACTTCCCACACGTGTTGATGTAAATTTAGGAGGTGTTGAGGCATTACGTTGTCTGACACTTGTGTAATGCTGACACCATATTGACATCGCCATGTTCCCCATTACAATGTATGGATTATGTGAACATCTTCCTTAAAGAAGCTTTGAAATGTTCATTGTCACAATATATACTTGAGGTTTTCTGTCATTTCATCTCCAGGCTCCTGAATGACAAATGTGCCTAATAATGTAGTGACACCACAGGACAACCAAGCATTCACCCCTGTAGGAGCAGTAATGGTGCCTATAGTGGTTCCCACCAGATTTCTTAGTGATAGATATAACCATGAAATACTTAGAAGTGATTAGTTTCTTATTCATAGACAAAGTTCTTTGTTCCATGACCCTCGTGTATGATTCAGAGCAGTTGTAAAAAGATTCCCCCTCTCTGTTGGACTGCACAGCCGCCTAACGTTACCTATTGAATTCAATGAGACCTGTGCAATATCTCATGTCACCAGTGGTGGCACTACAGCAAAATGAAACACTCAGAAAATCTAATTGATCACTGGAGATCCCGTGATCACCCTCTAGCAATCAGGGAATGAATAAAGCAGAGAACCCCTTTAAAACATAGAGGAATTTTCCTTCTACAATGACTTTTTACAAGCGAGAGATTTGCTTGGTTTCACATTAGTCCCATCTCCCATGTAAGATGTAACAAAATCCATTATTTTGCAGTTAATCCTATAGAGGAAATTGCGGGGTCATCATTTCTGAGTATTTGTGTTGTTACATTGTATAGGATCCAGTTTCTCTATCGACATTCACATCGCTAAGAAGCCATAGATTGTGAGCTCCTCTGGAATTTCAATCAATGATGCCTATTATTTTTACATTTCCCGTTTGTTGTAATTGGTCGATATTCTGAAAATTACCTAGAAATCTGCAATATTTGTTTCATTTTATTTTTAACCCTACAGTCACATTTCACACATGTAAATTCAAGCCACTTACCGGTAACAGTAAGTGATGCAAATGATGAACGATCTGAATAACTTTGAATAAATAAAAAAAATAATAAATGTATTCTTCTCCTGTGAACGTAAAATATTCCAGAATTCTAGTGTCTTTAACAGCTTTAAACACCCATGTAATCCCCAACACGATCACCAAGGAATGGACATTGTATGTAAATATACAGTGCAAAAGTTTTAGGCAGATGAGGGAAAATTGCTGCAGAGAAAGAAGCTTTCAAAGATAATAATGGTGATAGTTTATTGTTAACAGTTAACAAAAAACAAAAGAAAAATTTAAATCACAACAATATTTGGTGACTGCTCGTCACCCCCATCATCAGTATCTGGTGACCACCCGTCACCTCCATCATCAGTATCTGGTGACCACCCGTCACCTCCATCATCAGTATCTGGTGACCGCATCTCGCCTCCATAATCGATATCTGTTGACCGTCTGTCGCTTCCATCATTGATATCTGGTGACCGCCCATCACCTCCATCAAAAGTATCTGGTGACTGCCCTCTGCCTTCATCATCAGTATCTTGTGAATAACTGTCGCCTCCATCATCTGTATATGGTAACCACATGTTGCCTCCATCATAGGTATAGTGTGACTACCAGTCACCTCCATCATCGATATCTATTGACCCGCCTGTCACCTCCATCAATGGTAAATGGTGACAGCCCTTCGCCACCATCGACATCTAATGATTGCCTATCGTCTCCATCATCAGTATCTGGTGACTGCCGTCACCTCCATCACTTCTTCTCGTCACTTGTACACTGGTTATGGAGGATTTTGGCAGGAGGTTGTTCCAAACATCTTGGAGACCTGACCCCAGATCGTCTGTGTATGAGGCTTGTGCGGATCCTTCTGTCTCTTCATGTAATCCCAGACAGATGGGACGATGGCAGATCGAGGCTCTGGGGCCAAATCATCACCCCCAGGACTCCTCATTTTTTATGACATTGGCTGGATGTTGGAGGTTGTTGTCAGGCTACAGAATAAAATTGGAGCCAATCGGATGCCTCCTGATGGTATGACATGATGTTTAAGTATCTGTCTGGGTTACTCAGCATTGAGGACACCATTAATCCAAGACTCCCTACCACTTCATTGTTCCTGCAGACCTTCATTATTGTGTCGATCTCCAGCACTTTGGGGAACAATCTTTATTTTGTTCCAGCCGCATATTTCACATCTTGCTGCCATTTTCTATTCCCCAGTTCCCATGCTCTGGAGCAGGGTTGTCAAACTGCATTCCTCGAGGGCTGCAAACAGGTCATGTTTTCAGGATTTCCTTGTACTGCACAGGTGATAATTTAATCACCTGCACAGAATGATTCCAGCACCTTGTGTAATGCAAAGGAAATCTTGAAAACACGCATGGTCTGAGGCCCTCGAGGAATGCAGTTTGACACCCCTGCTCTGGAGCATAGTTGAGTCCCTTGGACATGTTTCCATTATAACGTTTTTTTTTATGCAATCCTTTCAGGGGCTCCACAGATTATCCACATGGAGACTGCGGACAGGGACAGGGGTTTTGGAGCGAATCGTTAATAAATTCACTTATGTATAAATCTTAATTTCTAGGATAATGTGATTTCACTAGAGAAGAAGTGCTTTTATGTCCGTTGACAGAAACAAGTGCTACAATATGCACACCCTATCACCTACATACACAACGAAGAAAGATGTAGGAAATAACAAAAATCAAACATCATGCACAATTCTGTGTAATGTAAATCTGCAATTGATCTAATTATGGATCAGGATATTGGAGCCTTATTGCTCGTCACCTATTGGGTAAATTAGCGCTTTATAGCAACTTTCCAATGGTTGATCTTTAATATCATTATCCAATTATACATCCTACGAGGAGGACCAGGCTCAATGGCGAGGTCTCTTCTGCACATATCTATTCATTGTCTTAGAAGATCTGGCTATTTAACATTGAATACTCCCCAGACAATGGGTAGAGCTCAACTGAAAACTAAAGAAGATGTAATGTTAAAGGAGGTTTCAACCTCTTCTAAAAGGAGGAGTGTCAGTTTTTCAAGGAATAATGGCCCATCTCCTGGTAAGAAAATCAAACTCATCTCATAGACTTTAATTTGGAGATCTCTGCGCATGGTCAACAACCCCACCACTTGGATGAGGCATCAGCCCACTGTCTGATTCAGGGTCAGGAGAGCAATGCTTTCTTCAATCAGTTGTTATCCCACATAGGAAGACTCTTCTTATGTCCAATGGTAAAGAGGGTGCATTGAGGTACACTAGCAGTGTTGAAATTGGAAGAAGGGTTTCCAAATGGTCTCCTCATCTGTAGAGATTGGCGAACCCAAACAGTAAACACCAACTGTTTGGGCACAGACCCCGAACACGGACTTCTGTTTGGGTTCGGCACTTTGAACATTTTGGTGCTTCCCACGCTGTCATCTCAATTATAGTGCTAGAATCATCGGCGGCTCTGATGGACGGTAAAATTATTACCATTGGGCAGATGACAGCATGATCCAGCAGTTGTGACTGGCGTTAGAAAGTTTACCTCAGGTCACAGGCGTCGGCTGATGGGAGAGTACTACTCCCATCAGCCTACGCCTGCAAAATGGCAACAGCATGCACAAGCTGATGGAAGTACTCATCAGCCAGCACCTATGTGATATTTCAGTTTTTCTTTTCTATTAAATTTGCAAAAATTTCTACATTTCTGTTTTTTTTTTTCAGTCAAGATGTGGTGCAGAGAGTACATTAATGAGAAAAAAATGAGCTTTTTTGAATTTACCAAATGGCTGCAATGAAACAAATAGTGAATAATTTTAAGGGGAATGAATACTTTCCATCCCCACGGTAAATAAGTAGAAAGAAACAGCCTGGGCTCCCTTCTATATTTAATAACTAGCATGGCAAAAGTGACAGCTGTGGGCTGCAATCCTCAGCTGTCAGCTTTAGCAAGGCTGCTTATCAAGAATAGAGGTGTACCCAATTAAAATTATTTAAATAAATCATTTTACGAAAACGGTGTGGTATCCCCTCCATTTTTTAAAACAAGCAAAGCTAAAGCAGACAGCAGAGGGCTGGCATTCTCAGGCTGGTAAGAGGCCATGGATATTGACCCTCCAAACCTAAAAATAGCCTACAGCCGTGCCAGAAAAGGTGCATCTATTAAATGCGCCAATTTTGGCGCTTTGCCTGGCTCTTCCCACTTGCCTTGTGGCGGTGGCATGTGAGGCTATTATTTGTGGTGTTGATGTCAGCTGTTTTATGGCGTCTAAAAGATGCCTATCCATTACTAACACCATAGTCAGATTATAAGTAAACACACACCAAATACTAAAAAAATGCACACCAGTTTGCTTTTTTATTTTAAAAAGAAAAAACAAAGTTATACTCACCTTACGCCAATTCCATTTTAAGCCCTGTTCTCCTATAAAAAAAGCAAAAATAAAAAACAATGATATCCCTCACCTGTCCGATATACTGTTACACACTTTAATCCATGTCTGTGATAAGTGGTTTTCAATGTGGATGGTACCAAGATGCGACCGTCCAGGCTGAAGACCATGGGAGAATGAGCTGCTGCGAGCGTAGCATCAGTAACTAGCGGTGATGTCATCAAGGTTCCTCAGGTCACTCCAATGTAAGCCAGGCCAATGAACTGTGCTGACTTCAGTGAGATCAATGCTAGCACCGTGAACAAAGTCTCATGGTGCAGCGCTGAGCTCAGTGAGTTCACCACAGTTCACAGTAAGAGATTTCTTACAGCGAACTCACTTAGGCTGGAGGTCAAAAATGAAGGGGTCCCCAAGCCATTTTTTATTCTTTATTTAAATAATTAAAAAAAACTGTACTCTATTTTTGATAATCAGCCATGATAAACCTGACAGCTGAGAGCTACAGCCCATAGCTGTCAGCTTTGCCTGGCTGGTTATTTAAAATACCACGGAACCCACGCCATTTTTTTTAAATGTATTTATTTATAACACATGCATTGGCTGATGAATACTCCCATCAGCCGGCGCCTGCTCTCATAGTTATCAGTGACAGCAGGCGTAGGCTGATGGGTGTAGTAGTCCAATCAGACGATGGCTTTGACTGGAGGTGAAATTTTTACCTCCAATCACAGCTGCTGGCTGACAGAATGGGAACTACAGCTTTCTGGCCAGTGATAATAATCTTACTGCTGATCAGAGCCAGTGTTTGCTGTGCTATCATGCAGATGACAGCGTGGCAAACAATGGATGTTCAAGCCCCCCATTTATCTGAATGGTGTCTGGGTTTGGGTACTGTTCTTGTACCCAAATCAATCTTTTCCAACTGTTCTTCTGAACCCTCCAAACTTGAACATCCACGGGTTCGTCCATAGCTACTCATGTGCTGTTTTCAGCAAAAATGACACCAATGAAATCTATAAGACTCCCCCAAACATAAACCACTTATAAGAGTAGAGTTTTCTGTGTGCAACAACTTTTGGCCCCTAAGAAACTTGGGTTCAAGTAACACTGCCATCTCTACCCTACCAGACCTACAGCTTCACCTTTAATCCCTTCTGTTCTCACAAACTTTGGGGAAAATTTTACCAAATATTTACAAACACTGTGGTTCCTCAAGGGAACGGTCACCACACTAGTTCACGATACTCAACAACAAAGATCCTGAATCCAATCAATCAGTCTAAATGACTCCTTATGGCTTCCCCCTTTAAAGGGATTGTCTCATTTCAAAAGGGGCAAGTTTGTGAAAACAAAAATCTTTGCAATGAATTTAATTCTTTACACACATGAGAATTTTTATGAAGAAGAATTTTTAATTCCATAGTTTGCATTTTGCTGTCTTGTTTACCAGCATCATCAGAGGTGGTCAGTTTTCTAGGCAAGGCAAAGCTATTTGCTATACAGCCTGAAGAGTCATTTTGAAGCTTCGTTTTAGCCAGCTTCAATGCCCCTTTTTCCTTCGATGCCTCTATTATCAGGATCAGAGAACACTGGGTTCACTCCAGCAACTCAGCCATGTGCAAAGATGAGCTGTCAATCATCATTAGCGCAGTGTTTCCTGGCAAGCAGGAAGCTGGGAGGCATGGGAGCACTGCTCTCCTGAAGATTGAACATGAGACAGTTCCTTTAAATTTACAAGTATGTCAAGCAAAATACTTTAATAGATTTTTTTATTTTAAGCATTTTCAATTTTTTGCCACTTTTTATTATTATTTTTACTGTTACTATGTATAGTTTTATAGTTTTGTATTTCTCGAATTCAGATCAACCTGGAATCAAATTTCAGGTGATATAATGAAATTAACAGAAAAAAAACAGGAATGCAATTAATCAATGTATGTGATTATTTAAAAAAATGGAATTTGTCTCGGAGTGCGCCGTGTAATCAATCACACAATGCTGGACTAAACTTTAAAAAAAAAATGCGCACAGACATTAAACTTACTGATAAGAACCACATGGAAGCTCAAGTGAAGATTCATTACAAGTGGAGTCTAATAGTTTTGTAATGGTAGGAGATTGTAGCCCAGCGTGTGTCCAGCAATGAGAGAGACATCTCAGCATTAATAAAGTGTGGAAGGCAGAAAAAGTTTCAAGTGTTCTTCAAATTTTATTAATGCAAAGCTGGTAACTGGTGAAGGAGCTGCCAGAGATTAGAAAGAAAAAGTCTACATGCTGTCAGAAATGGCATCACCCATGTCCAGAGGCTGGATCTGGTAAGAAAGCATCACTCGTTAGCTGCAATTCCAGACACAGCCAGAGGACAACAGTGGCGATGTGTCAAAAAAAAAAGACTAGTTTATACCTTTAAGTATCAAAATCCCAGTTAGACATATCACCAATAATAAAACCAGTTTCCTTTTGTTATAATGTTTTTTGTAGCTTGTTCTGTTGGTGCAGAATCAGAGGCCAGGATTGCAAGTAATGGTAATAGTTCCATTGTAAAGCTACAGGCAGATAACACAGGAACACACTAATCCATGTAAGTATGGTTGTGTAATCCTCAAATTGAAAAATGTATTATGTGTGTCCAGCTAAAGAATAATGTTCAGTCTCTGCCCTCCCAGACTAACTGAGATCTGCAGCATGTACTGAGCATTTCAGCAGCAGCAGGGAGGAGAGACACTTAGGATAGCTACCAGATTCCCCATGATAGCTACTATAAGATTTAGCAGGGAGGAGGAACACAGAGGTGAGACCAAATAGCAGAAATTCTGCAACAGAAGGGAATTAGGACACTTGTGAGCTGTAAAACTGGCTAAGAAGGTGGAGATTCAGCAACAGCCGGAAGGAGGGATACTTAGGTGCCAAGGATTGAGCAGAATGGAGGATGGTTACTGATGAGGCTGAAATAGACATTGAACTTTGAGGACTTGGACAATAAAGTGTGCTGGATAGCAGACAACAAGTGAGACAGGACAAAACCAGAAACCATGGAGCCAGGAGGGGACATGAAGTCTGAAGAAGCACACAGTTGAACATAGTGGAATCTCAGCAGGTTGCAACGTAATATAAACACAACAAAATAACAAATCATTTGCTGTAATATTTCAAAGTGTTAGTTGGCCGGTCTTAAAGTTTGTAGAATTCACAGAAGTTTGTAACCATAAATGACTAACAGTCTTAAGGTATCAGTTCGAGAAGCTTATGGCAAACGATGGGTTAACCAGCTGGTCTTGTGGAGGCAAAGGTGCTAGTTGCAGAAATCACATAAATCTCAGAAAATAGTAGCAACATAAGAAACTGGATGTTGTCAAAGTCCTAACAAATGGCAGATGACCACAGTGCTGTCTTAAAAACCCTGATGTGGAGTACAGCAAAAACCTGATGTGGAGTACAGCAAAGGGCAACAGCCATAAGGGAAGTGAGAGGAGCTTGACACTGTTAAGACAGATGCGTATCCGCTGCCTACATAGAAAGGTCACGAGAAGCAGTGTATAAATATATGTGTAACACCCCTTTAGGGCTACCACGGTACACTGGGTGTTATGGGGGTCTCACCTCTCCAGGGCGCAGTGCCTCCACCCGAATCTTGATTGGAGTTCTCTCTCTGGGACTGCAGAAGGGCTATTATCTTCTGCCAGGGGCTGATTCGGGAAACCCCTGCCACTCTCAGTACACACTCACAGGGATCAGGAGTAAAACAGTTTAACAGGTTTATTGCTATGCAGCATAAATTAGATGGATTTAAAAGAATAACATGAAATACAAATAACTGTGCTCTGTCAAGGTCATATACACATCTCACTCTAATTCTACTTCAACCCTGCAAGTATAACGTAGTAGGGTTTTTTGTTTGTTTCTTCTAGTTTAACTCAGTCCAAACGTTGGGGCCCAGTTGCCGCGGATGCAGGCGCGCAAATTAAAACAGTTGGTGCACTTAGACGAATATAACTGGCAATAGTCTGAGCTGTAATGTACTCACTGTAAATAACGCTGGTAGGACCACAAGTCTCAGAAAGTCACTCACGGCACGTCTCTAACGGTCGGATGGTTCTCTGGACACCAGCTGGGGGCGGCCGGATTCAGTCCATTATACGGTGGGAGTGCAGGCAGAAATCTCCAAGTTTTTGATGCAACTTGCTCCAGAGGGTAACACAAAGTCGCACTCTCTCCAGCAACACGAGTATATCCGGGAGGACAGCAACCCTGCAGCATGGGGCCAGGCAAGTCCCCCGTGCTCCGTCTCTCCCAACAAGATACCACGCTCTTTTCTTCCTGTGTCTTCTTAGTTTCACTTTCTCCCCAGCTCCTGCCTCCAAGTCCCTCCTCCTCCAATCCAAGCTGTGTCATCTGACTCAAACAAGGATCCCTGGGAATTGTAGTCCAGGGGTCCTTGGGATTTGTAGTCCACTGCAGCTCAGAGGAAAATCTGCTAATGTCTGTAGGTCCTGGTATAACAGCAGCTGCAAAGCTCTTCTTAGTGTCTGTAAATCCCAGTATACCAGTAGCTGCCCTAACAGTTCCCAGTGCAGGTGTTACACTCTCCCCCTGGTGAGTCATTGAAAGTGTCCCATCACGACATGAGGACTCACCACCTGAAACATGAATGGGGGTTAAAGCATCCTGACTAACACCAAATTTACATGCACGCAAACCACCTCCTGGACACATAGGAGATACTGGGAAATAAGGCCAAACAGATTTTGAATTAAAGTGTATCAGCCGGGGGACCTCAGTGGTATGTCCCATTCTATCATAGGTTAGCATCATGGGTGGCCTAGTGTCCCGTTTGGGACGAGTGTGTACTGAGGGGGCCCCCTCCTCAGCTCCCGACTCTTGTCGGCCAAGAACGGGCTCCTCCAGGTGGATCTCTTCATTTAATAAATATCCCTCTTCTGAACTCTCCCCCAATGGTGGGCAGAGCGCACTCGCCTCCTGACGAATGTCCTTTTTTTGTGCTTCCACATCAGAAGTCTGGTTTTCAGGGCCCCCCCCTTATGGGGCATGGGTCCTCAGTCCACCTGTAGCTCCATTGACCTTCAGATCCCCATTCTTCCCCAGACTTGCTGTCACTTCCTCCTGAAGCAACTCCAGGCTGGGGTGGTTGTTGACACCTACGACTTCTCCTATTGCATGGAAGGTTTGTATGACCTCCTTGGGTTGGCAATGGCAGTAACAGGATGTTTTTTCCCACAGGCAACAAATGGTGTCGATGATAGGTTTTGACAGCTCCACTCCCTTTCTCGGGCTTCACTCTGTAGGCCGGGACACCAGGCAGCTTCTCCATCACCACATAAGGGTCAGTACACCACCGATCAGCAAGCTTAGGCTTCCCAGGAAGACCTAGAAGTTGGATAAGAACTCTATCTCCAGGCAGTAAAACTTGTTCCCGAACTCTACAGTCGTAACGAGTCTTATTGCGCTTCCCTGACCGACCAGAGGCCTGCTCTGCCAATCTGTACGCTTTTTCCAAATCTTCTTTTAGCTGGGACACATATTTTAAATAGGTCTTCCCATTAGAATTTTCAAAGGATGTCCCAAAACTAATATCCACTGGTAGCCGAGCTTTTCTTCCAAACATGAGAAAATAGGGCGAGTATCCCGTTGACTCATTTGTGGTGCAATTGTAGGCATGAACCAACTGACTCACATGCCTGCTCCATTGTCCCTTCTTCCTGGGATCCAAAGTGCCTAACATGTTCAGAAGGGTATGGTTGAACCTCTCAGGTTGAGGGTCCCCTTGGGGGTGATACGGGGTGGTTCTGGATTTCTTGATCCCACAGATAGCGCATAGCTCCTTGATTAGTCTACTTTCGAAATCTCTTCCTTGATCGGTATGGATGCGGGCAGGCAGCCCATAATGCACGAAGAACTTTTCCCATAGTGTTTTTGCTACAGTAGTTGCCCTTTGATCTTTGGTGGGGTAGGCTTGGGCATATCGGGTGAAATGGTCAGTGACCACTAACACATTACTGACATTGCTTTCATCAGGCTCGATGGAGAGGAAATCAATGCACACTAGCTCAAGTGGGCCATCACTGGTAATGTTCACAAGGGGGGCTGTTCTCAAAGGCAAGGTTTTTCTCAACACACATCGGGAGCATGATTTGCAGTAGTTTTCAATATCCGCTTCCATCCGAGGCCAGTAAAATCGGTCAGCCACAAGACTCGTGGTCTTTTCGATGCCAAGATGTCCATGGTCATCATGCAGGGACTTCATGACCATCCTCCGGAATCGGGTGGGTAACACCAGCTGTCGGTGGACTCCTTCCTTCTGGCGCTTTGCCTCCCGGTATAGTAGTCCATTTCTTACTACCAGAGACTCTAGCTGCCGCGTCAGCAGGACAGATTCCTCTGTTCGTAATGCATTCTTTTTGGGCCTCCAGCCCCTCTTAACCCACCATCGGACCACCCCCACTGATCGATCCTCCTGCTGCGCCTTTTGGACTTGATTACGAGTCAGTTGAGGGAGAAAGTCTGGGGTTACATTTGTCACTTGGCAGTACAACAACGGGAGCGCTTCACTGGATACTCCTAGGAATTCAGCACAACCCTGCATAGGGAGAGCATTAGTTTGATGTCTATGGCACAGAGTCTTCACCTCAGGGGCAGGGACCTCTATCCATCCTCCTTCTTCTTCATTTAAGGGTTCCCTAGGCAGGCAAGAGAGTGTGTCTGCATCGATGTTACTGATCCCCGGTCGATATTTTAAGCTGAAATCGTACAAAGAGAGTGCGGCAAGCCACCGGTACCCCGTGGCATCCAGTTTTGCCGTGGTTCTCACGTAGGTTAATGGATTGTTGTCGGTATGAACCACAAAGGGTACCCCATACCCCATAAAGGTAGTCATGCAGCGTGTCCACTACAGCCCATTTCAAGGCCAGAAACTCCAGTTTGTGGGCTGGGTAGTTGCTTTCACTGGGAGTCAATCCTCGACTAATGTAGTAGACGGGACGCAGACAGCCTTCATGGTCTTGATAAAGAATCCCTCCTAGCCCGTCAAGAGAAGCATCTACATGTAACACATATGGTTTGCTGGGGTCTGCATAGGCCAACACTGGGGTTTGGGTCAAGCATGACTTCAATTTCTCGAATGCCTCATCGCATGCCGGTGTCCATCTATCCCCAAAAAGTTCGTTAACTTTGAAGTAGACCTTCTTTCCTGACCTTGAGGAATGGGCTGTCCTCCCGGAAGTGGGATACCCCTGAGTAAGGGAAGTTAATGGCTTCGCAATCCGAGAGTACTGGGGTACAAATCTTCAGTAGTATCCGCAAAATCCTAAAAAGGACCTAAGCTCCTTCAGTTTGGTGGGTTTTGGCCAGTTTACAACAGCCTCCACTTTGGCGGGGTCGGTGGAAATTCCTTCTCTGCTGACTATGTGCCCCACATATTTCACAGTCGTCTGGCAAATCCGGCACTTATCAAGGGACAACTTCAACCCAGCCTCCTTCAACCGATCCAGCACCTTGAACAACCGCTGGTAGTGTTCTTCCAGAGTCTTCCCAAAAACAATTAGATCATCGAGATAAACCAGGACCTCACGTAAGTGCATGTCCCCCACTACTTTGTCCATACATCTCTGAAAAGTGGCCGGAGCACCTGTCAGTCCTTGAGGCAGTCTCTGAAACGCGAAGAACCCAATGGGGCAGATAAAAGCAGTCTTCTCTTGATCTTCTTTTGACATGGGTATCTGATAGTAGCCACTCCGGAGATCTAACACAGAAAAACATTGGCTCCCTTGCAAGCAATCCAAAGCTTCATCGATTCTGGGCACAGTGTACTGGTCGGGGATCGTATGCTTATTCAAGGTTCGATAATCCACACAGCTCCATTTTTCTTTCGAGCTATCACAATGGGGGAAGCATAAGGGCTACTAGATTCTATGATGACTCCTGTGTCTAACATACCGCGTAGATGCTGCCTGACATCTTCGATATCTGCTGGAGCCAATCTTCGGGACCTCTCTCGAAAAGGCTTTTGATCCTTCAACCGAATGCGATGCTCCACTCCATGAGCGAGGCCCATGTCCCATTCACCTAGAGAAAAAACTGCACCTCGCATCATCAGGCCATCAATGACCAACCCCCTCTCTTCTCCTTTTAGCTCGCTTCCTTCAAAACAAGGGTCAAAGCTTTCAGGCCGTAGTTCCCTCTTCTCCTCCTCCGTTCTCACATAGGCCTCCAGGCAGACTGGGTGGATGGATAGGGTCTGCGAGTAATTTTCTCCCCAAACTTCCCGACACCACTGAGCTAACGTACGGAAGATGTTGGCATTTGTTCCCACTATGACAGGTGTTTGTCTCTCATCTGCCTCGGCCTCTGGGCAGATTAAAGCTATGATGGGTATCTCTTTATCCACTCCAACAACAGTCTCTGAGAATCGTAGCGTCACGGACACATATCCTCTGTAGGGGTAGCTGTGCTCACTCAGTCCCCACACCACGAGTCCAGACAACGGTTTCAGAGGCACTTTGGATAAATATCTCTTATACCATCCTTCAAAGATGATAGATACTTGAGACCCGCTATCCAGTAATACTGTGCAAGGTTGACCATTGATATATGCGGGGACATGTGGGGATGGTCCCACTAAACCTTCAGGCAGGGTTTTCGATGATGCACTATTAGATGGGGCGGTAGAGTAGGTCCTAGTTGCTGATGGGAAACCCAAAGAGAAAAGCATTACTGCAACAAGTCGCACACCTGCAATTAATGAGCAACAAAATACATAAAATACAAGCTGATTTTATTGACAGATCAAAGAAAAAACACACCATAAACAATAAAAACATAATTAAAAACATATAAGCACCATCAAAAACACACAGGAAAAGCGGACCATAATACATAATTATATGGCAGTGCGCCCAATCCCCTTTTAGCTTTGCTAGTTGCTGATGGGGGCTCAGTATGGGGTTCTACTGGCCCCCTTTCCCGTTTCCCGACTGCCTCTGAGGGTGATGGGGAAGCTGTGAAGAGTTCTTTGAGCTCCACCTCTTTGGACACTGACGAGCTATATGGCCTGGACTCCCACAGACGAAGCACCCTTCTGGTTTCCTACTCTCCACTCTACCGAGATCTTCTTTCTCTCTTCTTTCTCTCTTCCTGAAACCAGTGTTTTCTGCTCGGCTACCTCCGCAACACTTTGAAGTCGCTGTATTGTCTTGGCCTGAGCACTTAACAGTTGTGTAATCTGCTCCCCCTGTTTCTCGATGACTTTCAACAGTTCTATGTGTCGGCATTCGGCTTCTGGCTTCAAGGCAACACCCGAGGGGATGCCTTCTCTCTTGCGGCCAAAATAACCTCCTCCTTCTGAACTTCCTTAAGCAACTCATGAAAAGATCCAGGAATCTTCTCTCTATCACAAGACCTCATCCGCTGGGCAATTGGATCATGAGTGAGAGTTCCTCTGAGTACTTGTTCCAGGTGACACTGATCAACTTCTTGAGGGCTGATGCCACCTTTAGCTACTATTCTATGAACCAGCTTATCTAGTCGGTATAAATAGTCGGACATCTTCTCATCTGGCTGTTGGTAGGTGGTACGGAGTTTAAAGAGTAGATCAGTAGCATCTTCAGGGGATCCAAAAGCATCTTCTAAAGCATTCATATAATCTTGATAAGTTGCCAGAGGCTTGCTCCGCCAAGCAGCCTGCACTACCTCCATAGCAGTACCCTTCAAGCTCTCTACTATTCTCTGCCTCTTTACAGCATCAGTGCACTGCCACTCTTCTAGGCACTGTAAAGTGACATCCCTCCAAGTATCATATCCTTCTTCTCCAGTAGGGGTGGGGAGGGCACCCGAGAAAATTCTTAGACGACGGTAGTTCCCTTCTGGCTGCATCTTGGCAAACTGACTGACTAACTTTTCCATAGCTGTCATAAGCACATCAGCAGGGGCCGCTGTCTCTTCAGGACGGAATCTAGGTGGAGTAGAAGGTGGAGATATACTAGTCTTTCTAGGCTGAGTGGTTGATTCCTGTTGCCTGGTCTCAACTTCGGACTCAGTAGGCCAAGTGATCTGCCATTGTCGACCATACTCTGAAGACACAACTACCATAGAGGGGAAGTATTCTTTCCTCAAGATCTGCCCGGTTGAAATCAGGGCTGTGGGTAACTGTCCCCCCTTTTCCTTCCGGCGATCAACCACTTTAGGGTGGGCAAGTTCAGTGAGTCGTTTAACTATTTCCAGTATCTCTTCATCAGACGCATCACAGAGCTCACCACTCACTGCAAAGCTTTGTTTGGCGGGAACATCCATCTCTTCACACCATAAATACACTTCTTGTTCTGTTAAAGTCTCCATAGTAAATACTCCTGTGTTAGTTCTAGATCTCAGCAGTGCCTCCACTGTAACACCCCTTTAGGGCTACCACGGTACACTGTGTGTTATGGGGGGTCTCACCTCTCCAGGGCGCAGTGCCTCCACCCGAATCTTGATTGGAGTTCTCTCTCTGGGACTGCAGAAGGGCTATTATCTTCTGCCAGGGGCTGATTCGGGAAACCCCTGCCACTCTCAGTACACACTCACAGGGATCAGGAGTAAAACAGTTTAACAGGTTTATTGCTATGCAGCATAAATTAGATGGATTTAAAAGAATAACATGAAATACAAATAACTGTGCTCTGTCAAGGTCATATACACATCTCACTCTAATTCTACTTCAACCCTGCAAGTATAACGTAGTAGGGTTTTTTGTTTGTTTCTTCTAGTTTAACTCAGTCCAAACGTTGGGGCCCAGTTGCCACGGATGCAGGCGCGCAAATTAAAACAGTTGGTGCACTTAGACGAATATAACTGGCAATAGTCTGAGCTGTAATGTACTCACTGTAAATAACGCTGGTAGGACCACAAGTCTCAGAAAGTCACTCACGGCATGTCTCTAACGGTCGGATGGTTCTCTGGACACCAGCTGGGGGCGGCCGGATTCAGTCCTTTGTACGGTGGGAGTGCAGGCAGAAATCTCCAAGTTTTTGATGCAACTTGCTCCAGAGGGTAACACAAAGTCGCACTCTCTCCAGCAACACGAGTATATCCGGGAGGACAGCAACCCTGCAGCATGGGGCCAGGCAAGTCCCCCGTGCTCCGTCTCTCCCAACAAGATACCACGCTCTTTTCTTCCTGTGTCTTCTTAGTTTCACTTTCTCCCCAGCTCCTGCCTCCAAGTCCCTCCTCCTCCAATCCAAGCTGTGTCATCTGACTCAAACAAGGATCCCTGGGAATTGTAGTCCAGGGGTCCTTGGGAATTATAGTCCACTGCAGCTCAGAGGAAAATCTGCTAATGTCTGTAGGTCCTGGTATAACAGCAGCTGCAAAGCTCTTCTTAGTGTCTGTAAATCCCAGTATACCAGTAGCTGCCCTAACAGTTCCCAGTGCAGGTGTTACATATGAAAAAAATAAAGAGAAATAACGGAAACTTAGCATGACCCTTTAAGGGCAAAACTATAATAATAATGTAATAATGTTATTACATACAATGGAAAAGGATACAGATAATAGATGCAAAATACAATTGACTTTCTCATGGATTATACAGAAATGAACACTTACACCTTTCTTATTAGTTACCGCATCCTTCGGCAGGAAGCTTCAGCTGCAAAATTCTGGGTCACAATTGAAATGTGCATAAACTTATCCCTCCAGACATCCTAATAGATCAATGGACAGAAATGGCGAGAAACACTGAGCACTGATTACATCTCATTTCAATAAGAACATGCATTGTGCCGCCTTGTACTCATGTTCGCCTGCCGCGCTCAGCTGTCTCATATTATTCTTGTCGAGGAGACATCTCCGAATCCGATTTATCAGTTTTATAGCGCAGGAGACAACCAATTCCTTGGAGGAAAGTAAAAAAGTAAAAGACAAGGAATCTGAGCAGAGTTCTAATTGTGTTGTTCTCCTCCGCACACATCTAATCAGCTCGACTTATTTATTACAGGAATTACGAATATGTCTTGTCATTTTCTTATTTTCCCGGTAATGAAACATCTGCGTGCGCTTTGTCCTCCTTCTTGTTCTCCATCTCTGGGAAATGAGTACTTCTTCTTACTCTCTTATATTATAAGATACTGTTACTGTGATTCCTTCAGGCTGCATTTCCCTTAGATTTGCTTTTCCCAATTACTTGTTAACTTAAAGGTAATGAAGGGCATACTCAAACAGTAAAATTCGGTGTCCATACCAAATATCTACTGCTTTGGCATGGACCACGAACAAGGACTTCTCCAGGAAGTTGTGTTACTGTTCCAATTTGGTACCTTGAACATTGGTTGTTTCCAACACTGTCATCTGCATGACAGCACAAGAAACCCTGTTGGCTCTGATCAGCAGTAAGACCCAGCAGGCGTCCATTGATGTGAGTACAACTCTCATCAGCATGCTGCTGCTAATAACGGCACCACTTATGGGAGTATTAATTATCCAGCGCCTGCTCTATAGATAAGTAAATGCAGTCCTCAGCTGTCTGCTTAATCATGGCTGGTTATCAAAAATAGAGGGGTCCCCACACCAGCTTTTTAAATATTTCAATAATTAAAAAAAACGATGTAAGGTCTCCCCCATTCTTGACAACCAGCCAAGCTAAAGCAGACAGCTGGGGGCGGGTATTCTAAGGCTGGTAAGGGGCCATGGATATTGGCCCCCCCCCAGCCTAAAATTAGCAGCCTGCAGCTGCCCCCAAAAAGGTGCATCTGTAAGATGCGCCTATTTTGGAGCTTTGCCCGGCTCTTCCCACTTTCCCTGTGGTGGTAGCAGGTTGGGTTCCTATTTTTGAGGATGATGTCACCTTTGTATTTTCAGGTGTCATCAAGACCATGGCTTAGTAATCGAAATGCATCTAAAAGACGCCCCATTACTGAGAACGACGGACAGGTGAGGGATATTGTTCTTTTTTATTTTTATTTTCTTACTGTAGACGAGGGATTCAGTGGAATTAGGCATTAGGTGAGTATAACTGTATTTATTATCTACTATATAATTGTCTAAGGGTCACTTCCGTCTTTCTGTCCGTCCTTCTGTCTGTCTGTCACGGAAATCCCAAGTCGCTGATTGGTCGCGGCCGACATCGACGAGCACAGTCCGGCGGCAAAATGGCCGCTCCTTCCTCCCTGCAGTCAGTGCCAGCTCCATACTCCCCTCCAGTCAGCGCTCACACAGGGTTAATGGCAGCATTAACGGACCGTGTTGTAACGCACTCCGTTAACGCTGCTCTTAACCTTGTGTGACCAACTTTTTACTATTAATGCTGCATATGCAGCATCAATAGTAAAAGTTCTAATTTTAAAAATAATAAAAAAAAAATAAAAGATACTTATATACTCACCCTCATTTATCACTATTTTTTATTTTAATTATTTTTTTGAACAGGGATATGATGCCCACATTGCTATATATTATGTGGGCTGTGCAATATACTATGTGGGCTTGCAATATACTATGTGGGCTGTGCAATATACTACGTGGCTGTGCAATATACTACGTGGGCTGTGCAATATACTACGTGGCTGTGCAATATACTATGTGGCTGTGCAATATACTACGTGGGCTGTGCTAAATACTACGTGGCTGTGTTATAGACTATATGGGCTGTTATATACTGCGTGGGCTGTGCTATATACTACGTGGGCTGTGCTATATACTACGTGGGCTGTTATATACTACGTGGGCTGTGTTATACACTACATGGCTGTGTTATACACTACGTGGGCTGTGTTATATACTGCGTGCGTGGGCTGTTATATACTACGTGAGCTGTGTTATATGCTACGTGGGCTCTTATAAACTAAGTGGCTGTGTTATATGCTATGTGGGCTGTTATACACTCCGTGGGCTGTGCAATATACTCCGTGGGCTGTGTTATATACTACGTGGCTGTGCTATATACTTTGTGGGCTGTGCTATATACTCTGTGGGCTGTGCTATATACTACGCGGCTGTGCTATATACTACGTGACTGTGCAATATACTACGTGGCTGTGCTAGTTTTTAAATAAGTAAAAGTATGCTTTGTTTTATTTCTAATAAAAAACTTTATTCTTGTTGTGTCTTTATTTATCATATAACTATAGTATTAGTAATAGTGGGTAAGTGTCTTATAGACGCCTCTCCACTACTTATCAGTGGGCTTGATGTCACCTGACAATGCAAAGGTGACATCAACCCCACAAATATGAATGCTCTCTTGCAACCACTACAGGGCATCTGGGAATAGCAGAACAAAGCACCAGAATTGGCATATCTAATACACACGTGGTCAAAATTGTTGGTGCCCCTCGTTTAATGACAGAAAATCCCACAATGGTCACAGAAATAACATGAATCTGACAAAAGTAATAATAAATTAAAAATCTTTGAAAATGAACAAATGAAAGTCAGACATTGCTTTTCAACCATGCTTCCACAGAATAAAAAAAAATAAAACCCATGAAATAGTACCCCTGAAAATCATGTGACAAAAGGGACATGTTAAACCATGGTGTGTCCACTAATTAGCATCAAAAGTGTCTACAATCTTGGAATTAGTGAGTGGGCTTGTATACACCATGTTCCAAATTATTATGCAAATGATATTTTTCCTAAATGGTCGGTGCAAATGACAGTCAATCTAATAAAAGTCATCGCCTGTTAAGAGTATACATTGAATTTTATTAAAAAAGCTCCCAATGATAAAAGTATGATCTCAAAAATGAATAAAAACTCAAAATGCGCTGTTCCAAATTATTAGGCACAGTAGAATTTCTAGAGCATTTTCAGTTCTTTAAAACATATCAAATGTTATTTGTTGAATTTGCAGCATTAGGAGGTCACATTCACTGAACAAAAAAGCTATTAAACTCCAAAACATCCTAACAGGCCAAGTTACATGTTAACATAGGAACCCTTCTTTGATATTATCTTCACAATTCTTGCATCCATTGAACTTGTGAGTTTTTGGAGAGTTTCTGCTTGTATTTCTTTGCATGAAGTCAGAATAGCCTCCCAGTGCTACTGTTTTGATGTGAGCTGCCTCCCACCCTCATAGATCTTTTGCTTGATGACACTCCAAAGGTTCTCTATAGGGTTGAGGTCAGGGGAAGATGATGGCCACACCATAAGTTTATCTCCTTTTATGCCCATAGCAGCCAATGACTCAGAGGTATTCTTTGCAGCATGAGATGGTGCATTGTCATGCATGAAGATGATTTTGCTTCTGAAGGCACGTTTCTGCTTTTTATACCATGGAAGAAAGTTGTCAGTCAGAAACTCTATATACTTTGCAGAGGTTATTTTCACACCTTCAGGAACCTTAAAGTGCTCTACCAGCTGTTTCCCCATGATTCTGGCCCCAAACATGACTTCTCCATCTCCTTGCTGACTACTACTCCATCCATCTGGACCATCCAGGGTTGCTCAACACTCATCAGTTAACAAGACTGCTTGAAAATTAGTCTTCATGTATGTCTGGGCCCACTGCAACCGTTTCTGCTTGTAAACACTGTTTAGGGGTGGCCGAATATTAGGTTTATGAACCAAAGCAAGCCTTTGAAGGATCCTACACCTTGAGGTTCGATGGACTCCAGAGGCACCAGCAGCTTCAAATATCTGTTAGCTGATTTGTAATGGATTTTTAGCAGCTGCTCTCTTAATCCGATGAACTTGCCTGGCAGAAACCTTCCTCATTATGCCTTTATCAGCATGAACACGTCTGTGCTCAGATTCAGCCACAAATTTCTTAACAGTACGATGATCACGCTTACGTTTTCAGGAAATATCTAATGTTTTCATCCCTTGACCAAGCCATTGCACTATTTGATGCTTTTCGGCGGCAGAGAGATCCTTTTTCTTTCCCATGATACTTGAAAACTGTGGCCTGCTTAATAATGTGGAACATCATTTTTAAGTAGTTTTCCTTTAATTAGAATCACCTGGAAAACTAATTATCACATGTGTTTAAGATTGATTTCAGTGATCCACTGAGCTCTGAGACACAATACCATCCATGGGTTAATTTTAAAAACAAAACAATTAAATCTTTATGACACTTAAATCTAATTTGCATAATAATTTGGAACACGGTGTGGAGGGCTACAGATACTCACTGTGCTGTTTGGTGACATGGTATGTATCACACTCAACATGGACCAAAGGAATCGAAGTAAAGAATTGTCTCAAGAGATTAGATAGAAAATTATAAACAAACAAGTTAAAGGTAAAAGTTATAAGACCATCTCCAAGCAGCTTGATGTTCCTGTGACTACATTTGCACATATTATTCAGAAATTTAAGATCCATGGGACTGTAGCCAACCTCCCTGTACGTGGCCGCAGGACGAAAATCGATGACAAATCAAAGAGACGGATAATAGGAATGGTAACAAAAGAGCCCAGAAAAACTTCTAAACAGATTAAAGGTGAACTTCAAGCTCAAGGAACATCACTGTCAGATCGCACCATCCGTCGTTGTCTGAGCCAAAGTGGACTTCATGGGAGACGACCAAGGAGGACACCATTGTTAAAAAAGCCAGACTGGAATTTGCCAAACTTCATGTTGAAAAGCCACAAAGCTTCTGCGAGAATGTCCTATGGACAGATGAAACAAAAATGGAACTTTTGGGCAAGGCACATCAGCTCTATGTTCACAGACGGAAAAATGAAGAATATCAAGAAAAGAACACTGTCCCTACTGTGAAACATGTAAGAGGCTCTATTATGTTTAAGGCTGTTTTGCTGCATCTGGCACAGGGTGTCTAGCACTAGAACTAACGATGGAGTTATTTTGACTCCTCGCAATTTTTATTTCTCTTCTATGGCTACATTTTTCCAAATTCCGTCTTGAGACTCGGTGACTTTTACTCAATTAGGAGGCGAAAAAAAGATTTTGTGACAATAAATAATTTTGGAAAAAAAAGAGTACCTTTTTTCAAAATTTACCTTTAATTACCAAAGGGAGTCATTTTGACTCCCTACTCTATTATTCAAGTCTTTGTCGCTGAATGTTATTATTTCTTTTACTTTTTATTTACTTGTATGTTAAGAATAAATGTTGGCTTTGACTTAGAATAGTTAGCATTTTTGCAAATATGCTTGACATACACAGGACATATACAGGACATCCGTCAGTGAACTCTCGAGTGGACTACATAATTTCTGTAGAATACGGCCTGCAGTTTTTTTTTCATTGCTTGTATGGCTAGAAGAACTGTGCTAAAGCCTGACAATATTCTTGCTATTTTGCATTCTACAGTCATGGCCAAAAGTTTTGAGAATGACACCAAAATTATATTTTCACATGATCTGCTGCCCTCTGGTTTTTATTAGTGTTTGTCTGATGTTTATATCACATACAGAAATATAATTGCAATCATATTATGAGTACCAATAGGTTATATTGACAGTTAGAATGAGTTAATGCAGCAAGTCAATATTTGCAGTGTTGACCCTTCTTCTTCAAGACCTCTGCAATTCTCCCTGGCATGCTCTCAATCAACTTCTGGACCAAATCCTGACTGATAGCAGTCCATTCTTGCATAATCAATGCTTGCATTTTGCCAGAATTTGTTGGTTTTTGTTTGTCCACCCGTCTCTTGATGATTGACCACAAGTTCTCAATGGGATTAAGATCTGGGGAGTTTCCAGGCCATGGACCCAAAATCTCTGTTTTTTTTGTTCCATGAGCCAATTAGTTATCACCTTTGCTTTATGGCAAGGTGCTCCATCATGCTGGAAAAGGCATTGTTGGGCGCCAAACTGCTCTTGGACGGTTGGGAGAAGTTGCTCTTGGAGGACATTCTGGTACCATTCTTTATTCATGGCTGTATTTTTAGGCAAGACTGTGAGTGAGCCGATTCCCTTGGCTGAGAAGCAACCCCACACATGAATGGTTTCAGGATGCTTTACAGTTGGCATGAGACAAGACTGGTGGTAGCGCTCACCTCTTCTTCTCCAAATAAGCTGTTTTCCAGATGTCCCAAACAATCGAAAAGGGGATACATCAGAGAAAATGACTTTGCCCCAGTCCTCAGCAGTCCACTCCCTGTACCTTTTGCAGAATAGCAGTCGGTCCCTGATGTTTTTTCTGGAGAGAAGTGGCTTCTTTGCTGCCCTCCTTGAAACCAGGCCTTGCTCAAAGAATCTCCACCTCACAGTGCGTGCAGAAGCACTCACACCAGGCTGCTGCCATTCCTGAGCAAACTCGGCACTGCTGGTAGTCCGATCCCGCAGCTGAAACAGTTTTAAGATACGGTCCTGGCGCTTGCTGGTCTTTCTTGGGCGCCCTGGAGCCTTTTTGACAACAATGGAAGCTCTCTCCTTGAAGTTCTTGATGACGCGATAGATTGTTGACTGAGGTGCAATCTTTGTAGCTGCGATACTCTTCCCTGTTATGCCATTTTTGTGCAGTGCAATGATGGCTGCACGTGTTTCTTTAGAGATAACCATGGTTCACTGAAGAGAAACAATGATACCAAGCACCAGCCTCCTTTTAAAGTGTCCAGTGATGTCATTCTTACTTAATCATGACTGATTGATCACCAGCCCTGTCCTCATCAACACCCACACCTGTGTTAATGGATCAATCACTAAAACGATGTTAGCTGCTCCTTTTAAGGCAGGACTGCAATGATGTTGAAATGTGTTTGGGGGGTTAAAGTTCATTTTCTGGGCAAATATTGACTTTGCAAGTACAGTAATTGCTGTTAAGATGATCACTCTGACATTCAGGAGTATATGCAAATTGCCATTAGAAAAAATGAAGCAGTAGACTTTGGAAATATTAATATTTGTCTCATTCTCAAAATTTTTGTCCATGACTGTATACAATCTATATACATTCTATACATTCTATAAATTAAAGTTACAACAATACCAGGAGCAAGAGACTCTAAAAATAAATTAAAGCAAGCCAGGGGTCAAAATTACTCCATTTGGTAGTTCTGGGGTGGGGGGGGCGGGGTGTCACCAGTCCGGTAGTCCTAGTGCTAGAATCTGTGCAGGGTACAATGAAATCTCAAGACTATCAAGGGATTGTAGAATGAAATGTGCTGCCCAGTGTCAGAAAGCTTGGTCTCAGTCGCAGTTCATGTGTCTTGCAACAGGATAATGACCCAAAACACACAGCTAAAAACACCCAAGAATGGCTGAGAGGAAAACATTGAACTATTCTGAAGTGGCCTTCTATGAGCCCTGACCTAAATCCTATTGAACATTTTTGGAAAGAGCTGAAACATGCTGTCTGGAAAAGGCAACCTTCATACACGAGACAACTGGTAAGGTTTGCTGTTGAGGAGCGGGGCCAAGATACCAGTCGAGAGGTGCAGAAATCTCATTGACAGTTATAGGAGATGTTTGATTGCAGTGATTGCCTCAAAAATTTGTGCAACAAAATATTAAGTTAAGGGTACCATTTCTGCCCAGGCCTATTTCATGAGACTTTTTAAAAAAAATTCTGTGGAAGCATGGTTGAAAAGCAATGTCTAACTTTCATTTGTTCATTTTCATAGATTTTTAATTTATTATTACTTTTGTCAGATTCATGTTATTTCTGTGACCATTGTGGGTTTTTCTGTCATTAAACGAGGTGTACCAACAATTTTGACCACGTGCGTAGATGTGCCTTTTCTGGGCTGCTGCAGGCTGCTATTTTTAGGCTGAGGGGCCAATATCCATGACTCCTTTCCAGCCAGAGAACACCAGCTCCCAGCTGTCTGCTTTAACTTGGCTGGTTCTGAAAAATGGGGGTAACTACACAACACTTTTTAAAATTATTTATTTAAATAATTAAAAAATATGATGTGATTACCTTTCTCTTCCTGATAACAAGTCTTGCTTAAGCTGACAGCTGAAGGTTGCAGCCCCCCATCTGTCAGTTTTGCCTGGCTGGATATCAAAAATGCACGCCATTTTTTAAAAATTACTTATTTACAGCCCAGGAGCCGGCTGATGAATATTTCCATCAGCAGCTCCATCTCTCACTGTTATTAGCAGCAGCAGGCATCCGCTGATGGGAGCAGTTGTTGGGAGCAGAGGTAAATTTTATATCTCCGATCACAGCTGCAGACTCATGTCAGCATGGGAACCATGGTTCTCTGATTGGCGGTAATGATTTTACCATTGATCAGAAGCAGTGTTTGCTGTGCTTTCATGCACGTGTCAGTGTGGCAAGCACTGAATGTTCAGGACCCACCATTCAAGTGAATAGGGTCCAGGTTCGTGTCCGGATACTGTTTTGGTACCCAAACCAGAACTTTTTGTAACTGTTTGGCTGAATCCGCTGGACCTGAACATCCAGGTGTCCACCGTCTCTAGTAGAGAGTTGCAAAAGTCAAGACGAGAAAGAATAAGAGCAATGGTAAACATTTTTGCAGAGTCAAAAGTAAGAAAAGGTTGAATTCTAGAAATGGTTTTGAAGTGTAGACGACATGAGCGAGCGAGTGATCAAATTTAGGGAGTAGTGTTGAGCATTCCGATACCGCAAGTATCGGGTATCGGCCGATATTTGCGGTATCAGAATTCCGATACCGAGTTCCGATATTTACCGCATATCGGATACCGGAATCGGAAGTTCCCAGAATTCAAACTGCACTAATTCAGCCAATGAGGAATGATTGCAAGTGTGGGCACATCCTGTTCAGCATGGTGGGCATGTAACTACTGGCAAGGCTGTGATTGGCTGCTGAAATGATGTCATGATGCACTATAAAAAATGCTGCCGCCATTTTGGGCTCACTCTGCTGTGAATTCAGTTAGGGACAGGACGCTGTGTTCTGACTGAGGGCCAGTTGAGATAGCGATTTGCTTCATTGCGCTTTTCCCAGGCTAATTTAGCAACCACTGTGTTCACCTTGCTTTTGCCTTCCAGCGCTGTTTTCACAGCGTTCTGCAAGGTCTCTGTGTGTGTGTGCAGCTCACTCTGTAGTCTGGGTGCAGCCACAGCCGGTTGTATTCCGCTCAGGGTGGTTCACACTGCCTCATACTGTTCTATCCATTGTCCTTTTTTGCTAATAGTGCAGCCTGCTGCACATTTTTTCAAAAATTTCCTATTAGTGGCTTTCCACCCGTATTCAGCTAAATTGTGGAGAAACACTACATAGGATAACATAGAGGAGGTTTTTTGGGCCTTGCAGCGCCGTTTACGGCTGTCTGCACGGTCTCCATGTGAGTGCAGCTCGCCCTGTAGTCTGTGTGCAGCCACAGCCGGTTGTATTCAGCTCAAGGTGCGTCACTGCCTCATACCGTAAAATACATTGTCCTTTTTTGCTAATAGTGCAGCCTACTGCACATTTTTTCAAAAATTTCCTATTAGTGGCTTTCCACCCGTATCCAGCTAAATTGTGGAAAAACACTACATAGGATAACATAGAGGAGGTTTTTAGGGCCTTGCAGCGCCATTTACGGCTGTCTGCACGGTCTCCGTGTGAGTGCAGCTCGCCCTGTAGTCTGTGTGCAGCCACAGCTAGTTGTATTCAGCTCAGGGTGCGTCACTGCCTCATACCGTAAAATACATTGTCCTTTTTTGCTAATAGTGCAGCCTGCTGCACATTTTTTCAAAAATTTCCTATTAGTGGCTTTCCACCCGTATCCAGCTAAATTGTGGAAAACCACTACATAGGATAACATAGAGGAGGTTTTTTGGGCCTTGCAGCGCCGTTTGCGGCTGTCTGTACGGTCTCCGTGTGAGTGCAGCTCGCCCTGTAGTCTGTGTGCAGCCACAGCAGGTTGTATTCAGCTCAGGGTGCGTTACTGACTCATACCGTAAAATACATTGTCCTTTTTTGCTAACAGTGCAGCCTGCTGCACATTTTTTCAAAAATTTCCTATTAGTGGCTTTCCACCCGTATCCAGCTAAATTGTGGAAAAACACTACATAGGATAACATAGAGGAGGTTTTTTGGGCCTTGCAGCGCCGTTTACGGCTGTCTGCACGGTCTCCGTGTGAGTGCAACTCGCTCTGTAATCAGATCTGCCCCCCCAAAAAACAAATAAATAAAGTTCACTAAACAAACCACTTTACAGTTGTGTAGGCCACATTAGCTCATAATAAAGTCTAGTCCACACTTTAGAAAATTAGTGTTTCTTATACCTGTTAGGAGGAGCTGTTCAGGGATAAGCACACTAAGCCCTTAGTACTTTTCTGCTTATCTTTATCTGTCAACGAAGATGAAGAGGGCAGGGAGTAAGACACGTGGGCGTGGGCGCGGAGCAGGGAGAGGACGTTGTGATTCTGTGCCTGCTGCGGGCACCGGTGACTCATCATCACCCAGTTTCAGCAGGGAACAGTCCTTCATGCGCAGCTTTGTATGAGAGCGCCGTACACCGCTGCGTGAAGATCAAATTGAAGCCGTTGTCGGATGGATGGCAGCTAACGCATCGACTTCAATTAGTGCCACATCCTCTCAGGCACAGAGCACTGGAGAACAGCCATCTGTCTCTTCACCACCTGCCAAATTGCCCAGGCAGTCAGAGAGCCCAGGACAGGAGCCGTCTCTACTTCTGTTCTCTGAATCTCTTGGCTTGGAAACAGGGGGCCAGCCAAGCAGCATTGGAGAAATGGAAGAAGAGGCAGTGTGCAGTGATGCCCAACAGCTTTGTCTCTCTGACTCTGAAGAGGCGGGTGGGCCAGTGCCTCCGGTCACCACACCGCAGTACGCATCTGATGATGAGACTCAGGTGCCACTTTCTTGTGCGTACTGTGCTGCCGAGACTACCCAGGAGGAGCAGTTGGTGGCAGAGGGTAGTGTAGATGATGAGGTCCTTGACCCATCGTGGCGTGAGGTACAGGAAGGTGGTGGGAGCAGCTCTGAGGAAGAGATTCCCCGAATGGGCCAAAGAGGGAGAGGGAGGGGGAAGACTGCGGAGCCTGTAGCCTCCACTTCGGCACCCATTAGGAGCATGTCTCTTCCGAAAGTCAAAAAGGGCGCTCCCAAGACTTGCAGTGCCTGGTCCTTTTTTGACACAGTTGCAGATCACATTTGCTTTGTCAAATGCAAGCTGTGTAATCAGAAAGTCAAAAGAGGGAAAAGTGTCAGCAACCTCAATACCACAAATATGTGGAAACATGTGCGGACCAGGCACGCGGTGGAGTTACAAAAACACACTGAAGACCTAGGCCAACCAACAGCGGCAGCTACCACCTCTTCAGCTTGTGTTGCCTCTACCTCCAGCTCACACACAGCTGGTTCAGCTTCCTCCCAGGATCACCATGGAAGAACCTCTGGCACTGTTGTCCAGAGACCCACTGTAATTCCACCCACAGCACCACGTTCCCAGTCATCCTCACACTCCCAGCCCAGTCTACAGCCATCAGTAGTACAGGCATAGGAGAAAAGGCGGCCATTCTCGGCAAACCACCCCCGAGCACAGGCTCTGAATGCAGGCATTGCCAAACTTCTGTCACTGGAAATGCTCTCATTCAGGCTGGTGGAGACTGACAGCTTCCGTGACTTGATGGCATTGGCAGTCCCACAGTACAATGTGCCCAGCCGCTTTTATTTCAGCAGGCAAGCCGTCCCTGCCCTGCACAAGCATGTGGAGGGACACATAAAACATGCGCTACTGAACGCCGTCAGTAGCAAGGTCCACCTCACCACCGATGCATGGACCAGTCAACATGGACAGGGGCGATACCTTTCCCTCACTGCCCACTGGGTTAATGTTGTTGAGCCGGGTACAGATTGTGCGAGTGGCGCAGGACGTGTCCTGCCCACTCCAAGGATTGCAGGAATCCAGTCTGTACGCATTGACTCCTCCTCATAAACAAGTTCCTCAGAATCATCGCTGCAGGAGCCGTCACAGTCCACCTCCACATGGACCCATGAATGTTTACCTGTTACGACCGACATGAGCACAGCCGTGGCCAAACGTCAACAGGCCGTACTGAAATTAGTTTCTTTGGGTAATCGAAGCCATACAGCGCAGGAGCTCTGGAATGCCATAAAGCAGGAGAGCGATGTGTGGTTTATGCCAGCGAATCTCCAGCCAGGCATGGTAGTGTGTGACAATAGCCGAAATCTGGTGGCAGCTTTGGCCCTTGGCAACCTCACTCACATCCCATGTCTGGCACATGTGCTCAATTTGGTTGTGCAGAGTTTTCTGAGGGACTATCCGGATCTTGATGCACTGCTGCACAAGGTCCGCCTAGAGTGTGCTCACTTGCGGCGTTCCAGCACGGCAAGATCGCACATTGCAGCTCTGCAGCGCCGATTCCGCCTTCCGGAACATCGCATCATATGTGACCTACCTACCAGGTGGAATTCCACGTTACATATGTTGGAGCGGTTGTGTGAGCAGCAGCAAGCAGTAATGGAGTACCAGCTGCATCAGGCGCAAAGAAGTCGCAATCCGCGCCGTTCAGACTTCACAACCACAGAGTGGGCCACTATGAAGGACGTCTGCCAGGTTTTGCGTCCCTTCGATTATTCCACGCGGATGGCGAGTGCAGATAATGCACTAGTCAGCATGACTGTCCCCCTTATCTGCCTGCTTCAACAAACACTGCAAGCGCTAAGGGATGATGTTGTGGAAGAGGTGGAGGATGAGGAGTCAGCATTTCCATCAGCTTCTGGACAGTCAGCGCCACATAGTTCCTCACAAAGGCGTAGGCAGGGGACACTTTGTGAGGGGGATGAGGAGGAGTCAATGGAGGAGGAAGACATCCGTCCAGAGGAGGGATTTACACAATTGTCCAGTAGTCAGTGTGTACAGCGAGGGTGGGGTGATGAAGAGCGGGCAGAGATCACGCCTCAAGCAGGGGACAGCGTTTCTTGGCCAGTTGGCAGTTTGCAGCACATGGTTGATTTCATGCTGCAGTGCCTGAGAAACGATCGCCGCATCGACCACATTCTCAACATGGCTGATTATTGGGTGTACACCCTCCTCGATCCTCGCTACCGGGACAACGTACAAAACCTCTTCACACCATTGATCCGGGAGCATAAAATGCGGGAGTACCAAGACACACTGGTGAATTCCATCATCTTCTCCAGTCCAACTGAGAGCAGTGCTGCTAGTGCTTTTCAAAGCAGCTCAGTGCGTCGAGGCAGTGGAGGAGGCTCTGCACAAAGAGGGAGCAGAAGCAGTGCCTCTGCCCAAGACAAGACCAGTATGGCCCAACTGTGGCACAGTTTTGTGTGCCCGCCCCAAATGTCTACACTATCACCGGCGGCTCCAGTCAGCAGGAGGCAACGGTTCCGTCAGATGGTGACAGACTACATGTCTTGCCTTCTTACTGTACTCCCAGACGACTCTTCCCCGTTCAAGTTTTGGGTCTCTAAGCTGGATACATGGCCAGAGCTAAGCCAGTATGCATTGGAGGTGCTGGCTTGCCCTGCGGCTAGTGTCTTATCGGAACGCGTCTTTAGTGCCGCAGGTGGTATACTAACAGACCGTCGCATGCGACTATCCTCCGATAATGTTGACCGGCTTACTTTTCTGAAAATGAACCAGGCCTGGATCTCGCAGGAATTTGCCACTCCTCTTCCTGATTAAATAATTGGGTGTCTACAGTATCCAGGTCTCCTGTTGTGTTCATCTTTCTACCACCTGAACTGTAATTCCTGGGCTCCTACACTGCCAGTTGAGGCTCAGAAGTGCCGTCTGCACAGTCAAAACATACGAACTAGTGTTATTGGGTTTCAGTAACGTCAGCTGATCCTCAGCTGTGTAGCCGGCAATGTGTCCTGCCACCGCCACGCTGACACAACTGAAATTTAAGGGAACCTGTCCCCCCCCTGGTGTTTGTTACTGAAAGAGCCACCTTGTGCAGCAGTAATGCTGCACAAGGTAAAGGTAGCTCTTTTAGTTTAGCTCCTTGCACACGCGGAACTTAACACTTATAAAATGTGTCCACTGATACCGTAAAACCGTCCCGGAGGTGGGACATTCCTTCGTAATGGGACGCAGCACAGCCGTCGTTCCTACCCCCTTGGTGCCGTGCGCCGCCTCCTCAGCGTTGTTTGAAGCTGTCCCGGAGCCTGCGCTGTTCTGTTATCCCTTTGCCATGCACACTTAGCGCTGCCCGTCTTCTGACATCATTTGGTGTCAGGCTGGCTGCGCCTGGGCGGCCGTGCTGCCCGGGACGGTTTCACGGTATCAGGGGACACATTTTATAAGTGTTTAGTTCTGTGTTTGCAAGGAGCATAGGTAAGAGTCACCTTTTCCTTTTGCATCCTTAGTGCTGCACAAGATGGCTCTTTCAGCTACAAACGCCTTGGGGGGGTTAAAGGTTCCCTTTCAACTTGCTCCAATTAGGCTTTGGCCTACACTCTGTTCCTCTGCTCCTTCTGCTGTCCCTGGGCTCTAATGCTGCCAGTTGGTGCCTGCAAGTGCTGTCCGCACAGTCAACAGTCACTCCTTGTTATTGGGGTTCAGTAACGTCAGCTGTTCCCCAGCTGTGTGTGCGGCAATACCTCCAATCTGCTCCTGCTGCTGTCCCTGGGCTCTAACACCGCCAGTTGGTGCCTGGAAGTGCTGGCTGCACAGTTAACATTTGCTGCCGTGTTATTGGGTTTCAGTAACGTCAGCTGATTCCCAGCTGTGGATCTGGCAAAACCTCCTATCTGTTCCTCCTGCTGTCCCTGGGCTCTAACACCGCCAGTTGGTGCCTGGAAGTGCTGTCCGCACAGTCAACAGTCGCTCCTCTGTTATTGGGGTTCAGTAACGTCAGCTGTTCCCCAGCTGTGTGTGCGGCAATACCTCCAATATGCTCCTCCTGCTGTCCCTGGGCTCTAACACCGCCAGTTGGTGCCTGGAAGTGCTGGCTGCACAGTTAACACTTGCTGCCGTGTTATTGGGTTTCAGTAACGCCAGCTGATTCCCAGCTGTGGATCTGGCAAAACCTCCAATCTGCTCCTCCTGCTGTCCCTGGGCTCTAACACCGCCAGTTGGTGCCTGGAAGTGCTGTCCGCACAGTCAACAGTCACTCCTCTGTTATTGGGGTTCAGTATTGTCAGCTTTTCCCCAGCTGTGTGTGCGGCAATACCTCCAATCTGCTCCTCCTGCTGTCCCTGGGCTCTAACACCGCCAGTTGGTGCCTGGAAGTGCTGGCTGCACAGTTAACACTTGCTGCCATGTTATTGGGGTTCAGTAACGTCAGCTGCTCCCCTGCTGTGTATCCGGCAATGTGTCATGCGACCGCCACGCTGGCACACTAACAGACATTAACATGCCTCCAGTGCAGGCTTCGGCCTACACTCTGCTCCTCCTGCTGTCCCTGGGCTCCAACACTGCTGGTTGCTGCCCGGAAGTACTGTTTGCACAGAGCCAAACACCTCGCCAATGTGTTAGTGGGGTTCAGTCACGCCTGCTGCTCCCCTGCTGTGTATCCGGCAACGTGTCATGCGACCGCCACGCTGGCACAACTAAAATTTAAGGGAACCTGTCCCCCCCAGGCGTTTGTTACTGAAAGAGCCACCTTGTGCAGCAGTAATGCTGCACAAGGAAAAGGTGCCTATTTTCGTTGTGCTCCTTGCACACGCTGAACCTAACACTTATGAAATGTGTATCCTCACACCGTTAAACTGTCCTGGAGGTGGGACTTTCCTTTGTTATGTGACGCAGCACAGCCGTCATCCCTACCCCCTTGGCGCCGTGCGCCGCCTCCTCAGCGTTGTTTGATTCTGTCACGGACCCTGCGCTGTTATGTTATCCCTTGGCCATGCACAGTTAGCGCTGCCTGTCTTCTGACATCATTTGGTGTCAGGATTGCTGCGCCTGTGCGGCCACGCTGCCCGAGATCCCACCTTGCAGTGTCGTCTAACGTAATCCCACGGCGGGCCTGGGATCCATGGGCATGCGCAGTGCATATCCTCGCCTCTCACTCCCTTCCTTCCGGCTTCTTCAGACTGTGCGCCGTCAGCTGCCCGGAAGTGCTAGCTGCACAGAGAAAAACACAAATGTGTCAGTGGGTTTCAGCAACGCCAGCTGTTCCCCTGCTGTGTAGCCAGCAACGTGTCCTGCAAACGCCACGGAGACACAGCAGACCTAAAACTGCCTCCAGTGCAGGCTTCGGCCTACACTCTTCTCCTCTCCTCCTCCTGCTGACCCTGGGCTCTAACACCGCCAGTTGGAGCCCGGAAGTGCTGGCTGCACAGAGCAAAACACCCGCCAATGTGTCAGTGGGGTTCAGCAACGCCAGCTGTTCCCTTGCTGTGTAGCCGGCATCGTGTCCTGCAAATGCCACGCAGACACAACAACTGAAATTACAGGGAACCTGTCCCCCCCCCCCCAGGCGTTTGTATGTATAACAGCCACCTTGTACAGCAGTAATGCTGCATTTGTTCAAGGTGGCTCATTAAGTTATTCTCCTTGCACACGTCGAACTCAACATGTAAAAAATGTGTCCCCTGAAACCATTAAACCGTCCCTGAGGTGTGACTTTCCTTTTTAATGACAGGCAGCAACCCCCTTGGTAGCGCTGCCCGTCTTCTGACATCATTGGTTGGCTGGCTGCGCCTGTGCATCCGCCCTGCCCGACACAACGCCCCTCGGTGTCTTATTTATCTTGACTGCGAGGGTGTGATTGATGGGTATGAGCAGTGCATATCTTCGCCTGTCTTCACTCATCTCCTTCCGCCTTCTTCAGACTGTGCGGCTTCATGGCCGTGGCATGCGATAAGGGATCAGCTGACGCCGCCAGTCTGAATCAGGTGTAAGGACATGTGTGAGAGGCGAACATATTTACTGCGCAAGGCCATGAATCCCAGCCCGCAGTGTGAATTAATGAAAAGACACTGCGGGGCTGGGATTCATGGGCATCGCTAACCGCACCGGCCGACATGAAATGAGGTCAGAAGACGGGCAGCGCTAACAGCGCATGGCCAAGGGATAACACAACAGCGCAGACTCCTGTACAGCAAATGACGACGCTCAGGAGGCTGCGCCCAGCACCAAGGTGGTATTTTTGACAGCTGTGCTGCGTCTCATTAAGAAGGCAAGTCACGCCTCCAAGACAGTTTGACTGTATAAGGGGCTAAATTTTATACGTGTTTCATTCAGCGTGTGCAAGGAGCAAAATTTAAAGAGCAACCTTTTACTTGTGCAGCATTACTGCTGCAGAATGTGTGGCTCTTCTAGTTTCTAGCACCTGAGTGGGGGTTAAAGGTTACCTTTGAAATTGGTTCAATTTGTCTTCAGCCTACACTCTGCTCCTCCTGCAGACCCTGGGCTCTAACACCGCCAGTTGATGCCTGGAAGTGCTGGCTGCACAGATTAAAACACCCGCCAATGTGTCAGTGGGGTTCAGCAATGCCAGCTGTTCCCCTGCTGTGTAGCCGGCATCGTGTCCTGCAAACGCCACGCAGACACAACAACTGAAATTAAAGGGAACCTGTCCCCCCCCCAGGCGTTTGTATTGATAACAGCCATCTTGTACAGCAGTAATGCTGCATTTGTACAAGGTGGCTCATTAAGTTATTCTCCTTGCACGCGTCAAACTCAACACGTAAAAAATGTGTCCCCTGAGACCATTAAACCGTCCCTGAGGTGTGACTTTCCTTTTTAATGACACGCAGCAACCTCCTTGTTAGCGCTGCCCGTCTTCTGACATCATTGGTTGGCTGGCTGCGCCTGTGCATCTGCCCTGCCCGACACAACGCCCCTCGGTGTCCTATTTATTTTGACTGCGAGGGTGTGATTGATGGGCATGAGCAGTGCATATCTTCGCCTGTCTTCACTCATCTCCTTCCGCCTTCTTCAGACTGTGCGGCTTCATGGCCGTGGCATGCGATAAGGGATCAGCTGACGCTGCCAGTCTGAAGCAGGTGTAAGGACATGTGTGAGAGGCGAACATATTTACTGCGCAAGGCCATGAATCCCAGCCCGCAGTGTGAATTAATGAAAAGACACTGCGGGGCTGGTATTCATGGGCATCGCTAACCGCACCGGCCGACATGAAATGAGGTCAGAAGACGGGCAGCGCTAACAGCGCATGGCCAAGGGATAACACAACAGCGCAGACTCCTGTACAGCAAATGACGACGCTCAGGAGGCTGCGCCCAGCACCAAGGTGGTATTTTTGACAGCTGTGCTGCGTCTCATTAAGAAGGCAAGTCACGCCTCCAAGACAGTTTGACTGTATAAGGGGCTAAATTTTATACGTGTTTCATTCAGCGTGTGCAAGGAGCAAAATTTAAAGAGCAACCTTTTACTTGTGCAGCATTACTGCTGCAGAATGTGTGGCTCTTCTAGTTTCTAACACCTGAGTGGGGGTTAAAGGTTACCTTTGAAATTGGTTCAATTTGGCTTCAGCCGACACTCTGCTCCTCCTGCAGACCCTGGGCTCTAACACCGCCAGTTGATGCCTGGAAGTGCTGGCTGCACAGATTAAAACACCCGCCAATGTGTCAGTGCGGTTCAGCAATGCCAGCTGTTCCCCTGCTGTGTAGCCGGCATCGTGTCCTGCAAACGCCATGCAGACACAACAACTGAAATTAAAGGGAACCTGTCCCCCCCCCCAGGCGTTTGTATTGATAACAGCCATCTTGTACAGCAGTAATGCTGCATTTGTACAAGGTGGCTCATTAAGTTATTCTCCTTGCACGCGTCGAACTCAACACGTAAAAAATGTGTCCCCTGAGACCATTAAACCGTCCCTGAGGTGTGACTTTCCTTTTTAATGACACGCAGCAACCTCCTTGGTAGCGCTGCCCGTCTTCTGACATCATTGGTTGGCTGGCTGCGCCTGTGCATCCGCCCTGCCCGACACAACGCCCCTCGGTGTCTTATTTATTTTGACTGCGAGGGTGTGATTGATGGGCATGAGCAGTGCATATCTTCGCCTGTCTTCACTCATCTCCTTCCGCCTTCTTCAGACTGTGCGGCTTCATGGCCGTGGAAATAGCTAGAAGAGCATAACCCAATAGAATAAAACATAACTTTTACTAATAATATTAAAAGGTGGACAAACCAATACAAAAGAAATAAATAAGTGCTCACGCCGCAAACTGTGCTCAGATAAAAAATGGTTAGATCTCACCAATCATGGATGCAGGGTCCCCATATAAATGGTAGAGATCCCTCTGGAGTTCCAGTAGTTGTGGGATACAGAAATGGGGAGGAAGCGGGGAACCTGTTTCCTTAACCCCTGTCGTGCCCCAGTAATAGCTCCTGTCCTTACAAGGACAGGCCCAAATCAGTCCCACTACGGACACCCTCCAAAAAGTGTTAGATGTAGTAGTAGATAGCGTCTCCCAACGCGTTTCTTCTTCAATCACAAAGATTCATCAGGGGAGTATTTCATGGCCAACCGCCCCAAGTACAGCTAACAAGTCCGTAAAAGACAATTCAAAGTCCAAATGAGCATAGCCTATACGCAGTGGCTGTATGGCTTACAGATGATATTCAGGCAAATACAGGCAGACCTGTGTGCTGTCTGCCTGCAAGAGAAAAGTGAGCCGTGGCATGCGATAAGGGATCAGCTGACGCCGCCCAGTCTGAAGCAGGTGTAAGGACATGTGTGAGAGGCGAACATATTTACTGCGCAAGGCCATGAATCCCAGCCCGCAGTGTGAATTAATGAAAAGACACTGCGGGGCTGGGATTCATGGGCATCGCTAACTGCACCGGCCGACATGAAATGAGGTCAGAAGACGGGCAGCGCTAACAGCGCATGGCCAAGGGATAACACAACAGCGCAGACTCCTGTACAGCAAATGACGATGCTCAGGAGGCTGCGCCCAGCACCAAGGTGGTATTTTTGACAGCTGTGCTGCGTCTCATTAAGAAGGCAAGTCGCGCCTCCAAGACAGTTTGACTGTATAAGGGGCTACATTTTATATGTGTTTCATTCAGCATGTGCAAGGAGCAAAATTTAAAGAGCAACCTTTTACTTGTGCAGCATTACTGCTGCACAAGGTGTGGCTCTTCTAGTTTGTAACAACTGAGGGGGGGATAAAGGTTTCCTTTGAAATTGGTTCAATTAGGCTTCGGCCTACACTCTGCTCCTCCTGCAGACCCTGGGCTCTAACACCGCCAGTTGGTGCCCGGAAGTGCTGGCTGCACAGAGAAAAACACCCGCCAATGTGTTAGTGGGGTTCAGCAACGCCAGCTATTCCCCTGCTGTGTAGCCGGCAACGTGTCCTGCAAACACCACGCAGACACAAAGCTGCCTCCAGTGCAGGCTTCGGCCTACGCTCTACTCCCCCTGCTGACCCTTTGCTCCAACACCGCTAGTTGGGCCTCTAGGAAGACATAGTAACATAGTAACATAGTTAGTAAGGACGAAAATAGACATTTGTCCATCCAGTTCAGCCTATATTCCATCATAATAAATCCCCAGATCTACGTCCTTCTACAGAACCTAATAATTGTATGATACAATATTGTTCTGCTCCAGGAAGACATCCAGGCCTCTCTTGAACCCCTCGACTGAGTTCGCCATCACCACCTCCTCAGGCAAGCAATTCCAGATTCTCACTGCCCTAACAGTAAAGAATCCTCTTCTATGTTGGTGGAAAAACCTTCTCTCCTCCAGACGCAAAGAATGCCCCCTTGTGCCCGTCACCTTCCTTGGTATAAACAGATCCTCAGCGAGATATTTGTATTGTCCCCTTATATACTTATACATGGTTATTAGATCACCCCTCAGTCGTCTTTTTTCTAGACTAAATAATCCTAATTTCTCTAATCTATCTGGGTATTGTAGTTCTCCCATCCCCTTTATTAATTTTGTTGCCCTCCTTTGTACTCTCTCTAGTTCCATTATATCCTTCCTGAGCACCGGTGCCCAAAACTAGACACAGTACTCCATGTGCGGTCTAACTAGGGATTTGTACACAGAGGCAGTATAATGCTCTCAGTTGCTGCCTGGCACTGGCTGCTCCAGGTAAGTTTATCATTAACTAGGATCCCCAAGTCCTTCTCCCTGTCAGATTTACCCAGTGGTTTCCCGTTCAGAGTGTAATGGTGATATTGATTCCTTCTTCCCATGTGTATAACCTTACATTTATCATTGTTAAACCTCATCTGCCACCTTTCAGCCCAAGTTTCCAACTTATCCAGATCCATCTGTAGCAAAATACTATCTTCTCTTGTATTAACTGCTTTACATAGTTTTGTATCATCTGCAAATATCGACATTTTACTATGTAAACCTTCTACCAGATCATTAATGAATATGTTGAAGAGAACAGGTCCCAATACCGACCCCTGCGGTACCCCACTGGTCACAGCGACCCAGTTAGAGACTATACCATTTATAACCACCCTCTGCTTTCTATCACTAAGCCAGTTACTAACCCATTTACACACATTTTCCCCCAGACCTAGCATTCTCATTTTGTGTACCAACCTCTTGTGCGGCACGGTATCAAACGCTTTGGAAAAATCGAGATATACCAAGACAATTTTGAATAAGTCCACATCCTGGTTCCAGCACCGTCAGCTGGTTCCAGGTAGTGTCAAGGTCACTTACACCCCTATACCTTGTCCCGTCGTGTTGCAGTCGGGTTAGCCAACTCCATGGTGCCTCCAGTTTAGGAGCTTCCTATGTGGGCTGCGGGAAGTGGCAATCAAGGCTGGTTCTGTAGTGCCAGTAGGCCAAGCTCCCCCTGTAGGACTGTTGGTGTTCGGTAGCTGCGGCAGCCTCGTGGCCTAGCTGTTCTCTCTTCTCCTGTGGACCTTCTGCTCCACATCCTGGTTCCAGCACCATCAGCTGGTTCCGGGCAGAGCCTTTGGCTTAGGTGCCTCCTTCTGGGTATCCGAGTTCCGCCAACGTCAGGCGGTCCTTGATAGTGCTTTTTAGCACGGGTACCTCCTGCTTAGTAACCGGGTTCCAGCACCGTCAGCTGGTCCTCGGTCATGTAATTGGCTCTTGCACACTTGGGAAAAGCATCCGGGTTCCAGTACCGTCAGCTGGTTCTCGGCAGTGTCTGTGTCACGGGTACTCCCTCCTGCCCAGCCTGGTTCCAGCACCGTCAGCTGGTTTCGGGTAGTGTCAAGATCACTTACACGCCTATACGTTGTCCCGTCGTGTTGCGGTTGGGTTAGCCAACTCCATGGTGCCTCCAGTTTAGGAGCTTCCTATGTGGGCTGCGGGAAGTGGCAATCAAGGCTGGTTCTGTAGTGCCAGTAGGCCAAGCTCCCCTGTAAGACTGTTGGTGTTCGGTAACTGCGGCAGCCTCGCGGCCTAGCTGTTCTCTCTTCTCCTGTGGACCTTCTGCTCCACATCCTGGTTCCAGCACCGTCAGCTGGTTCCAGGCAGAGCCTTTGGCTTAGGTGCCTCCTTCTGCGTATCCGAGTTCCAGCAATGTCAGGCGGTCCTTGGTAGTGCTTTGTAGCACGGGTACCTCCTGCTTAGTAACCGGGTTCCAGCACCATCAGCTGGTCCTCAATCATGCCATTGGCTCTTCTACCTTCGGGTAGCCATCCAGGTTCCAGTACCGTCAGCTGGTTCTCGGCAGTGTCTTTTGCTCTTGTACCTTCTGCTCCCCATCCTGGTTCCAGTACCGTCAGCTGGTTCCGGGCAGAGCCTTTGGCTTAGGTGCCTCCTTCTGGGTATCCGAGTTCCACCAACGTCAGGTGGTCCTTGCTAGTGCTTTCAGGCACGGGTACCTCCTGCTTAGTAACCGAGTTCCAGTAACGTCAGCTGGTCCTCGGTAGTTCCATTGGCTCTTGGACCTTCGGCTACCCATGCGGGTTCCAGTACCGTCAGCTGGTTCTCGGCAGTGTCTTTTGCTCTTGTACCTTCTGCTCCCCATCCTGGTTCCAGTACCGTCAGCTGGTTCCGGGCAGAGCCTTTGGCTTAGGTGCCTCCTTCTGGGTATCCGAGTTCCACCAACGTCAGGTGGTCCTTGCTAGTGCTTTCTGGCACGGGTACCTCCTGCTTAGTAACCGGGTTCCAGTAACGTCAGCTGGTCCTCGGTAGTTCCATTGGCTCTTGGACCTTCGGGTAGCCATCCGAGTTCCAGTTCCATCAGCTGGTTCTCGGCATTTTCTCAGCCTTCTTGTACCTTCTGCTACATTTCCAAGTTCAAGACCCTAAAGACGACGACCCGGAAGACCACCCCTAAGATGACGACGACACCAGAGACGACAACCACTGAGATGACGACGACCCTGGAGACGATGACCCTGAAGACCACCCCGATGACAACGACGATGACTCGGGAGACGACGACCCTGGAGACGACGACATGGAAGACCGAGAAGCAGACGAACAAGAGGCTGCAGAACAAAGAGCAGAAGAACATTAAGCATAACACTTAGTATCAGAGCAAAAGATATTATCTACATTATAAGCAGAAGAAGACTAAGCAGTGTATGGGGGTGAGTCTGTTCCTCCTCATGGTGCCCCTGGATAAAGCCTGATGCTGCAGGCCAAACTGAACGCGGACAAATGTAACTCTTTTGTGATGGGCAGAACGGAAGGTGTAGTCTTCAAACTTTTATAGAAAACAACTACAGGAATGCCTGTCACAAATAAGAATATGATGAAGAAGTAGAATATGAAGAAGAATAATAGTTGAATAAAAAGAATATGAAGAATGTAACAAAAAAAATAATAGGTAGAAGATGAAGAAAAAGATGAATAAGGTGAAGAAAAAGTTGATGTCAAAGATGCTGATGATGATGAAGAAGAAAGTGTGGGAGAAGTAAAAAAAAAGGTGAAGGGCGTGGAAGTAGTGAAACATCAATATCTGACAAAATAAAAAAAATCTTAACATAGTCAATATCTTTGTAACTCTGAACGTCTTAAAAAAAATAAAATTCCTGCTATTCTATTTGATTGGGCTAAACCTCTATGCCTTTAATGTCTCCGCCACCTCCCCCAATACATCCTACATTATTCTTAGTTGTTTTCCTTCATGTAGAATGAACCTACAAGGAAAGAAAGGGTTTATTTTAATTCCAATATTTTCATCCCATTGACTTGCATTGGTATCGGGTATCGGTATCGGTGAGATCCGATATTTTTTGAATATCGGCCGATCCAATCCGATACCGATACTTTCCGATATCGGAAGGTATCACTCAACACTATTAGGGAGCGAATGAAAAATCGGAATCAAGTATGACTCCAAGACAGCCGGAATGTTGCTGGGGAGTAATGTTAGAACCACAGATGTAAATAGCAATAGCTGACATAGGTAGGATAGTCTCACATATAGAAAGATGTCTCAATTTTGCTGCTGCTATCTCTCCATGGTAAGACTCTGGCGCTGGCATCACTGGCATCAGATAAACCTGGGCAAATGCTGCAGCCAACTGGAATTTTGGGTATGTGTGTAGTGACCTGGATAATTGTGCTCTTTAGTTGTGAAACTAATGACATACTAGAGTCGTAGCCCAGGGCCACAAGCCAATGCACAGCGCCCCAAAATAATTGTTTAGTAATATCTTGACTATCAACTAGACCTCCCTTGTCCTCTTGTGTTTTCCGTAGTGTTGTTAGGCTTTAAATGGATTTTCTAGTTTTATGTCAGAAAAATGTACAGTGCCTTGCAAAAGTATTCGGCTCCCTGGAAATTTTCATCCTTTTTCCACATATCATGCTTCAAACATAAAGATAACAAATATAATATTTTGGGGAAGATGAAGAATCAACAACAAGTGGAACATAATTGTGAAGTTGAATAAAATTTATTGGTTATTTTAAATTTTTGTGGAAATTCAAAAACTGGAAAGTGGGGCGTGCAATATTATTCGGCCCCTTTAAGTTAATTCTTTGATGCGCCACCTTTTGCTGCGATTACAGCTGCAAGTCACTTGGGGTATGTCTCTATCAGTTTTGTACATCGAGAGACTGAAATTCTTGCCCATTCTTCCTTGGCAAACAGCTCGAGCTCAGTGAGGTTTGATGGAGTTCATTTGTGAACAGCAGTTTTCAGCTCTTTCCATAGATTCTCGATTGAATTAAGGTCTGGACTTTGACTTGGCCATTCTAACACCTGGATACGTTTATTTGTGAACCATTCCATTGTAGATTTTGCTTTATGTTTGGGATCATTGTCTTGATGGAAGACAAATCTCGGTCCCAGTCTCAGGTCTTTTGCAGACTCCAACAAGTTTTCTTCAAAAATGGTCCTGTATTTGGCTTGGCTGCATCTCTGATCAGTCTTCTCCTTGTTTGACATGAAAGTTTAGAGGGACGCCGGGTCTTGGTAGATTTGCAGTGGTATGATACTCCTTCCATTTCAATATGATCGCTTGCTCAGTGCTCCTTGGGGTGATTAAAGTTTTGGAAATCAATTTGTATGCAAATCTGGCTTTAAACTTCTCCACAATAGTATCACGGACCTGCCTGTTGTGTTCCTTGGTCTTCATGATGCTCTCTGTGCTTCAAACAGAACCCTGAGACTATTACAGAGCAGGTACATTTATACGGAGACTTGATTACACACAGGTGGAATATATTTATCATCATTAGGCATTTAGGACAACATTGGATCATTCAGAGATCCACAATGAACTTCTGGAGTGAGTTTGCTGCACTGAAAGTAAAGGGGACAAATAATATTGCACGCCCCACTTTTCAGTTTTTGAATTTCCACAAAAATTTAAAATAACCAATAAATTTCGTTCAACTTCACAATTGTGTTCTACTTGTTGTTGACTGTTCACCAAAAATTTAGAGTACATTTGGTATCTTTATGTTTGAAGCATGATATGAGGGAAAAGGCTGAAAAGTTCCAGGGAGCTGAATACTTTCACAAGGCACAGTTCTGGCCGAGCGCTTGTTACAGATCACGTCCCTGGTATTTTACATATTATAAGACACTTCCGGTTCACTATGCAGTCCTGGTTGGAAGGCACGCTGGCATCGGCTTCCCCCACGTGATGCGCTCCAAGGAGGAGGAGGCTGTCTCCGGCATTACAATGCATGGTATCACACGCGTCCAGCCGCAGCTGTTTGATCTGTATGATCACGGTCGTCACTTTTGATTGGTCCCTTCTCAGTTAAATGCTGCTCCATTTCCTCGATCCTTTATTCCCTCGTCAAAGAACAGGCGAAACGCGCGTCGGGCAGGTGCGGGCTACCACGGTTTCTCCCACTGGTCAGTATTCCACTTTATCTCCTCTTTGCACTTTATGGCACTATGACTCTTTGTCTTTATAGGAGTATTTCTTTATATTTATACCAGTTGTTTACATTTGGGTGTTATTATTGATTTATTAATTTTATTATGCACTGCATTTTACCTGATATTGGATATTGGCACATATATATTTTTTAATGATAATCACCCTATATGCCATGAACTTATCATGGGTTCTGGGGATCATGTAATGTGGGTACTTAACATGAGAAGTATTGAATATGTTTTATTGTCCACATAATTTTTTGTAATTTGATACCTACATGGTTTGATTTTTTGCTGTATTATTGTTAGTAGTGTGGTAATATTTTATATATCCCGTGACATCCCGCATTTATTTCCACCCTCTCTGTGTTCCCCTGCATTATGTATTTGTTATATATTTTTATGATTTAATAAATTATGATTTTCTATTTATACTGTAGTTGTGCATCATATTTTTAGGTGATATACAATTGAGTGGATGCACTCCATATATTCTTTTTTGGTTTTGTGTATTTACTTTAACAAGGACTGCAGACTGATACATTGCATCCAATTGTGCAGTTGCTGATGAGTTTAGCTTGCAGAGCATTGTACAGGCTGGATACAATTGTATCCATGTTTTGTTTTCTACTGTCCTTTCTTGACTTTTGAGATTTGTCTATTAGAAAGATCTAGAACTTTTCATTAATAATATTATTGATATGATAATAATTCTTCAGCACAGAGTCAGGTCAGTTCACAAAACAGGATAATTCCAATCTCTTTGCAGCTAATAAAAGGTTAAAGACGATCCTCCTGTTTTTCTGCTGTTGAATTAAACTTTGAGTTAATGTCCCTTTCATAACTTATGGACCCAGGTTACAGTGCGGAGCTGGCATTTCACAGGCGTTCAGCTTTTTTTGTTTCCTTTTTATGTTTATATTCCTGCTTTATGAGTCGACATTACTATAACTTTATTAATATGTTAGAAACATTGCAATGTGAAAAATGGACATATTAAACTTTACCTCTAAAGCTGTGATGGAATTTTATATTTTTATTGGCTTCTGTGAAATATGCAGTATCGAGCCAGCGCTGCATTTATCGTACACTGGATGTTGCTTGGTGATAAATGCTCGCGTGGTACAATGCATTAATGTTCTCTACTGAAATTAGTTATTTTGAAATATCTGCTGAAAACATAGCCTTGTAACAAATGGATCCGGTAAATAAGATTCCTTCACTGCTTTATTGGTGACTCACTTCATTTAAGCAACGAAAATGGAAAAGTCAAATCATTACTTAAAGCACACCTGTCCTTTCACACAAAACTTGTAGAAAAGCATGACCTTGCTGCCGATATCACAAGTTTTTCTGTGCATGGACCAGTCTACTACACTCAGGAACTTTTTAGGTTCTTGTGCTCTGTGGCTATTGACTGTTTCTTATTCAACAATATTCTCTCAGCACTATAGGTGCAAGAATTCTCTTTCCCTCATGTTCCAACTTGCATTGCACTTGCCCAATGGCTTACCTGTCCTGCACAGTAAACCCATCTGTACGTTATGCTTCTAAGCAATTTGACAGCCAGAACAGCTGGAGCAAAAAGAAAGAAACCCATCCCAATTCCCATTGAGAGACAAAACCCCACCCCCACTTCATGTAGAGAGGCAAAGACCCACCCCCACTTCATGTAGAAAGAGAAAGCCCCACCCTCCACTTCCTGTACAGACAAATACCCACCCCTCACTTTCTGTACAGAGACAAAGACCTGTTCCAACTTTGTGAACAGAAACAAACACCTGCCCCCATTCCATGTAGAGACACAAAGACCCACCTCACTTCCTGTAAAGGGAAAGAGACCCGCCCCACTTCCTGTAGATAAACACTGTCCACACTTCCTGTAGAGAGATAAAGATCGACCCATCACTTCCTGTAAAGAGACAAAGACCTGACCTCCACTTCCTGTAGAGAGACAAAGACTTGCCCCCAACTCCTGTAGATACAGACTGTTATGGACTGACTTGCGTTGGAGTAATGGTATTGCAACCACTAGGGGCAGCACGTGCAGGTAGCCTAGTCAGTACACAGAGCAGCAGTATACTCTTGGAATGAAGGAGCAGGTGAAAGGAAGCTTGACTAAAGGTTAAGAGCTCAAAAATCTCACAAGGAAAGAAGCACAATGCCAAGTTTAAGTAGGGTTTTCAATCAGGGTAGAGCCAATCAGGAACTCACGGTGGAGACAATCAGACTAGCTCAGTGGGACGAGTTGCTGCCTGGTGCAGAAGAGCTGCTGGCTTCGAGTGCTGACACAGACTCCCCCCGACCTCTCCCCCAAATACCAGCAGCTAGAAGATCCAAAGGGGAACCAACCTTTCCTCTGTCTATTTGCACCTCCGTGGTGTTGGCCTGCTTTTGGTGCAAATCCTAGTAATCAGCCCGCACTCTGTGTTCTTCCTATGAACTGGTTTTCACTTGGTGCACTTCATAGTTTTTTTTAGTTCTTTTCTTGGAATTAGCTGGCTTGGTGTGAACTGCCTGTTGATTTTGCCATCCTCTATGCACCTTCTGGGAATTGGCCAACTCTTCGTACCCTTATCACAAAGTAGTCCGCCCTCAATGAATTTCGTTGGACTCTGCTTCCCTTGTATGAATGTCCTGTGAATTAACCCCTTACCGGCATCGGACGTACTATACCGTCCGATGCCGGCTCCCCTGCTTTGATGCAGGGCTCCGCGGTGAGCCCGCATCAAAGCCGGGACATGTCAGCTGTTTTGAACAGCTGACATGTGCCCGTAATAGGCGCGGGCAGAATCGCGATCTGCCCGCACCTATTAACTAGTTAAATGCCGCTGTCAAACGCAGACAGCGGCATTTAACTACCGCTTCCGGCCGGGCGGCCGGAAATGACGTCATCGCCGACCCCCGTCACATGATCGGGGGTCGGCGATGCTTGTGAATGGTAACCATAGAGGTCCTTGAGACCTCTATGGTTACTGATTGCCCGTCGCTGTGAGCGCCACCCTGTGGTCGGCGCTCACAGCACACGTGCAATTCTGCTACATAGCAGCGATCAGCAGATCGCTGCTATGTAGCAGAGCCGATCGTGCTATGCCTGCTTCTAGCCTCTCATGGAGGCTATTGAAGCATGGCAAAAGTTAAAAAAAAAAGTTTAAAAAAATGTGAAAAAAAATAAAAAAAACATAAAAGTTTAAATCACCCCCCTTTCGCCCCAATCAAAATAAATCAATAAAAAAAATATCAAATCTACGCATATTTGGTATCGCCGCTCTCAGAATCGCCCGATCTATCAATTAAAAAAAAGTATTAACCTGATCGCTAAACAGCGTAGCGGGAAAAAAATTCGAAACGCCAGAATTACGTTTTTTTGGTCGCCGTGACATTGCATTAAAATGCAATAACGGGCGATCAAAAGAACGTTTCTGCACCGAAATGCTATCATTAAAAACGTCATCTCGGCACGCAAAAAATAAGCCCTCAACCGACCCCAGATGCTGAAAAATGGAGACGCTACGAGTATCGGAAAATGGCGCAATTTTTTTTTTTTTTTTTTTTAGCAAAGTTTGGAATTTTTTTTCACCACTTAGATAAAAAATAACCTAGTCATGTTTGGTGTCCATGAACTCGTAATGACCTGGAGAATCATAGTGGCAGGTCAGTTTTAGCATTTAGTGAACCTAGCAAAAAAGCCAAACAAAAAACCAATGTGGGATTGCACTTTTTTTGCAATTTCACCGCACTTGGAATTTTTTTCCCGTTTTCTAGTACACGACATGCTAAAACCAATTATGTCGTTCAAAAGTACAACTCGTCTCGCAAAAAATAAGCCCTCACATGGCCAAATTGACAGAAAAATAAAAAAGTTATGGCTCTGGGAAGGAGGGGAGCGAAAAACGAACACGGAAAAACGAAAAATCCCCCGGTCATGAAGGGGTTAAAAACCTGACTTTTCACTTTTTAAAAATAGGACCTCCCTCGATACACTTGCTTTCCCTGCCCTTACTTAAGTACTGGGGAATTGGCCTCATTTGCTTAAAAATTTACTTTTGCAGCCGGTAAGAAATGATAAAATTTGGCTTTTAACACCAGAGCCAGCTATAGGATTACCTACTGACTGGTTCCCTTTAAGCTTTACTCTGGCATAAAATATCAGCCAATGTCCTTAGATACAAATCATTGTGTTACAAATGAAAACAAAAATAACCCTGTAATGGAATATTGACTTTCATCTCCGTCTGCTGCTCTTCCCTTGTCAGGTGTTATGTATGCTGTTGACCTGGGGAGATGAGGAAACCTCAATGATACTTCAATGATGGGAAAATGAATATCGAGGAGCTTTCTATGTGCACCATGCACAGAAATACATTTTTAATTGTACGTGTTACAATAGTTACGAAACTTGAAAACTGCAGTCAACAATGACACAACACAGCAATCTGGTTGCAGAGTCAATAGTACAGTAAAATGACCACATCGCCCCGGCAAAGTCTCTTCTATCAGGTTTCTGAATAGTCTCCATACTATTGCACACATAAAAAAAAAATCCAAAAAACAGATCCTATCAAAGTCAGGGTGGTCTAACGAATATGCTTTTGGAAATATTTGCATTCTCCTTGATTTTACATTTCTGAAAATCTTTTCTTATCATTTTGTATCATGCCGGTCCCCTGTTATTCCTCCTGGAAATTTGTAACTAAATGAACACCTAGGCATTGGCATTCACCTTGTCAAAGTAATTAGTCATTGCAAACTCCGACCCTACAACTGCTGACAGAACAGTGGCAGAGTGCACTGACGACACAAACACGACGAATATATGTCAAATTATTCATACTGTCACAGTTCCACCCCTCAGTGTGTCTGGGATGCAGTTACTGACAGCTCAGCCATCCAATCTGGTACAAGGGTGTGCTGAAGCTGTCAGTACTTTTATTGGCAGCTCAGTCATTCAGTCTGGTACAGGGGCGTGCTGAGCTATCAGTGTGTTGATTGACAGCTCGACTATCCAATCTGAGTCTGGGAGGTGCTGGCTGTCTGCAAGTGTTCATTATCCCAGGTGATTGCCAGACTTTTTAAATGTGCTGTTACTTCCAGACATCAACCAGACATGCATTCAACCAAGTGTGGCTTGTTTCCTCAGTGCCTTGAGTTCTGTATGTTGATCTCTTGTTGCCTGACCTTGAAAGTGTTCTAACCATCCATCTGTTTAACCCTTTCAGCTCTGATCTGCTATCCTCCTGGTATTAGGACCTCGGAACGTTACCTGACTATGCTTTTGCCTCTTCCTTTTGTTTATGATGTACCCTTTTGTCTTCTGACCTTGGACCTTCTTGACCACTCTGACACATGGCTTCTCCGTGAGAATTGACTAGTGTCACATTAAGTCTGGTTTATACGTTTTTCTTTTTCGCCAGTATGGATCCTGTTCACACGTTTTGTGACCAGGAGGCAAATTTGATGCAGATGACTCAGGAGCTGGTGAGCGATTGCCATAGTCTAGAATCATTGCAATGTCAGTTGCATGGTCAGATAAATAATTTTATAAAGACCCCCATAACCCCCACTGCCGGCAGTGGCTGTGATGTCAGTACCGTCTGATGTACAGATGGTCTCTCCTGAACCTGTGATATCCCTCCCTGATAAGTTTTTGGAAGAGAATGACCAGTTTAGGGTATTTAGCGAGAGCTTAACTTAGTTTTTACCCTGTGACTGGGGGGGTCATCAGAGAAGAAGTTCCAGCGGGTGGGATTAATCATATCCCAACTGCGAGGGGATCCAAAGACCTGGGCATTTTCTTTGTCCCCACAAGCCCCAGAACTTTTTTTTTTTGTTTTTTTGACACTTTGGTCTGATATATGATGAACCTGACAGAATCCAGGTCGCTGAGGCTAAGTTGATGAGCCTGGAACAGCTGAAGACTACTGTACTGAGTTCCGGCAGTGGTATTCCAAAGTTCTATGGAACAATGCTGCTCTCAGGTGCCAGTTCCAAAAAGACCTTTCCGAAACCCTCAAGGATGCTTTGGTCCTTCATGACGCCCTTTGTTCTCTGGTGGAGATGAACAGTAGGTTGCTCGCTATACTTCCCGGGAGCAGGTCCATTTACCCGAGGTGAAGCCATTGGAGGTAAAAGTTGCAAGTATTCATGTTGTGGAGAGAAGATGAAGACAAGATCTCGGACTCTGTCTATGTTGTGGGGAGAATGTCTGAGTCTGGGTAACAACTGAGGTGGTCACCCAGACTCCAAAGTACCTTTATATTACTCTGATAAAATATTGATAAATACGATGTTATCCTTCAAGAACCAGGTGTTATCAACATTGCCGTTCATTGACGGTGGGTCTACTGTTAACTTGATTTGGGACTGGTTCTGAAGTTAGGGTTAGTGATAGTTTAAAAAGACCCAAGTTATCGCCTTTGACAAGACACAATTAGCTCACAATTTGGTCAAGAGAACAATGGTGGATTTCACTCTCCAAGTGGGAGCACTCCACTCTGAATCCATCTCCTGTTTTGTGTTGGATAATTTACCTGCTGGATTGGTACTGGGTTTCCATCGCTGCAGATTCACAATCCAGTTATTGATTGGTGTCAGAAGGAGATGGTGGAATGGAGCCCCATTTGTTTCAAGAAATGTCTAAAAATCATACAAAAATGCCTGAAGAGTCTTTTGGGGTACCTAAAGGACCTATGAGATGTGCTCTCGGAAAAAGAGGTGACGATACTACCTCCCCATCGTCCCTATGATTGCGCTATTGATCTTATTCATAGCGCCAAATTGGCTAAAGCTCGCCTCTACAATTTGTCGGGGCCTGAACACACTGCTATGAAAGAATATGTTAATGAAAGTTTATGGAAAGGTCATATCGGTCCTTTCTCCTCCCCTATAGCTGCTGGATTTTTCTTTGTGAAAAAGAATGATGGGGGTCTCCGTCCTTGCCTTGATTTCCGAGAACTAAACAAAATCACGGTTAAAATTACTTACCCACTTCCAGTCATCCCTGACCTATATAATTAGTGGCTGGGGACCAAGGTGTTTTCTAAACTTGATCTTAGCGGGGCTTACACTTTGATATGCACCCAAAAGGGTGATGAGTCGAAAACAGCATTTTTCATGTCTGATGGTCTTTTTGAAAACCTTGCCTCTTGGATTATTATTGACTTTGTCCTAAATGGGGATGTACACCTACTGGATCTTTTTTTCTTTTAAAATTTATGCATTTAATTGGGGCTAAAAATCATTTTTGAAATTGGATTGCATTAAAAAAAAGTGACCATTAGTCATCTTTAGTTTCTTTTTTGTTCTTTTTTTCTATCTTTTTCTGAACTCCTTTCAGCTGATTTATCACCAAAGACCACATAAAACTTCAACGTGCGGGAAAGTAAGTGCCTGTAAAAGCCAAACGGTGCAAAATTTTCAATGGAACCAGACTGTAAAAATTATCTTTAGACCCAAATACATGTATTTAAGGAAAAAACATGTCTCCTAAAGACATTGATAGGTTAAAGGGGTTGTCAAGAATTTGATTGGGCATTTTCTTGTGCTTGGACAAACTATCAAGCATTATGAAAAGTTGTATGGATCTGGGTCCTGGAACTTTAACCCCTTTACCCCCAAGGGTGGTTTGCACGGTAATGACCGGGCCAATTTTTACAATTCTGACCACTGTCCCTTTATGAGGTTATAACTCTGGAACGCTTCAACGGATCCTCATGATTCTGACATTGTTTTCTTCTGACATATTGTACTTCATGATAGCTGTAAATTTTTTTGATATTACCTGCATTTATTTGTGAAAAAATGGAAATTTGCTGAAAATTTTGCAATTTTCCAAATTTGAATTTTTATGCCCTTAAATCACAGAGATATATCACACAAAATACTTAAGTAACATTTCCCACATGTCTACTTTATATCAGCACAATTTTGGAACCAAATTTTTTTTTGTTATGGAGTTATAAGGGTTAAAAGTTGACCAGCAATTTCTCATTTTTACAACACCATTTTTTTAGGGACCACATCACATTTGAAGTCACTTTAATGGGTTCTATACAGTTGTGGCCAAAAGTATTGACACCCCTGCAATTCTGTCAGATAATACTCAGTTTCTTCCTGAAAATGATTGCAAACACAAATTCTTTGTTATTATTATCTTCATTTAATTTGTCTAAAATGAAAAAAACACAAAAACAATTGTCCTAAAGCCAAATTGGATATAATTACACACCAAACATAAAAAAAAGTTTATTAACCCTTCCGGTGTTTCACATGAATTTTTGGAATGTTTAACAAAAAATGAACTTTTCTTCACAAAAAATTTGCTTCAGCTCCAATTTGTTTTATTTTACCAAGGATAACAGGAGAAATTGGACCCCAAAAGTTCTTGTGCATTTTGTCCTGAGTACGATGATACCCCATATGTGGGGGTAAACCACTGATAGGGCGCATGGCACAGCTCGGAAGGGAAGGAGCGCTGTTTGACTTTTCAATGCAAAATTGGCTGGAATTGAGATGGGATGCCATGTTGCGTTTGGAGAGCCCCTGTGTTAGATCTCGAGATCCTGTCGCTGCACAGGGGAAATCACGAGCCAATTCCGCTGTGGTCTCCCATTCTTCTCCAGCCGCAGTGGAGCCTGCTCAGCGGAGACGTCGGTCCTAGCGTATGGCTCAGGCAAATACTGTGCGCTTGGTTATTGCTGCCCTTCCAGGCTCAGCCATTGTAGCCAGTACTGGTCAGCAGTGAGCAGACGCTTCTGGGACCTTGTCCTTCTTTTCTCCTTCTGAGCATGCCCAGGGAAGACCTCTCATTGGAGGTCGGGGGCACATGAGCAGGTCCTGTTGCAGCTCCTATATGTCCACTAGGAAGGTCCTGAAGAAGGTACAACTATAGAAGGTTTGTATGGCCGTACGGCCATGTGCTAGTATCAATTGTGTTTGGCTGTTGCCAGTGGATGCTCTACCACTCAGTCATATGTGGAGAGTCTGTTTAGCTCTGGGGCTGTACACTCAGGCAGGCAGCTAGCGTCAGTGGGGGCAATTAGCCTTGGCTTAGCATCTAGTTCCTTCATGTGTGCGGTTAGCACAGAAGAGTTCCAGAGCAAGCACAACCCTAGTTAGGGTAATAGTTTTCTGTGTAGCAGAAGCAACAGAGGTCACTTACATTTCACACGGGGTGAGGTTAACCCACGTGTGAGCTCAGTGTCCATCCGCCATTACTTAGCAGCAGGTATCTCTGCACAGTGGACCCCGGGCTGCGAACGCACCTCATATCTATCTCTCATTACTCAGTGCGTTCCGCTAGCCCTAACACCCTGATGTGCCTAAGAAGTGAAAACCCCCCAATTCTAACTGAAACCCTAACCCAAACACACCCCTAACCCTAATCCCAACCCTGACCATAACCCTAACCACACCCCTAACCCGAACACACCCCTAACCTTAATCCCAACCATACCCATAACCCCAACACATCCCTAAACCTAATCCCAACCCTAGCCACACCCCTAACCCTAATCCCAGCCATAACCCTAACCACACCCTTAACTCCAAACACACCACTAACCCTAATCCCAACCGTAAATGTAATCCAAACCCTAACCCTAACTTTAGCCCCATCCCTAACTTTAGCCCCAACCCTAACTTTAGCCCTAACCCTAACTTTAGCCCCAACCCTAACCCTAACTTTAGCCACAACCCTAACCCTAATGGGAAAATGGAAATAAATACATTTTGTTTATTTTATTATTTTTCCCTAACTAAGGGGGTGATGAAGGGGAGGGTTGATTTACTATTTATAGCATTTTTTTAGCGGATTTGTATGATTGGCAGCTGTCACAAAAATTGTTTTTGCGTCTCCACATTTTGAGAGCTATAATTTTTCCATATTTTGGTCCACAGTGTCATGTGAGGTCTTATTTTTTGCAGGACGAGTTGACATTTTTATTGGTACCATTTTCGGGCATGTGACATTTTTTGATCGCTTTTTATTCCGATTTTTGTGAGGCAGAATGACCAAAAACCAGCAATTCATGAATTTCTTTTGGGGGGCGTTTATACCATTCCACGTTTGGTAAAATTGATAAAGCAGTGTTATTTTTCGGGTCAGTACGATTACAGCGATACCTCATTTATATCTTTTTTATGTTTTGGCGCTTTTATGGGATAAAAACTATTTTATATAAAATATAATTATTTTTGCATTGCTTTATTGTGAGGACTATAACGTTTTTATTTTTTCGCTGATAATGCTGTATCGCATCTCGTTTTTTGCTGGACAAGATGACGTTTTCAGCGGTATCATGATTTTTTATATCCCTCTTTTTGATCGCGTGTTATTCCACATTTTGTTCGGCGGTGTGATAATAAAGCGTTGTTTTTTGCCTCTTTTTTTTACGGTGTTCACTGAAGGGGTTAACTAGTGGGACAGTTTTATAGGTCGGGTCGTTACGGACGCGGCGATACTAAATATGTGTACTTCTATTTTTTTTTTCTTATTTAGATAAAGAAATGTATTAATTGGAACAATACATATATTTTTTTTTCTTTATTTAGGATTTTTTTTTTTTTACACATGTAAATTATTTTTTTTTACTTTGTCCCGGGGGGACATGACTATATAGTATCAGATCGCTGATCTGACACTTTGCAGTGCACTGTGTCAGATCAGCGATCTGACAGGCACTGCAGGAGGCTTGCTGGCGCTTGCTCTGAGCATGCGCTTGTAAGCCACCTCCCTGCAGGACCCAGAAGCAGCCCCGTGGCCATTTTGGATCCAGGCCTGCAGGGAGGAGGAGGTAGGAGACCCTCGGAGCATCGCGATCACATCACGTTTCTCCGAGGGTCTCAGGGAAGCACGCAGGGAGACCACTCCTTGCGCGATGATTCCCTATGCCGCCAGCACGCTGTGATCATGTTTGATCGCAGCATTCCCGGGTTAATGTGCCGGGAGCGGTCTGTGACATAGAGCCGGATGTCAGCTGTGATATTCAGCTGGCACCTGGCCACGATCGGCTGCGCTCCCCCCGTGAGTGCGGCTGATCGGTGATGACGTACTATCCTGTCGGGGGTCATAAGGGCCCATACCACCTCGATGGGATAGTACATCAGATGTCAGAAAGGGGTTAAAGGTTCAGGATTTTTTTTTTAAATCGCTTTTTTCTAAAATGGCGCCTCACAGATCTATGGGTTGTATGTCGTACTGCAAAATAGCTCTATTGTAGATGAATTCTGCAGAGCTGCAATACCACGCACAACCTACGTAGAGAGGTGGTGTTGCTTTTTCAAGAAGGCAGCATTTTTATTAGAATCCTGGACAATCTCTTTAAGCTTCAGGACTCATTTGTGTCACTTTTTCCTAGTGGTGATTAGCTGGGATATAAAACTGTAAAATATAGTTGTTATTTCCGATTTAGTTTCTATCGCAATGCTCCAGCAGAAGCCGCTAATGATCACTAGTGAACAGGACACAAAGAGCAGCACAAAGTGATTGTATCGGGGGGCACTTAGCGCTGATTGTGTGCGTTATCATGCTTTTTACTTATGGATTTCATCTTATTTGCATTTCGCCAGCAGAGTACGCACTGTCTTAAAGGCTGGAGTTAAATGCATTATTTGCCTCCGTAATTACAGTGTTTTACCCCATGTGTGATTACCGTAAATTACAATGAAAGGGAGAGAGAGGTTTTTAACCTAAATGAAGCCTCCTTTGTTGTAAATGCTGGAAATGTCTATAAAAAACGCCTAGAGAAAGCTCGTCACATATGCCATTATGTAGCAAATTCATCTTTATCATTTATTTACCAAAACAAATACGGTAAGCTGAAAAAAATATATTGTTCCTTTGCTTGTTTTAAATGATCACTGGTTATAACAAACATTGCATAAATCAATGGTACAAGCGAATGTAATATCACATCAGAGAAATATGCTTCTTTCCTTACTTATGAGCTATTTCTCTTCCCCCAGCATCCTGAATTCATTATTCACTCTTAAGCACTGCTAAAATCTATCTTCCTAAAGACAAAACAAACTGTCAGCTCACTGAGGAGTCAGATTACAGCTGCCTATTGAAATCTATGAAGAAGGGAGTAAGGAGGAGCAGAATGAGTCTCAAACCACTCTGCTGTTTTCTGGCAAATATGTTGTCTTTTATCTCACCCCACTGCTGGATTCACAACTACACTGCTCATTACTGCTGTATAATATCCTTCATATATGTGCTGCTTTCTAGTATGTATTTTATCCCACCTATTTCTATAGTCCCTCCTGAACTACTGAGCACACCTATATGATGTCCTCCATATTTCTGCTTTCAAGCATGTATATTATTCCAACCATGTCTTGATTCACAACTACACTGCTCATTAATTCCTGCTGTATAATATCCTTCATGTAATTGCTGCTATCTAGTGTATGTTTCATCCAATCCCACCCATTTCTAGATTCCCAACTACTTCTATATAATGTCCTTTTTACTGCTGCTTTTGAGCATGTGGATTAGTTCACCCATTTCTTGATTTACAGCTACACTGCTCATCAGAACTTTTGTATAACGGCCTTCATGTTGATGCTTTCTAATAAGTGTTTTGTCTCATTACAGTGCTTAAAAGGGGTTGCACAGTACATTTTTACTGATTAGGATAGATCATCAATATCAGATTGGTGTGGGTGCAACACCCGGAGCCCCCACTAATTAGCTGTTCCCAGTGGCAGCAGTGGCCGCATGTCATCAGTTACAGAGATGGGTGTCGCACTCTCCGCCGATTCAATGAAGATAGACCATCAGTATAAAAGTAGTGCACAGCATCTTTAATTCACAGCTACACTGCTCAGTATTGCTGTATATTGTCTCCCCTTCTACTGCTGTTTCTGAGCATGTTTCACGTAGGGACAGGATAGGAGAAATCCTCATGTCTGTGTGCGCTGTGTATTGGAGACATCATAGCAGCTATTGTCTACCTACTAGCTCAGAGACAAGTGAAAATTAGAGACAGGGAAAACTTGTAAAAATGCAGAATACAAGTTATGTAATTGCCAAAAAATAGAGTTATTCCTCTTTTACACATAAAACCGGCTATGCTGGAAAGTCAGCTGAAACAACAGAACATGAGACTCATCTTGATGTATATGGGTACTCTGGAAAAGCACTTACCCAGCAGATACATTTGACAAGGTGTTGTCGAAAGCAAGACAATGAATAAAGGCCACAGCGCCCTGCTGGTCTAATGGTTAGGAACAATATAGAACCAATGACATAGAACCTTAGGGCCTAGATTCATTAACGTTTACTTACTTTACATGAGAACCTGGAAAACTACACCAGATAGAGGAATCTGAGGAGACAGAAGAGTGCGACGAGGCGACAGAAGAGTGCAATGGGGTGACAGAAGAGTGCAACAAGGAGACAGAAGAGTGCAAGAGTGCAAAGGGGTGACAGAAGAGTGCGACGAGGAGACAGAAGAGTGCAAAATGGAGACAGAAGAGTGCAATGGGGTGAAAGAAGAGTGCGACAATGAGACTGAAAAGTATGACGGGGAGACTGAAGAGTGTGATGGGGAGACAGAAGAGTGCGACAAGGAGACAGAAGAGTGCAAGAGTGCAATGGGGTGACAGAAGAGTGCGACAAGGAGACAGAAGAGTGCAAGAGTGCAAAGGGGTGACAGAAGAGTGCGACGAGGAGACAGAAGAGTGCAAAATGGAGACAGAAGAGTGCAATGGGGTGAAAGAAGAGTGCGACAAGGAGACTGAAAAGTATGACGGGGAGACTGAAGAGTGTGATGGGGAGACAGAAGCGTGCCATGGGGAGACTGAAGAGTGTGATGGGCAGACTGAAGAGTGCGACGGGGAGACTGAAAACTGTGACGGGGAGACAGAAAAGTGCAATGGAGAGACAGAAATGTGCGACGGGGAGAAAGGGGGAGTGCAACAGGGAGACCAAATCGTGTGACGGGGAGACAGTAGAGTGTAATGGAAAGACAGAACAGTGCTACAGGGAGACCAAAGAATGTGACAGGGAGACTTAAGAATATGATAGGGAGACAGTAGAGTGTGATGGAGAGACACAAGAGTGTGACAGGGAGACATAACAGTGTGACGGGGATACAGAAGAGTGTAATGGTGAGGCAGAAGACCATGACAGGGAGACAGAAGAACATGACAGGGGACAGAAGAATGTGACATTGGAACAGAAGTATGCAACAGTAGACAGAAAAGTGTGAAGGGGATGCAGAATAGTATGACGGGGAGACAGAAGAGTGCAATGGGTAGACAGAGAAGTCTTATGGGGAGGCAGAAGAGCAAGGCGCGAAGGCAGCAGAGTGTGACTGTGAGGCAGAAGAGTGTGACAGGTGACAAATGAGTGTGATGGGGAACAAAAGGGTATGACAGGTTACAAAAAAAGTGTGACGGGGAAACAGAAGAGTGTAACGGGGAGACAGAAGAGTATCACAGGGACATAAAAGTGTGATGAGGGACAAAGGAATGTAACAGGGACAGAAAAGTCGGACGGGAGACAGAAGAGTGTGATGGGGAACAAAAGAGCGTGACCTGTGACAGAAGAGTGTGATAGAGAGATAGAAGAGTGTAATGGAGAGACATATGAGTGTGATGGGGACAGAAAACTTTGAAGGGGAGAGCATCTGGATGGGGACTTGAGTATATTGAAAGGACAAAGGGTTCTGAAGAGGAAGGAGGGGTCTGGAGGGGACAGAGGAGGGATTCTGGAGAGGACAAAGGAGGGGTCTGGAGGGAACAGTGGAGGGAACCTTGGGAGGACAGAGGAGGGAGTCTGGTGGGGACAAAGTAGTGTTCTGGAGGGGGCAGAGAAGACAGCCTGGAGGGGACAGATGAGGGTGTCTGGAGTGGACAAATGAGGAGTCTGGAGTGGACAGAGGATGGAGCCTGGAGGGGACAGAGAAGGGAGTCTGGAGGAGAAAAAGGAGAGTTATGGAGGGGGCAGAGGAGGGAGTCTGGAGGGGACAAATGAGGAGTCTGGAGGGGACAGAGAAGGGAGTCTGGAGGGGACAAAGGAGGGAGTTTGTAGGGCATGGATGGGTTTGGTGCAGTCAGAAGTCTAAAAAATCCATGGGTCTAGGAGGAACAGGGTTACTCTAGAAAAGACAAAGTTATTTAGTCTGGAAGAGAGGTCAAAGGAGTCTGGAATCTATCCGGGGGGTCTGAAGAGGGCGTGATTACGTGAGCTCCAGGCACCCGTGGTAAGTCCCCTCGAAAAGGGTCAGAATGGAAAGCCTGGGGGACACGAGTGCTACCTCCAGTTAGACCCCGGACACGTGGCAGCTGTCCCAGCAGGACAGACAGACATGCAGGGCTAATAGATGTCGTGGAGCTGACACAGGTGGTACTGTCGTTGTCCAGAGGTATGAATGTCTGAATGGCGGGACGTGAAGGAACTGGCATAGCCAGAATGGTCGTTGTCCAGAATAGCCGGATAACAGGTAGCTGATAGTCTGCGGGACAAACAGTGTAAGCGGAGAACTGGCAGAACACTTCAAAAGCTAAAGCACTCACTAGCCAAAACCAGAAACTAGCAACATAGGATACTTGTTGCTCCGGCACCCTCCTTATGGCGGAGGGGCTAGAAATAGTAATTACTAACACGCCATTGGTCAGAAGTACTTTTTGAAAAATGCGCGCTGTCTCTTTAAGAGACTGAGTGCGCGCGCTCGTGACCTAAGCACTCTACCCTAGGACCTGCTGGTCATGCGCTAGGAAGCAGGGGGAAGAGAGGAAGCAGAGGCTGCACAGGACGGCATGGGGCTGGCGCAGATTGGGAGTCCCGACGGGGACCCCACAAAGGTACAGGACCAGGTGTAACAATACATATGTAGCAGCCACCAAGTTGATGGCTATTGCACTATCTCAGTAGAGCAGCACAGGTAATTCTCATTGCTATTTGTCTCCAATTCACGCTGAATGGTGCAGCTGTGCACATAATGTTTCCCATAAGTAGGGTTGAGTGACTTTTGTTTTTTTAGGGGCGGGTCAGGTTTCACGAAACCCGACTTTCTCAAAAGTTGGGTCGAGTGAAATCGGCCGATCCTATTAAAAAGTCGGAGGCGGGGTCGGCCGAAACACGAAACCCAATGCAGTGAAATGGGATACTAATGGTTCCCAGGGTCTGAAGGAGAGGAAACTCTCCTTCAGGCCCTGGGATCCATATTTATGTGTAAAATAAAGAATAAAAATAAAAAATAGGGATATACTCACCCTCGGACGCGCCCTGGTACTAACCGGCAGCCTTCCTTCCTAAGAATGAGCGCGTGAAGGACCTTCGATGACGTCGCAGCTTGTGATTGGTCGCGTGACCGCTCATGTGGCCGCTCACGCGACCAATCACAAGCTGCGACGTCATCGAAGGTCCTTCACGCGCTCATTCTTAGGAATGGAAGCTGCCGGTTACAGCGGTTAGTACCAGGGCGCGTCCGAGGGTGAGTATATCCCTATTTTTTATTTTTATTCTTTATTTTACACATAAATATGGATTCCGATACCGCAAATATCGGCCGATATCCGATACTTGTGGTATCGGAATGAAACGCGACTTTTGTGCGAAAATCGCCGACCTCACACAGGGGTCGGGTTTCATGAAACCCGACTTTGCCAAAGGTCGGCGACTTCTAAAAATGGCCGACCCATTTCGCTCAACCCTACCCATACGGTATCATTTCAGCAGACGTCCGGTTGGCAGATGTAATGTCTGTTGGGATGATGTAGTGAAATACATACTAGAAATCTATATTTAAAAATAATTAACTTAAAAACTTAACGTAAAACATTACATCATTTTCTGACGTTTGTTGAAGAAAAAGGAATAATTTTAGGACAACATTTTCTTTGTCCTTTCGGAGTATGTTTATTATGGAGAGAGTAAGCGACATCCCCGGCCATCATCTTACTGAACTCACCAGTCCAGTATTAAAAAGAAACAAACACTTAGAGAACACTTGAAGTGTCCAATTACACGCACTTTACCTCTGGAAATGAATCTGCAGCATTGCGCTGCTGAGTTATTACAAGAAAGGAGCACTTTCCTCAATGAGCGCCGAGATAAAAATGTATCTACAGCTAAACAGAATAGATTAGAACCAGCTTTTTGTGCCATTATCTAACCCTCCGAATCACAGCGTGACCGACAGTCCTCGTCCACAATGTAGTATTTGGCTCTAAGATTTCACGACCCTTCTTTTCTCAGGTAAATTCACCCAAATTAAAACTTTGTTCAACCTAGCAGAAAAACGTATCAAAAGCTCCAATATCCAGAATCACTTCGCGAACACATTCTCATTGTTACCGTCAAATGAAAATGACTCGTTATTGTGCAGAGTGAAATAAATATTTATTTAGCCGATTGTTAAGAAGATTTCTCTCTTCAAGTCACATTGAAAATAAGGAACGTGCTGATAGCCTTTGATAATGCTGGCGTTTTCTTGGGGTTACCTTCGAGCATTTTGTCTCCTCTGACACAGGAGAATGAGGATGGTGGCGACGGCGGGTAGGATTTATCTTTGTACTGCCATAATGGATTTACCCGCTGCTTCCAGGTTCTTCTGTTCACCTCCAGTTTTATGTGCTCGCTCAGTAGTTAAATAAAATAAAACTCAGTCGGAGGCTACAACTATCGGTGCTGACATCCGACACCTTCTACTTTATGGCTACGGAGAGTAAGAATTATCTTTAAACTAGCGAGATAATACTTAGCGATGAGCGAACCTGAAGAAATTTGGCCTGGAAATTCGATATGCATCATATTTAATACCGGCAAATTGAATGTGGCTTATTATGCTCCGGAGGACTCTCCAGACTTCACAGAATAATAAACAGAGTTCTGAAAAATAAAAATGATACGTACTTCGTTGCTTACCTACTTTGCCGCTGCAGCTCCTCACCTGGGCATCCAATCTCACCCTGCAGCTGTGTTGTCTCCTCTTCTTCCAGGACATCCTCTTCCAGATCTTCAGTCTTTGCAGACTAGATGTCGGTTGACAAACTTCATGATGATGTGACATTACAATGATGTGACATCATTATGTGCATTACCCGAGACCTACTGGCTACCAGAGGCATTGGCAAAGACTGAAGATCCAGAAGAAGAAGTCTAAACAAAAGAAGACCCTGGCGGCACCTTTAGAAAGATCGGATGCCTGGGCAGGGATCTAGAGCGATGAGATAGCACACCTATCAAAAAATTGGAATCTCAGAATAATTTTTTTTGCTATTTGCTTTTTGTGAATTACATATAATAGTGGGCAGCAAAAACTTTTGCTTAATTTTAGACAGTCAGGAAAGGGGTTACATTTTTTTTATTAATTTCCTTAGTGCTCACCTGTCCCGCTATCGCCCCATCCTGCTCTTCCACTGCATCCAACCTCTTCTTTTCTCTTTATTCTGTGTTGACTTTGGCAGGGCTTTTGGGGGTGCATGTCGTCACATAGGGATGATGTTATAGCACAGGGATAGTGCACACAGTGATGTCACAGTACAGGGAAAATACACACAGAGATGTCACCATGTAGGGATAATGAACACATTGGTGTCAGAGTACAGGGATAATGCTCACAGTTATGTCACAGTACAAAGATACTGCAATGAGTAATATCACAGTACAGGATTAAGGCACATAGTGATGTAACAGTACAGGGATAATTGCACAGTGATGTCACAGTGCAGATATTATTATTATTATTCATTTTTAAAGTGTCATTTATTCCATGGCACTTTACATGTGAAAAAGGGGCATACATGGACAAGTACAATAAAAATGAGCAATCCAAGGCACACAAAAGTACAGAGGGAGAGAGGACCCTGCCTGCGAGGGCTCACAGTCTACATAATGCACATACCAATTGCACAGTGATGTCACAGTGCAGGTATTAGTATTATTATTAATTTTTAAAGCGCCATTTATTCCATGGTGCTTTACATGTGAAAAAGGGGCATACATACAGTAGACAAATACAATAAACATGAGCAATCCGAGGCACACACAAGTACAGAGGGAGAGAGGACCCTGCCCGCGAGGCCTCACAGTCTACATAATGCACACAGCAATTCACAGTACAGGGATAATGCACACAGCAATGTCACAATGCAGGGATAATAGAACATTGATTTCACAGTAGAGGTATAATGCACATAGTGATGTCACAGTACAGGGATAATAGCACAGTGATGTCACAGTACAGGGATTATAGCACAGTGATGTCACAGTACAGGGATAATAGCACAGAGATATCACAGTACAGAAATAATAGCACAGTGATGTCACAGTACAGGTGCAATGCAAATAGCGATATCTTAGGACAGGGATAAGGCACACAGTAATGTCACAGTTCAGGGATAATACCCAAAGTGATGTCACAGTACAGGTATAATGCACACAATGATGTCACAGTACAGGGATATGCACATAGTGATGTCACAATACAGGGATAATGCACACATGTATGTCACAATACAGGTATAATGCACATAGTGATGTAACAGCACAGTGATAATCAACCAGTGATGTCACAGTACAGGTATAATGCAAGAAGCAATATCATAGGACACGGATAATGAACAAAGTAATATCCCAGTACAGGGATAATGCACACAGTGATGTCACAGTACAGGGATAATGCAAATAGTGATATCATAGGACAGGGATAATGCACACAGTAATGTCATGGTGCAAGAATAATGCACATAGTGATGTCACAGTACAGGGATATTCGCACAATGAGTGTCACAGTACATGGATAATAGCACAGTGATGTCACACAGTACAGGGATAATGTACATAGTGATATAACAGTACAGGAATAATTGCACAGAGATGTCACAGTACATGGATAATAGCACAGTGATGTCACAGTACAGGGATAATAGCACAGCGATGTTACAGAACAGGTATGATGCACATAGCAATATCACAGGACAGGGATAATAGCACAGTGATGTCACAGTACAGGGATAATAGTATAGTTATGTTACAGTACAGGCAGGGTCGGACTGGCCCACCGGGGAACCGGAGGATTCTCTGATGTCCCAGGCACTTACACCTGCTGGCATACAGGGCAGGTAGCTGCCTAGGGCCCCTGCTGCTCAATGGGCCCCCAGCCAGTGGCATGTCGCTAATAGTGACACACCCAGCTGCTATGGGGTTTGTAAGTCAGGGGGACCACCCGGTGCTAGCAGAGCAGCTGCTGGAGACAGGAGCCTGTCCCCGCTGCTAAGGAGAAATTATTATTCACTGCTCCCCACACCCTCAAGGGCATGGAGAGGAGTGAATATTCATTTCACTTTAATAGCAAGCAGTGTTAGCCGCAGGCTGAGGCTAACACTGCCTGCCGGGTAGACGCTAGAATGTATGGGCTGATTCCAGGTATGATATCATTTCCGAGAGACAGGTAGAATGTATTGGCTGTAGTCAGGACCTGGAAGGAGCCCATACATTGTAGCTACAATCGAGAAAGCTGCGGGCGATGAAGATGCTGCCGGGATGTGCTGCGGCTGTGAGAAATGTGCAGAGAGGTGAATGGTGCTGTGTGTCTGTCTGTGTGCATGCATGCGTGCATGCTTGAGTGAGTGGTGTGGTGCTGTATATGTGTGTGAGAGTGGTGTGGTGCTGTGTGTGTGTGTATGTGAGAGAGTGGTGCAGTGCTATGTGTGGTGCTGTATGTGAGAGTGGTGCTGTGTGTGTGTGTATTGAAGAGGGCAATGATGTGGGTTATGGATAGAGCAATGGTGGGGGAGAAGGCAATGTTGTTGGTGGTGGACAGGACAATAGGGTGGTGAGGAGGAGGCAATGATGGCGGTGGTGGTAAGGGCAATGATGGTCATGGGGGAGGCAATGATGGAGGAGATGGAGCGATCAGTGATGGGAATGGTGGGGGAGAAATCAATGATAGAGGTGGAGGAAAGGGCAAGGATGGAGTGGTGGGGGAGAAGGCATTATTGGTTGTGGTGGAAAGGACAATGATGGTAGAGGCGGAAAGGACAATGATGGTGGTGGTGGGGAAGGAGGCAATGATGGAGGTGGCGGAATGGGCAATGATGGGGGTGGTGTGGGAGAAAGCAATGATGGAGGTGGTAGAAAGGGCAATGATAGGGTGGTCTGGTGAGAAGGCAATGATGGAGGTGGTGATGAGGACAATGATGGGGGTGGAGATGGAGAACAATGAAGGTGGGGGGCTGCATTATACCCTATGAGGGGGTCTGCATTATACCCTATGTGTGGCGCTGCATTATACTATATGAGGGGGCTGTGTTATACTTTATGAGGGGGCTACATTATATTCTGTAGGGGGCTGCATTATATTCTGTGTGGGGGTTTCATTATTCTCTCAGGGGGCTACATTATATTCAGGGAGCTACAGTATATTCTATGGGGGGCTGCATTATACCTTATGTGGGGTTGAATTTTACTCTGAGGGGCTACATTATATTCTGTGGAGGGGATGCATTATACAATATAAGGAGGGCTGCATTATACCCTATGAGGGGCTAAATTATATTCTATGGTGGGGACAGCATTATACCTTATGAGGGGGTTGCATTATATTTTGTGGAGGCTGTATTATACCCTATGAGGGAGGCTGCATTATATTCTGTGAGAGGGGGCTGCATTATATTCTATGAGGGGGCTGCATTATATTCTATGAGAGGGGATACATTATATTCTATGAGGGGGCTGCATTATATTCCATGAGGGGGGCTGCATTATTTTCCATGAGGGGGGCTGCATTATATTCTATGGGGGGCTACTTTATATTCTATGATGGGGCTACATTATATTCCATGAGGGGGCTACCCCTACCCCTGCTACTTAATTAATGTACTACTTTATATTATACTCTGATATTAGCGTGTTTACCACACAATTGGGGGTCTTGTATTTATTTCTATGTAGCTACATAGTGGGCCCCAAGGATGATTTTCTCTGGTGGGCCCAAGGTGCTCCAGTACGATGCTGAGTAGAGGGATAATAGCACAGTGATGTCTCAGTACAGGTATAATGCAAATAGCAATATCACAGGAAAGGGATAATGCACACAGTAATGTCACAGTACAGGTATAATGCACATAGGGATGTCACAGCATAGTGATATTCGCACAGTGAGTGTCACAGTACAGGGATAATAGCACAATGATGTCACAGTTCATCTTTGTTTTAGGGAATTCTGTTTGATCGTTTCTCCTCCTCCCCTACCCGGTACCACACCCACCCCCCCCTCTTCCCTTCCTTCTTATTTTTTATTCTTCTTTGTTTGTCTTATTGTTTCTGTTGGTTTTTTATTTCTACACGTTATCGTCCTGAGATTTATGTCAAGGATTGTGTAGCCTATTTACTTGGATCGCACATTAGTACTACCATAACCAGAACTGTGGTCACTTTCGGCTATTTATCCGCATTGAGGGTGCTGCCGAAACACTACAATATATTCCATTTTAAATATGTATCTACCCTCAGCAGATTCATGTAACTTGTATGATTGCTTATTTGTGTATACGTGTTGAAAAGTTGAAAATAAAAAATTTATAAATAAACAATGATGTCACAGTTCAGGTATAATGCACATAGTGATATAACAGCACAAGGATAATGCACATAGTGATATCACAGTACAGGAATAATGCATACAGTGATGTCACAGCACAGGGATAATAACACAGTGATGTCACAGTACAAGTATAATCAAAATAAAATGTGACACTCAACTCGTGTAGGTATGATGAAGAAAATAAATTTATTGCAGTCCAATTGGACTGCAATAAATTTATTTTCTTCATCATACCTACACGAGTTGAGTGCCACATTTTATTTTGACTATACTATTGGTTTGGGAAACTATTTGAGCACCAACACAGCTGTATCACAATATACTGTTTACAGTACAGGTATAATGCACACAGTGATGTCACAGTACAGAGATAATTCACACAGTAATGTCACAGTACAGGGATAATGTACATAGTGATATAACAGCACAGGGGTAATGCACATAGTGATGTCGCAAAACGGATAATGTACATAGTGATGTAACAGGACAGGTACAATGAATATAGCGATGTCATAGTACAGGGGTAATGCACACAGCAATGACACAGGACTTGGTTGTTGGGCCCCATGGCAGCTTGTATGCCTGTATGTATGATGTTTGTGTGAAATATTCCAAACTCTGCAGACAAAACAAATCAAACCCTTCAAAATGTAAAATTATTTATGGATGAAAATATTTCCTGTAAAGCAACATTGGGAAACTGTATGTTCTCATGCCGAAGAGCAGGTATCAAAGTAAGAGCTTGCTCCTCTGCGAACAATCCAAATAAAATGCAACATTGTATCAGACTCTGTCCCGATAACAGCAGATTATATCCTCTATCCTCGATGGTGGCCGCCGCTCTAACCAATTGGAAGCCTCTTTTGTATTTTTCTCAGACTTATCCATTCGCTATTCATTTGCTCCGTCCGCACTGTGCATGTTAGATGTGGAATATTTGCAGAAGATGAAATCATAATAAAAGCTCTCTGTGGTAACTTTTGATATTTTCAATCAATGAGATAAGCCGCTCTCATAAATGTCATGTTACCGCTACTGAAAGCGAAGGATCTATGTGAAATCTGAATGCCAGGGTGGAATTACACAACTGAAAGGATAGCCGACATTGAGAGGGGATGAAATGTTCTCTGAAATACTAATCTATCAACTTTAATTAAAGGTGAAAGTGGGCACCGAGCTATGTCCAAGAGCCACGCCACAGGCGATGGCTCTGATTAACACCTTCAGCACCATGGTCAGTGGCAATTGTGGAGCTTTTAGTCACACTTCCAACCACTCCTTCATGTTTGCTAGGGCCGATGATGGTGCATAAAGACTCAGTGCCTGTGCCTGTATTGTATATCTGCATCACAAGACATTAATGACCATCTGTTTCATCCAGAGCTATCACAGAGCCACAGCCGTTCTTCACTGTAGGCATCAATGAACCCTCACCATGTTGCTAAAGGTCATTGCAGTTTGTAGGTATTCACTTCTGCAACACACTTTTAATGTCCCTCAACAGAATTTCTATTGGGTTGAGTTCTGGACGTAACTGAGCACTGTAGCATCTAAATTCTTTTTTTTTTCTGCCATCCTGATGTAGATTTGCTTCTGTGCTTGGGAACATTGTCTGGTTACATGACCTAGTTTTGGACGAGTTTAGATTTTGGTTAGATCTTGCATTTGCCTCTAGAATACTATGGCATACTGATGAATTCATGGCTGATTCAGTGACTACAACGTGCCAAGATCCTGTAGCTGCAAACAAACCCAAATCCTTCTCCCTCCATCATTGTGTTTAACAATTGGTTTTAGCCAACCATGGTGCACAGCATTATTGTGACCAAACATCTCAACTTTTGTCTTGTAAGAGGTTCACTACTGGCAACCCTTCCAAACCAGGCATACTTCTTCAATCTTTTTCTAATTGTACTGTCATGAACTTGAACATTGAGTAGAGGCCTTTAGAGTCTGTACTGTAGCTCTTGGTTTTTTTTTGCAATTTCTGTGAGCAATGCATGGTCTCACATTGGGTTGTATTTGCTGGGATATACAGTCCTGGGCATACTGCCAACTATCCTAAATGTTTTCCACTTGTAAATAATATTTTTCACTGTAAAATTATGAACTGCAAATTGTTTTGAAATGCCTTTATAAGTTAACCCTTCCCAAATTGATAATCAGCAACACTGCATCTTTCATCTTTCTCATTCACACGCCTGAATGCTCCAGACCTGCAAACTGGCCACAATTCTGTTTTTATACAGATGGAACACTTTCTGGTGAACAATTATTCAAGGGCACTAGATTAACATCACCATAATTCATTATTCCTATGGCTGCAGTAAGGGTGTACTTAATTTTAAAACACACTATTTCTGCCTTTTGGCATAGATTTAGTTAAATAATGACAAACTGTAATTTGCTGTGTGTTGTTAATTTGAAATTGGATTTACCTAATTTTTAAGACATTTTAATAATCAGATATTTCTTTGTAGAGTGCCTATACTTAGTTTTTCTCATAACTATAAGGGGTAGGTATGTAGATAGATAATAGATAGATAGATAGATAGATAATAGATAGATAGATGATATATAGATAGATAGATAGATCGATAGATAGATAGATAATAGATAGATAGATGATAGATAGATAGATAGATAGATAGATAGATAGATAGATAGATAATATATAGATAGATAGATGATAGATAGATAGATAATAGATAGATAGATGATATATAGATAGATATAGATAGATAGATAGATAGATAATAGATAGATGATAGATAGATAATAGATAGATAGATAACATACAGATAGTAGATAGATAATAGATAGATAGATAGATAGATAGATAGATAAATAGATAGATAGATAGATACTAGATAGATGATAGATAGATAGATAGATAGATAATAGATAGATGATAGATAGATAGATAGATAGATAAATAGATAGATAACATACAGATAGATGATAGATAGATAGATAGATAGATAGATAGATAGATAGATAATAGATAGATAGATAGATAGATAGATAGATAGATAGATAGATAGATAGATAGATAGATACTAGATACATAGATAATAGATAGATTTTCCTTGCGTCCACCACATAGTAAACCATGAAAGTGCGGGGGCTCTGGGCTTTCACAAAATGCCGGCAGAGCCCCCACGTCTCTGAACACCCACAGCGGCACACATCCGAACACCCCCTCATCCCAGCCTGCGGCAATGCTCCACTCCAGCAGCGACCGTGGGACCCCGCTTCACCGCAGCCATCACCCCCGGTAAGCAATAAGACGCATGGATTATAAGAAGCACCACTATTTTATTAAACAAAAGGTTTTTTTTTTCCTATTTTTCTCCTCAAAATTTGGGGTGCGTCTTATAATCCGGTGTGTCTTATAGACCGCAAAATACGGTAATTGATAGATAATATATAGGTAGATGATAGATAGATAACAGGTAGATAGATAATAGATAGTAGATAGATAATAGTCAGATAGATAATTTTCATAATTTTCAAAGGAAATATTCTTCAAAACACACACATATATATATATAATAAATAGATAGATAGATAATGGATAGATTATTTATATATATATATATATATATATATATATATATATATATATATACGGCTGCAGACAACAAGGGGTTAACAGTCACCAGACTATGCGGTATGAATACAGGCAATGACGGCTCTAACTAAGTACAGATTTTCCTTCAGGACCAGTATGTAATTTCTCCGAGTAACTTACAAGAAAATCATAGTGATTTTGCCGTGAAGACTAAAACCACAGAAATCCGGCAGAGGAGGTTTCTTTCTTTCCTCTTTCTGTAACGGTTGGAGGAAGACATAACACAAATAGAAGATTTATAGGAGAACATACGATGGATTTAGAGGTGAGGGGCAGGTGACTTTAAAGCAGCAAGATTCCATTAGGACGTCTCTTGTTGGTGCGGCCCGAGCGAGTGCTCGCCGGTCAGCCTGACCTACTGAGAGCTCCTGTCTGGTTCACTGCAAATGACGCTTTTCTTGGCTATTAAGGAATATTTTCTAAGTTCTTAGCTGTTCTCGCAAAATCTTGAAAAAAAAAGCAATGAGGAGTGTCAGGGACCCTCTGTCCTGCCTAGAATAAAGATAGATACATACAAAAGAATACAACCACTGTGTGCACCAAGATATGTGCAACCATTGAATGTAAGCTGCATCACTGACATATAGAATATACTTTCAAAACTGAGACCAATTTGTGTGTGCCCACCGCCCATGGTTGGCAACCTTCTTTTTGCAAGACCCTATCTCTATCAGAGTTAACTCTCCTGAAATACAGTGAGGAAGGTTCAAGCACTAATTTAAAATAGAGTAAGGCTACGTTCACATTAGCGTTCCGCTAATGTGCGTCGCTGTTGCGTCGGCGACGCAGCGGCGACGCAGCGGCGACGCGCCCCTATGTTTAACATGGGGGACGCGTGCGTTTTTTTTGTTGCGTTTTGCGACACGTGCGTCGTTTTCAACGCTAGCGTCGGACGCAAGAAAATGCAACAAGTTGCATTTTTCATGCGTCCGATTTTCGTCAAAAAACGACGCACGCGTCGCAAAACGCAGCGTTTTTGCGTGCGTTTTTGGTGCGTCGTGCGTTGCGTCGCCGTTGCGTCGCCGACGCACCGGCGCGCAACACTAATGTGAACGTAGCCTTAGACTGATGGGAGGTAGAGAGCTCAGCCACGTATGCTGCAGTCACCATAAACGTGCCCTTTAAATCTATAGAGTGGTGAGTGGTATGGGTGATAAAGCAAGTTATCATTAACAAAAGTGCTCCTTGTCATGGCTGGTGGGCACATACAAATTCGCCAATTATTATGCTAAGTGCCTTCATTTTAAAATTACAGTCTATATAGCAGAAATGCAGATTAATATTCTTATGTAGGGAGTTCCCAATTTACTAACATCTGACATCTGCAACTAGGAGTTGCACATAACATACTTATCTCACCGCTGACCTCTCTTGCTGCTTTTTTTTTGGTTCTCTTCTTTCTGCCATCACGTGCCAGTGTGCCACATCTCCAGCCTCTGCACTGTATGCCACACTCCCAGCCATGTACAACGGATTTAAGTCCTGACCTAAAGTGAAAAGGCCAGAAATATGGAGTGACCAACAACATAAAAGAGAAGACATGAAAGCTAGGTAAGTACTGGATAAAAAAAGCCCCTCAAGCCCTTTCCTTTCAGCTTCTGTGTTTCGCATCTCGAAGACTTCTGTGTGTCCCAGCCCTGGAGGTCAGTGCTTGTAAAAATGTTGCAACGTTAATATCACAACCGTATAATGCGTAGTGACCTCTGACACTTTAAGGGTATGTTTCCACGTTCAGGAAACGCTGCATTGAGCCGCAGCGTCAAAAACGCAGCGTCCAGTGGTTACAGCATAGTGGGGGGGATTTCATGAAATCCCGTCTCCACTATGCATTAAAAGGCGCATGCGGCAGACCCGCTGAAACGGACATGTGGCGCGACTTTTAAGAACGCAGCATGTCCTTACATTGCAGAAACAACGCAAGGACAGCGCAGGTGACCTGCCAGTGACCTCAGGTGCAGATTTGGTCAGGATTTTACCTTCATAAAATCCTGACCAAATCCTGATGCAATCCTGAACATGGACACATACCCTAACATGGCCCTAAGTCCTGGCTTATAGTGAAGAGGCCAGAGTAGTGGCAGAAAGAAGAGAACTGGATGGCGAGGTAGGAAAAGCAGTGGAAAGCGGAGGACCACATGGAGAGGTGTGTGGTGGCTGGGGGAAAGAAAAGGTCCAGATGGAGAGGCTGGAGGAGCATCAGAAAGAACAGGACCTGATGATGAGCAGAAGGGCATGGTGGAGAAGAGGAATGGATAGAGAGGCTGGAGAAGCGACAGAAAGAAGAGGAACGGATGGCAAGCACTGGGTCGGCTGGGGCACAAAAAAGAGGACCAGATGGAATGCAGCAGGTGGCCAGCGAGGATGGGATGGAGAGGCTGCAGAAGCAGCGGAAAGAAAAATACCAGATGGTGAGCATGGGGGCAGCAGGGGCAGTGAGTATTGGTAAAAAAATTAAATAAATAAAAATAACACCTGTAAGGCGCCCCTACTGCTCACCATTTGAACCTCTTCTTTCTACCACTACACATCGCACCTCCAAGACTTCCAGTTGCTTCCATGACTCTGTGACATTTTGCGACATTGAGGTTGCAATAAACTCCAAGGACTGGACGCAGCCTGAAGTCATGTCCTGTAGTGAGGAGAAGTTGTTATGTTATGGTTAACTACAACATGAAATGTAGCATGAGGCTCAGAACAGACACATCTGTACTTCCCTCTGACTCAGAGGGAAGTACAGATGTGTCTGTTCTGAGCCTCATGCTACTGACCCAGGACTTGCATACATTCCCTTTCCTTTGGTGCCACGCATTACCTTTACCTGCAGTAACACATTGTTTGGGGCTGAATAGTGGTGGAGGCGCTCTGGTTTGTGTTCCGCTCCGACACTGTGCAGTCCCTCCCGAACGTCAACATATTCTGTGACAAAAGATGGCAAGTGATTCTGATAATGGCTTATTGTCAGGGGTTGCTGCACCTGACACCATGTGAGCGGTACTACAGCAAAGGTTAGGACAGAGCGCTTGAAATTTGACAAATGAGAACGAGTATTGAGCCGATTTCCAGAAGTCTGAATCTGCAAAATGGTCGCCTTCTGAATCTACAAGCAATAATAAAGCCTTTATCTTATAATGGATTTCACACACTTCTCCTACAGATTGACAATAAACACAATTTTCTCCCAGCAAGACATTTTCTCTCTATTCATTTTTTTTAGCAAGAAAATAGAAATGAACCGTGATTCTAAGCAAAATCCGAGCAGTGATGATTTTTAATCCTTTAGACTTGAATGGAATAAATCATATTGTGGTAAGAATAAGCAAAATCATTGAACAGAAGGGGGAAAAATAACAATACAAAGTAAGAAAATGTGATTAAACAATGCAACAAACTAAATAAATAGTGTCTAATTAAAAATAAAAAAATACTAAACGTAAGTAAAAAAAATGAAAGTAAATTATCAGTTCTATTTACATAGAATATGCATCAATATTATATACTAGCTATTGAACCCGTTCTACGCCCGGGTGGCTAGCATCTATATTGGTATATGGTCTCCATCCTGGTATGTGCTGCTCCATCCTGCGTCCCCATCCTGTCATGTGCTGCTTCCATCCTGCGTCCCCATCCTGACATGTGCTGCACCCATCCTGCACCCCCATTCTGACATGTGCTGCTCCATCCTGCGTCCCCATCCTGTCATGTGCTGCACCCATCCTGCGCCCCCATCCTGCCATGTGTTGCACCAATCTTGTGCCCCCATTCTGTCATGTGTTGCACCCATCCTGCGCCCCCATTCTGTCGTGCTGCTTCCATCCTGTGCCCCCATTGTGACATGTGCTGCTCCCATCCTGCGCCCCATTCTGACATGTTCTGCACCCATCCTGCGCCTCCATTCTGACATGTTCTGCACCCATCTTGCGCCCCCATTCTATCATGTGTTGCACCCATCCTGCGCCCCCATTGTGACATGTGCTGCACCCATCCTGCGCCTCCATTCTGACATGTTCTGCACCCATCTTGCGCCCCCATTCTGTCATGTGTTGCTCCCATCCTGCGCCCCCATTGTGACATGTGCTGCACCCATCCTGCGCCTCCATTCTGACATGTTCTGCACCCATCCTGCACCTCCATTCTGTCATTTGCTTCTCCCATCCTGTCATGTGCTGCTCCCATCCTGTGCCTCCGTTCTGTCATGTGCTGCTCCCATCCTGTGCCCCCGTTCTTTCATGTGCTGCTTCCATCCTGCGCCCCCGTTCTGTCATGTGCTGCTCCCATCCTGCGCCCGTTCTGTCATGTGCTGCTGCCATCCTGCGCCCCTGTTCTGTCATGTGCTGCTCCCATCCTGTGCCCCCTTTCTTTCATGTGCTGCTCCCATCCTGCGCCCCTGTTCTGTCATGTGCTGCTCCCATCCTGTGCCCCCGTTATTTCATGTGCTGCTCCCATCCTGCGCCCCTGTTCTGTCATGTGCTGCTCCCATCCTGCGCCCCCGTTCTGTCATGTGCTGCTGCCATCCTGCGCCCCCGTTCTGTCATGTGCTGCTCCCATCCTGCGTCCCCGTTCTGTCATGTGCTGCTCCCATCCTGCGCCCGTTCTGTCATGTGCTGCTGCCATCCTGCGCCCCCGTTCTGTCATGTGCTGCTCCCATCCTGTTCCCCCATTCTGTCATGTGCTGCTGCCATCCTGCGCCCCCGTTCTCTCATGTGCTGCTCCCATCCTGCGCTCCCGTTCTGTCATGTGCTGCTCCCATCCTGCGCCCCCATTCTGACATGTTCTGCACCCATCCTGCGCCTCCATTCTGACATGTTCTGCACCCATCTTGCGCCCCCATTCTATCATGTGTTGCACCCATCCTGCGCCCCCATTGTGACATGTGCTGCACCCATCCTGCGCCTCCATTCTGACATGTTCTGCACCCATCTTGCGCCCCCATTCTGTCATGTGTTGCTCCCATCCTGTGCCCCCATTGTGACATGTGCTGCACCCATCCTGCGCCTCCATTCTGACATGTTCTGCACCCATCCTGCACCTCCATTCTGTCATTTGCTGCTCCCATCCTGTCATGTGCTACTCCCATCCTGTGCCCCCGTTCTGTCATGTGCTGCTCCCATCCTGTGCCCCCGTTCTTTCATGTGCTGCTCCCATCCTGCGCCCCCGTTCTGTCATGTGCTGCTCCCATCCTGCGCCCGTTCTGTCATGTGTTGCTGCCATCCTGCGCCCCTGTTCTGTCATGTGCTGCTCCCATCCTGTGCCCCCTTTCTTTCATGTGCTGCTCCCATCCTGCGCCCCTGTTCTGTCATGTGCTGCTCCCATCCTGTGCCCCCGTTCTTTCATGTGCTGCTCCCATCCTGCGCCCCTGTTCTGTCATGTGCTGCTCCCATCCTGCGCCCCCATTCTGTCATGTGCTGCTGCCATCCTGCACCCCCGTTCTGTCATGTGCTGCTCACATCCTGCGTCCCCGTTCTGTCATGTGCTGCTCCCATCCTGCGCCCGTTCTGTCATGTGCTGCTGCCATCCTGCGCCCCCGTTCTGTCATGTGCTGCTCCCATCCTGTTCCCCCATTCTGTCATGTGCTGCTGCCATCCTGCGCCCCCGTTCTCTCATGTGCTGCTCCCATCCTGCGCCCCCGTTCTGTCATGTGCTGCTCCCATCCTGCACCTGTTTTGTCATGTGCTGCTGCCATCATGCGCCCGTTCTGTCATGTGCTGCTCCCATCCTGCGCCCCCGTTCTGTCATGTGCTGCTCCCATCCTGTGCCCCCGTTCTTTCATGTGCTGCTCCCATCCTGCGCCCCTGTTCTGTCATGTGCTGCTCCCATCGTGCGCCCCCGTTCTGTCATGTGCTGCTGCCATCCTGCGCCCCCGTTCTGTCATGTGCTGCTGCCATCCTGCGCCCCCGTTCTGTCATGTGCTGCTCCCATCCTGCGCCCCCGTTCTGTCATGTGCTTCTACCATCCTGCGCCTGTTCTGTCATGTGCTGCTGCCATCCTGCGCCCCCGTTCTGTCATTTGCTGCTGCCATCCTGCGCCAATTCTGTCATGTGCTGCTGCCATCCTGTGCCACCATTGTATTATATGCCCCCCATAAGATGCTCCATTATATATGCCCCGTATGCTGCTGCCATATATAAAAAAAAAAAAGTACCATACTCACCTATCGTCGCTGGGCACCGAGTGCTGGGGGGCCTGAGCAGGCGGGGACACCGGCGCGCTGTGGGGGTCAGGTGCCAGAGTCACCGCTAGCTCAGGCCCCCAGCACTTGCTATACTCACCTGTCTGTCCCGTTCCAGCGCTGCGCGCCGCCATCTTCCGGCTCCTCTGGCTGTGACTGGTCAGTCAGAGGGCGGCGCCAGCGCGCATTAAGCGCGTCTTCACGCCCTCTGAACTGAACGTCAGAGGCCGAGGACCGGGACACGGAGACGGAGCCGCACGCAGCGCTGGAATGGGGCCAGGTGAATATAGCCGATACTTACACTCCTGGCGGTCCCTGCCTCTCTGTTGGAGATCGCGGTGTGCGTTCAGTGTTTACGCATACCGCGATCTCCTGGGAGCGTCATTCTGTGGGGGCCAGACTGCGCCGGCGCTTGTGCTTGCGCAGTCTATAAAGGCTTCGGACAGAGTGACGCTCCCAGCTTTATATTATAGATATACAGTGGGTACGGAAAGCATTCAGACCCCTTTACATTTTTCACTCTTTATTTCATTGCAGCCCTTTGGTAATTTCAAAAAGGGTCATTTTTTCACATTAATGTACACTCTGCACCCCATCTGGCCTAAAAAAAGTATTCAGAACTTTTGCTCAGTATTGAGTAGAAGCACCCTTTTGAGCTAGTACAGCCATGAGTCTTCTTGGGAATGATGCAACAAGTTTTTCACACCTGGATTTTGTGAACCTCTGCCATTCTTCCCTGCAGATCCACTCCAGTTCCTTCAGGTTGGATGGTGAACGTTGGTGGACAGCCATTTTCAGGTCTCTCCAAAGATGCTCAATTGGGTTTAGGTCAGGGCTCTGGCTGGGCCAGTCAAGAATAATCACAGAGTTGTTCTAAAGCCACTCCTTTGTTATTTTAGCTGTGTGCTTAGGGTCATTGTCTTGTTGGAAGGTGAAGCTTCAGCCAAGTCTGAGGTCCAGAGCACTCTGGAAGAGGTTTTCATCCATGATATCTCTGTACTTGACAGCATTCATGTTTTCTTCAATGACAACCAGTCATCCTGTCCCTGCAGCTGAAAAATACACTCATAGTTTGATGCTGCCACCACCCTGTTTCACTGTTGGTATTGTATTGGGCAAGTGATGAGCAGTGCCTCGTTTTCTCCATACTTACTCTTAGAATTATCACTAAAAAGGTCTATATTTGTCTCATCAGACCAGAGAATCTTATTTCTCATAGTCTGGGAGTCCTTCATGTATTTCTTAGCAAACTCTATGCAGGCTTTCATATCTCTTGCACTGAGGAGAGGCTTCCGTCGGGCCACTCTGCCATAAAGGCCTGACTGGAGGAGTGCTACAGTGATAGTTGACTTTGTGAACCTTTCTCCCATCTCCCTACTGCATCTCTGGATCCCTGGAATGCGGGAAAAGGACCTGCGAACACATGACCATAGGTCATGGGGAGAGGGGGCGGGGCCTAGCGCAAATCTGCCGGAGACAGCTTAGCGCACAGCAGATACCCGAGGTACGGAGAAGAAGGGTAACCACGGGACACCAGGGAGGGAAGGGCGCAAGGGAAGAATAGTCAGGACAGGCTGGGGTCAGAAAAGCCGGGACGGACGAGGAAGTCCCAAGTCAGAAGACAAATAGCAAAACCCTAAGACACAGCCAAAGTCAGAAGCCAGAAAAGCAGGTGAGGTACAGAATCAGTAGGCAAAATCACAATGGGGAACAAGCCAGGTCAGAACCAAACATACAGGAGAGGACTCAGGCACAAAGGCACATGCACACAGGGGTCGATGTACTCAGCTGAGGGCAGAAGTATAACCGACAACGCCTAGATCCACAAAGAGGCTATAGAAAGCCTCACTGAAAACAAAGGGAGGCTCCCAAAATTAACCCCAGTTACTCCAGATCTAAGCATCCCAGACAAATCATGACAGCACCCCCTTCTCAATGAGGGGCTACAGGACCCCCAGGCATCTCAGAATGCCTGGTATGAAAAGCCCGAACTAGACGGTCTACGTTCCCCAAACGAGCAGGCACCCAAGACCAATCCTCTGGCTCAAAACCCTTCCAATGCACTAAGTACTGCAATGATCTGTGGACCATGCGGGAATCCACAAAGTGTCCCACCTCATACTCCATGTTTCCCTCCACCAGCACTGGGGAAGGAACTGATCCCGGATCTTCCATCACAGAACCCAAGGGTTTCAGCAGAGACCTATGAAACACATCATGAAGCTTCAACGAGGGCAGGAGTCACAAACGATAGGCCACAGGATTAATCACCTCAGTAACCTCATAAGGACCGATAAACTTTGGAGCCAACTTTGACGATGGTACCCTGAGGCTCATGTTCAGAGAGTGGAAAGCCACACCTTGTCACCGAGCTGTAACACCTGACCCGTGATTCTTTTTCTATCTACAAAAAATGTATGCTTCCCCTGAGCCCTGGAGATATTACGCCGGACCTCCAAACACAAATTACTGAGCCTACTGATGCACCCCTCTGCCCCAGGACACCCAGAATCCAATCAAGAGAATCCTCCAAAATGAGGGTTAAACCCATAATTGATCAAAAATGGGGATTTCCCAGTGGATTGATTAACTCGATTGTTAAACGCAAATTCCGCTAGGGGCAAAGCATCACACCAGTCATCCTGCAAAACAGAAGTTAAACACCGAAGGATCTGTTCAAGGGATTGATTGGTACGCTCAGTTTGGCCATTACTTTTAGGATGATATGCCGAAGAGAAAGACAGGGAGTGTTCTGTCTTCCTCCACGTAGGATGCTGTGTGGATTCCAACATACAGCTAAACCTTCATCCACATCCCAGTAAACAGACTGTGTTGATGCTTAAGTCTTATTTATTAGGGTGATGATAACCAAAACTATAACGATGAACAACAATGGTGGACAGTATTCATAGTAGATGATCGAATAGTGAATGATGTTGATGTACAAGGTGGATGTTCAGTGAATAATCATAGTGGATGACTGATCATAGTGGATGACTGATCATAGTGGATGACTGGTGAAAAACTGTAAAGAATAACAGCATTTCAGTATATGCACATACAGGGTGCAATCACATAAATAACTGGGACATTACAGCAAGAATTATACAGAGAGCATTACACAGTAATTCTAACAGCACTGCCCTATTCTATACAAGAATGCATCTATCTACATGCAGAGTACACCTGAACCTAACTGCAAGCTGCAAAGCACATCTGCCTAACTATATCTGACTATAGGAGCTGCATAAGGCTTAAATACTAACACAAAACATAAGATGCATTAAACCTTTATAAACGTACCGAGATCCGTTAGGACAGGGGTAAGGAAGTAAGCGAGACAGGAGCACGTGTGCCTCTGTTCAGATCTGAGGAAAAATGGCTACTGAATCTTGTCTTCACAAGAAGAATGTGGGCGGAACTAACCCATAAGACATTGCTCTTAGGAGGGAAAGGTTGGTAAACAACATGAAAAGTAGGCAACTGATGACCTCCAGTGGCCACAACTTGAATAACATGATAATTAACTTTCTGCACATTAAGATGGGCAGAACACTCCCCGCTTGGCGTCAACAGATGCCACAATTAGGTGCTTTTGGGGAAAATAATAATACAAGCTCGGTAACAGAAGACACAAAAGAGAATAGCAAAACCAAAAACACTCAGTTTGAAAAAATGTTGCAGCAATCCGCAAGTGCTAGTAAAAGATGTAAAAAACAGGGTATTTGGTTGATACGTTTTTTGCAAAAAATGTATACTAAGCTGCTCTACCAATCTTCACGGTATACCCTTATCAGAGCAGTCCTAACTAATGTATGCAATCCCTATCTGATGTATTTAAAAACCTGATCATCTGTATATAACCTGTGTGAACAGGGTTCAGAGAGGAAAAATCCATGTGTGCATACAGGGTAGAACAGCTTTTGTGCAGATAGCCCAAGAGGAGTGGTGGAACTCCCCAGTCTTGTAGACACAAGAGAACAATTATGGAAACAGGAACACATGGGCTACTTGCACAGTGAACAAGTCTGTATGATCATGTTCACACACCACCAAGAAACCTGAAGACACAAAAGAGAATAGCAAAACCAAAAACACTCAGTTTGAAAAAATGTTGCAGCAATCCGCAAGTGCTAGTAAAAGATGTAAAAAACAGGGTATTTGGTTGATACGTTTTTTGCAAAAAATGTATACTAAGCTGCTCTACCAATCTTCACGGTATACCCTTATCAGAGCAGTCCTAACTAATGTATGCAATCCCTATCTGATGTATTTAAAAACCTGATCATCTGTATATAACCTGTGTGAACAGGGTTCAGAGAGGAAAAATCCATGTGTGCATACAGGGTAGAACAGCTTTTGTGCAGATAGCCCAAGAGGAGTGGTGGAACTCCCCAGTCTTGTAGACACAAGAGAACAATTATGGAAACAGGAACACATGGGCTACTTGCACAGTGAACAAGTCTGTATGATCATGTTCACACACCACCAAGAAACCTGAAGACACAAAAGAGAATAGCAAAACCAAAAACACTCAGTTTGAAAAAATGTTGCAGCAGTCCGCAAGTGCTAGTAAAAGATGTAAAAAACAGGGTATTTGGTTGATACGTTTTTTGCAAAAAATGTATACTAAGCTGCTCTACCAATCTTCACGGTATTCCCTTATCAGAGCAGTCCTAACTAATGTATGCAATCCCTATCTGATGTATTTAAAAACCTGATCATCTGTATATAACCTGTGTGAACAGGGTTCAGAGAGGAAAAATCCATGTGTGCATACAGGGTAGAACAGCTTTTGTGCAGATAGCCCAAGAGGAGTGGTGGAACTCCCCAGTTCCTGTTTCCAAGCTCGGTAACAGGCCTGAGGAACAGTTTGTTTTCTCCAAGCTTGCACACTCTGACCTCTACTTTCCGCACTTTCCCATCTTTACTGGGAAGGGTCTTAATGACTAGGCCGAGTGGCCAAACGTTCCGATGTGACTGACTGTCTTTGACGAGTACAACATCGCCAGATTGAATGTTCGGGAGGTCTTTCTGCCACTTTGTTCTGGTTTGCAGAGTGGAGAGATACTGTTTCCTCCATCTATTCCAGAAGACGTTGGACACGCTTTGTACTTGCCTCCATTGTCGTCTGTAGAGGTCTTTGTCATTGAATTCTCCGAGTGGAGCTTTCGGGACACAGGTTTTCTGTGTGAGTAACATTGCAGGAGTAAGGATGGATGGATCTCCAGAATCACTAGAAAGTGCTGTCAGTGGCCTGGCATTCATGATGGCTGAGACCTCTGCCAAGAACGTGGATAAACTCTCTCGTGTAAGTCTGGTGTTAGCTTGCAAGAAGATAGAGTCTAATATTCTGCGTGCTATCCCTATCCTTTCCCACGCACCTCCCATGTGCGAAGAGTGTGGTGGATTGAAGGTCCAGGTACATTCTTGCTCACCTAGATACCTTTCCACATTAGCGATGTCCAGATTGGAAGGGATTTGGAGTTCTCTTGCCGCTCCGACGAAATTCGTACCTCGGTCAGAACGAATATGCTTCACAGGGCCTCTGATTGCGATGAAGCGTCGAAGTGCGTTTATAAAACTTGATGTGTCCATCGATTCGATTACTTCGATATGAACGGCTCTGACGGACAGACACGTGAATAGAACTGCCCAACACTTTGCTTCCGTAAGTATTTTTCTAGTCCGTCGTGTAGCCACAGACCAAGGACCGAATACACCTAGTCCAACGATGGTGAAGGGAGGTTCAGAACTGAGTCTGTCGGGTGGAAGATTGACCATCTTCGGATTTTGGAATGTGCCCCGGAGTTTGCGACACGTAACACAGTCGAAGATGAGTTTGCTCACTCTTCTCTTAGCTCCAACTATCCATAGTCCAGCTGCCCTTAGGTTTCCTTCAGTGAACAAACGGCCTTGGTGTCTCACCAAGACATGATGATGTTGAATCAGCAGGGTTGTTACGTGATGACGTCCAGGAATTATCACCGGGTGCTTCTCTGAAACTTCTACCTCAGTTTCTTGAAGACGACCACCGACTCTCAGCAGCCCTTCTTGATCGACAATCGGATCGAGCTTCCTCAGCCCACTGACCTCAGGAATGGGTTGTCCCTTGTTGAGGTTGTCTATTTCTCTGCCATAGGTTTCTCTTTGTACGGCACGAAGTATTATAACCTTGGCTCTTTCCAGGTCGGGAGCAGTAAACGCAAGCCTGCAGTGATGCCAACCTTTACAACGTCTCTGGCTATCAGGTAGTGCTGACTTGTAGGACTGGGTTACATGAAATACATAGTAACATAGTAACATAGTTAGTAAGGCCGAAAAAAGACATTTGTCCATCCAGTTCAGCCTATATTCCATCATAATAAATACCCAGATCTACGTCCTTCTACAGAACCTAATAATTGTATGATACAATATTGTTCTGCTCCAGGAAGACATCCAGGCCTCTCTTGAACCCCTCGACTGAGTTCGCCATCACCACCTCCTCAGGCAAGCAATTCCAGATTCTCACTGCCCTAACAGTAAAGAATCCTCTTCTATGTTGGTGGAAAAACCTTCTCTCCTCCAGACGCAAAGAATGCCCCCTTGTGCCCGTCACCTTCCTTGGTATAAACAGATCCTCAGCGAGATATTTGTATTGTCCCCTTATATACTTATACATGGTTATTAGATCGCCCCTCAGTCGTCTTTTTTCTAGACTAAATAATCCTAATTTCGCTAATCTATCTGGGTATTGTAGTTCTCCCATCCCCTTTATTAATTTTGTTGCCCTTCTTTGTACTCTCTCTAGTTCCATTATATCCTTCCTGAGCACCGGTGCCCAAAACTGGACACAGTACTCCATGTGCGGTCTAACTAGGGATTTGTACAGAGGCAGTATAATGCTCTCATCATGTGTATCCAGACCTCTTTTAATGCACCCCATGATCCTGTTTGCCTTGGCAGCTGCTGCCTGGCACTGGCTGCTCCAGGTAAGTTTATCATTAACTAGGATCCCCAAGTCCTTCTCCCTGTCAGATTTACCCAGTGGTTTCCCGTTCAGTGTGTAATGGTGATATTGATTCCCTCTTCCCATGTGTATAACCTTACATTTATCATTGTTAAACCTCATCTGCCACCTTTCAGCCCAAGTTTCCAACTTATCCAGATCCATCTGTAGCAGAATACTATCTTCTCTTGTATTAACTGCTTTACATAGTTTTGTATCATCTGCAAATATCGATATTTTACTGTGTAAACCTTCTACCAGATCATTAATGAATATGTTGAAGAGAACAGGTCCCAATACTGACCCCTGCGGTACCCCACTGGTCACAGCAACCCAGTTAGAGACTATACCATTTATAACCACCCTCTGCTTTCTATCACTAAGCCAGTTACTAACCCATTTGCACACATTTTCCCCCAGACCAAGCATTCTCATTTTGTGTACCAACCTCTTGTGCGGCACGGTATCAAACGCTTTGGAAAAATCGAGATATACCATGTCCAATGACTCACCGTGGTCCAGTCTATAGCTTACCTCTTCATAAAAACTGATTAGATTGGTTTGACAGGAGCGATTTCTCATAAACCCATGCTGATATGGAGTTAAACAGTTATTCTCATTGAGATAATCCAGAATAACATCCCTCAGAAACCCTTCAAATATTTTACCAACAATAGAGGTTAGACTTACTGGCCTATAATTTCCAGGTTCACTTTTAGAGCCCTTTTTGAATATTGGCACCACATTTGCTATGCGCCAGTCCTGCGGAACAGACCCTGTCGCTATAGAGTCACTAAAAATAAGAAATAATGGTTTATCTATTACATTACTTAGTTCTCTTAGTACTCGTGGGTGTATGCCATCCGGACCCGGAGATTTATCTATTTTAATCTTATTTAGCCGGTTTCGCACCTCTTCTTGGGTTAGATTGGTGACCCTTAATATAGGGTTTTCATTGTTTCTTGGGATTTCACCTAGCATTTCATTTTCCACCGTGAATACCGTGGAGAAGAAGGTGTTTAATATGTTAGCTTTTTCCTCGTCATCTACAACCATTCTTTCCTCACTATTTTTTAAGGGGCCTACATTTTCAGTTTTTATTCTTTTACTATTGATATAGTTGAAGAACAGTTTGGGATTAGTTTTACTCTCCTTAGCAATGTGCTTCTCTGTTTCCTTTTTGGCAGCTTTAATTAGTTTTTTAGATAAAGTATTTTTCTCCCTATAGTTTTTTAGAGCTTCAATGGTGCCATCCTGCTTTAGTAGTGCAAATGCTTTTTTTTTACTGTTAATTGCCTGTCTTACTTCTTTGTTTAGCCACATTGGGTTTTTCCTATTTCTAGTCCTTTTATTCCCACAAGGTATAAACCGCTTACACTGCCTATCTAGGATGTTCTTAAACATTTCCCATTTATTATCTGTATTCTCATTTCTGAGGATATTGTCCCAGTCTACCAGATTAAGGGCATCTCTAAGCTGGTCAAACTTTGCCTTCCTAAAGTTCAATGTTTTTGTGACTCCCTGACAAGTCCCCCTAGTGAAAGACAGGTGAAACTGCACAATATTGTGGTCGCTATTTCCTAAATGCCCAACCACCTGCAGATTTGTTATTCTGTCAGGTCTATTAGATAGTATTAGGTCTAAAAGTGCTGCTCCTCTGGTTGGATTCTGCACCAATTGTGAAAGATAATTTTTCTTGGTTATTAGCAGAAACCTGTTGCCTTTATGGGTTTCACAGGTTTCTGTTTCCCAGTTAATATCCGGGTAGTTAAAGTCCCCCATAACCAGGACCTCATTATGGGTTGCAGCTTCATCTATCTGCTTTAGAAGTAGACTTTCCATGCTTTCTGTTATATTTGGGGGTTTGTAACAGACCCCAATGAGAATTTTGTTACCATTTTTCCCTCCATGAATTTCAACCCATATGGACTCGACATCCTCATTCCCTTCGCTAATATCCTCCCTTAAAGTGGACTTTAGACAAGACTTTACATAGAGACAAACCCCTCCTCCTCTCCGATTTTTACGATCCTTTCTAAACAGACTGTAACCCTGTAAGTTAACTGCCCAGTCATAGCTTTCATCTAACCATGTCTCGGTTATTCCCACTATGTCAAAGTTACCTGTAGATATTTCTGCTTCTAGTTCTTCCATCTTGTTTGTCAGGCTTCTGGCGTTTGCGAGCATGCAGTTTAGAGGATTTTGTTTTGTTCCAATCTCCTCACTGTGGATTGTTTTAGAAATGTTCTTACCTCCCTTCTGAGTATGTTTTCCTGGGTCGTCTTTGTTCGAGTCTAATGTTTTTCTTCCCGTCCCCTCTTCTTCTAGTTTAACGCCCTCCTGATGAGTGTAGCGAGTCTTCTGGCGAATGTGTGTTTCCCAGGTTTGTTGAGGTGTAGTCCGTCTCTGGCGAGGAGTCCATCATACCAGTAATTCACACCGTGGTCCAGGAATCCAAATCCTTGTTGTCTGCACCATCGTCTTAGCCAGTTGTTTGCATCAAGGATCCTGTTCCATCTCCTGGTGCCATGCCCGTCTACTGGAAGGATAGAAGAAAAAACTACCTGTGCATCCAGTTCCTTTACTTTCTTCCCCAACTCTTCAAAGTCCTTGCAGATTGTCGGTAGGTCCTTCCTTGCCGTGTCATTGGTGCCAACATGTATCAGAAGAAATGGGTGGACGTCCTTGGAGCTGAAGAGCTTTGGTATCCTATCGGTCACATCCTTGATCATCGCACCTGGAAGGCAGCATACTTCTCTTGCAGTTATGTCCGGTCTGCAGATGGCTGCTTCGGTGCCTCTCAGTAGTGAGTCTCCCACCACCACCACTCTTCGTTGCTTCTTGGCTGTACTTTTTGCTGTCACTTGTTGCTGTGTGCCCTTTTCTTTTTTGCTTGCTGGTATTGCTTCATTCTTAGGTGTGCCATCTTCATCCTCTACAAAGATTTGATATCGGTTCTTCAGTTGTGTGGTTGGTGATTTCTCCATGGTCTTCTTGCTTCTTTTGGTCACATGCTTCCACTCATCTGCTTTTGGAGGTTCTCTGACACTTTTTGCACCTTCTGTGACCAGTAGAGATGCCTCTGTTCTGTCTAGAAAGTCTTCATTCTCTTTGATGAGTTTCAAAGTTGCTATTCTTTCTTCCAGACCCCGCACCTTTTCTTCTAAAAGGGCCACTAGTCTACACTTCTGACAGGTGAAATTGGATTCTTCTTCTGGTCGATCTGTGAACATGTAGCACATGCTGCAGCTCACCATGTAGGTTGTCACATCTGCCATGTTGCTCCTAGATCCTGCTGACTTGCTGTGTGTTTTCCTTCTTGTGTAATCTACTCAGCCAAGCTCTCTTGCAATAATGTCCTACAGGCAAAAATTCGGTTTGGTGATGCTTTCGAAGCAGCTGGTCCCGGCTGTACCCAACGATCTTCTAGCTTAGGGAGACTTCGCTTCTCCCAGAAGGCACCTGGAATATGCAAATTAGCCTCCTGAAGCTTGAATCCCTGGTTTGGTGATGCTTTCGAAGCAGCTGGTCCCGGCTGTACCCAACGATCTTCTAGCTTAGGGAGACTTCGCTTCTCCCAGAAGGCACCTGGAATATGCAAATTAGCCTCCTGAAGCTTGAATCCCTGGTTTGGTGATGCTTTCGAAGCAGCTGGTCCCGGCTGTACCCAACGATCTTCTAGCTTAGGGAGACTTCGCTTCTCCCAGAAGGCACCTGGAATATGCAAATTAGCCTCCTGTAGCTTGAATCCCTGGTTTGGTGATGCTTTCGAAGCAGCTGGTCCCGGCTGTACCCAACGATCTTCTAGCTTAGGGAGACTTCGCTTCTCCCAGAAGGCACCTGGAATATGCAAATTAGCCTCCTGAAGCTTGAATCCCTGGTTTGGTGATGCTTTCGAAGCAGCTGGTCCCGGCTGTACCCAACGATCTTCTAGCTTAGGGAGACTTCGCTTCTCCCAGAAGGCACCTGGAATATGCAAATTAGCCTCCTGTAGCTTGAATCCCTGGTTTGGTGATGCTTTCGAAGCAGCTGGTCCCGGCTGTACCCAACGATCTTCTAGCTTAGGGAGACTTCGCTTCTCCCAGAAGGCACCTGGAATATGCAAATTAGCCTCCTGAAGCTTGAATCCCTGGTTTGGTGATGCTTTCGAAGCAGCTGGTCCCGGCTGTACCCAACGATCTTCTAGCTTAGGGAGACTTCGCTTCTCCCAGAAGGCACCTGGAATATGCAAATTAGCCTCCTGAAGCTTGAATCCCTGGTTTGGTGATGCTTTCGAAGCAGCTGGTCCCGGCTGTACCCAACGATCTTCTAGCTTAGGGAGACTTCGCTTCTCCCAGAAGGCACCTGGAATATGCAAATTAGCCTCCTGTAGCTTGAATCCCTGGTTTGGTGATGCTTTCGAAGCAGCTGGTCCCGGCTGTACCCAACGATCTTCTAGCTTAGGGAGACTTCGCTTCTCCCAGAAGGCACCTGGAATATGCAAATTAGCCTCCTGAAGCTTGAATCCCTGGTTTGGTGATGCTTTCGAAGCAGCTGGTCCCGGCTATACCCAACGATCTTCTAGCTTAGGGAGACTTCGCTTCTCCCAGAAGGCACCTGGAATATGCAAATTAGCCTCCTGTAGCTTGAATCCCTGGTTTGGTGATGCTTTCGAAGCAGCTGGTCCCGGCTGTACCCAACGATCTTCTAGCTTAGGGAGACTTCGCTTCTCCCAGAAGGCACCTGGAATATGCAAATTAGCCTCCTGAAGCTTGAATCCCTGGTTTGGTGATGCTTTCGAAGCAGCTGGTCCCGGCTGTACCCAACGATCTTCTAGCTTAGGGAGACTTCGCTTCTCCCAGAAGGCACCTGGAATATGCAAATTAGCCTCCTGAAGCTTGAATCCCTGGTTTGGTGATGCTTTCGAAGCAGCTGGTCCCGGCTGTACCCAACGATCTTCTAGCTTAGGGAGACTTTGCTTCTCCCAGAAGGCACCTGGAATATGCAAATTAGCCTCCTGTAGCTTAAATCCCTGGTTTGGTGATGCTTTCGAAGCAGCTGGTCCCGGCTGTACCCAACGATCTTCTAGCTTAGGGAGACTTCGCTTCTCCCAGAAGGCACCTGGAATATGCAAATTAGCCTCCTGAAGCTTGAATCCCTGGTTTGGTGATGCTTTCGAAGCAGCTGGTCCCGGCTGTACCCAACGATCTTCTAGCTTAGGGAGACTTCGCTTCTCCCAGAAGGCACCTGGAATATGCAAATTAGCCTCCTGTAGCTTGAATCCCTGGTTTGGTGATGCTTTCGAAGCAGCTGGTCCCGGCTGTACCCAACGATCTTCTAACTTAGGGAGACTTCGCTTCTCCCAGAAGGCACCTGGAATATGCAAATTAGCCTCCTGAAGCTTGAATCCCTGGTTTGGTGATGCTTTCGAAGCAGCTGGTCCCGGCTGTACCCAACGATCTTCTAGCTTAGGGAGACTTCGCTTCTCCCAGAAGGCACCTGGAATATGCAAATTAGCCTCCTGAAGCTTGAATCCCTGGTTTGGTGATGCTTTCGAAGCAGCTGGTCCCGGCTGTACCCAACGATCTTCTTGCTTAGGGAGACTTCGCTTCTCCCAGAAGGCACCTGGAATATGCAAATTAGCCTCCTGCAGCTTGAATCCCTGGTTTGGTGATGCTTTCGAAGCAGCTGGTCCCGGCTGTACCCAACGATCTTCTAGCTTAGGGAGACTTCGCTTCTCCCAGAAGGCACCTGGAATATGCAAATTAGCCTCCTGAAGCTTGAATCCCTGGTTTGGTGATGCTTTCGAAGCAGCTGGTCCCGGCTGTACCCAACGATCTTCTAGCTTAGGGAGACTTCGCTTCTCCCAGAAGGCACCTGGAATATGCAAATTAGCCTCCTGTAGCTTGAATCCCTGGTTTGGTGATGCTTTCGAAGCAGCTGGTCCCGGCTGTACCCAACGATCTTCTAGACAAATAGACAAGCTATAGCTCGAACAAGTGACTTCCAGGTGGAGAACCTGCTGAACCGGTGAGATTCGAGGTGTCAGCTTGAAATCTCTGTATGTAGAGCAGACACTTGATGTCGGATCTCTTTGTCTGCGTCTGGACCCACTAGTTCGAAAGTTTCAGGCCTGCTGATGTGGGACATCGAACGGCACAAAGAGGTAGGACCTGTGAACCATGAAGTGTCCTTCAGATGACTGGGTGCAACGGATCTAGTCGCGTGGTCCGCAGGATTGTGGTGAGTAGGTACGTAGTGCCACTGATTAGGGTCGGTGGATCTTCTTACCCGAAGTACCCGGTTGCTGACGTAGACGTAGAAGCGTCGTGTCTCGTTACAGATGTACCCCAGTACCACCTTGCTATCGGTGTAGAACTCTGCATCCTTGATCTTCAGGATTATCGCATCCGAGATCAGTTCGGCCAACTCAGCTGCGAGGACAGCAGCACAGAGTTCCAGTCTGGGTATCGTGTGTACACGAAGTGGCGCCAATTTCGTCCGGCTCATAACGAACCCGATATGGCATTGTCCGCTTACGTCTGTGGATTTGAGGTACGCTACTGCTGTAATCGCTTTGACTGATGCATCACAGAAAATACAAAGTCTTTGCGTTTTGACCTCTGTGGATGGCACAGGAGCATATGGTCGTTTCACACGAAGGTTGGTCAGGGCTTCAAGAGACTTCCTCCACTCTGCCCACAGGTCAGCCTTTCCCACTGGAAGTGGATCATTCCAATCAGTAGTGTCTTGGGTGAAGTCCCTGAGCATCAGCTTCCCTTGGATGGTTACTGGAGCTACGAACCCCAAGGGGTCGTATAAACTATTCACGAAGGAAAGAACTCCTCTGCGCGTGAAGGGTTTCTCATCCTTGCTGATCTGAAAGGTGAAGGTATCTGTCTTCAGGTCCCACAGCAATCCAAGGCTCCGCTGCATGGGAAGGGGGTCGATGCTGAGGTCTAAATCCTTTAGATCGCTGGAATAGTCTTCAGAGGGAAAGGCTTCCATCAACTCTCGGCTGTTGGAAGAAATCTTGTGTAACCTTAGGTTAGACTGAGCGTTCACGTCACGAGTCCTCTTTAGTAGACTGATTGCGGCCTCACTTGTCGGTGTGGACTTCAAACAGTCATCCACGTAAAAATCCTTTTCCACAAAGGACCTGACATCCGAGCCATACTCTTCTTCACCCTTTTTGGCAGAATGTCGGAGGCCGTAGATTGCGATCGCTGGGGAAGGACTGTTCCCAAAAATGTGTACCCGCATCCGGTACTCTGCGATGTCTTCGTCCGGGTCGTTGTCACGGTACCAGAAGAACCTCAGGTAGTTTCTGTGTTCCTCTTTGACGTGAAAACAGTGGAAGATCTGTTGTATGTCAGCCATAAATGCCACTGAATCTCTACGGAAACAGAGTAATACTTCCAGAAGTCTGTTGTTGAGGTCTGGGCCCGACAGTAAGACATCATTCAATGACACGTCTTCGCATTTGGCACTTGAGTCGAATACCACTCTAATTTGACCTGGCTTCTTAGGATGGTACACTCCGAAGATGGGCAGGTACCAACACTCCTCTCCGTGTCGAAGTGCAGGTGCAATCTCTGCGTGGTTGTTCTGGAATATCTTTCCCATGAAGGTGTTATGTTTGCTAATGACAGGTGTTATGAAGGCAATCCAGAAACACAGTGTGCTTAGCGATCAGAGCGCACACAGTGATCTGACAAATACCCAAAAATACAAGAACGAGCTCTGAGACGTGGAAACTCTGTAGACTGCACACCTGATCCTATCCTAAACACAACTAAAAGCGGCTGTGGATTGCGCCTAACAACTACCTAGGCAACTCGGCACAGCCTAAGAAACTAGCTAGCCTGAAGATAGAAAAATAGGCCTGACTTGCCCCAGAGAAATTCCCCAAAGGAAAAGGCAGCCCCCCACATATAATGACTGTGAGTAAGATGAAAAGACAAAACGTAGGGATGAAATAGATTCAGCAAAGTGGGGCCCGATATTCTAGGACAGAGCGAGGACAGTAAAGCGAACTTTGCAGTCTACAAAAAACCCTAAAGCAAAACCACACAAAGGGGGCAAAAAAAAAACCCACCGTGCCGAACTAACGGCACGGCGGTACACCCTTTGCGTCTCAGAGCTTCCAGCAAAACAAAAGACAAGCTGGACAGAAAAAAAGCAACAAAAAAGCAAAAAGCACTTAGCTATACAGAGCAGCAGGTCACAGGAACAATCAGGAGAAGCTCAGATCCAACACTGAAACATTGACAAGGAGCAAGGATAGCAGCATCAGGCGGAGTTAAGTAATGAAGCAGTTAACGAGCTCACCAGAACACCTGAGGGAGGAAGCTCAGAAGCTGCAGTATCACTTGTGACCACAGGAGTGAATTCAGCCACAGAATTCACAACAGTACCCCCCCCCTTGAGGAGGGGTCACCGAACCCTTACCAGAGCCCCCAGGCCGACCAGGATGAGCCGCATGAAAGGCACGAACAAGATCGGAAGCATGAACATCAGAGGCAAAAACCCAGGAATTATCTTCCTGAGCATAACCCTTCCATTTAACCAGATACTGGAGTTTCCGTCTAGAAACACGAGAATCCAAAATCTTCTCCACAATATACTCCAATTCCCCCTCCACCAAAACCGGGGCAGGAGGCTCAACAGATGGAACCATAGGTGCCACGTATCTCCGCAACAACGACCTATGGAATACATTATGTATGGAAAAGGAGTCTGGGAGGGTCAAACGAAAAGACACAGGATTGAGAACCTCAGAAATCCTATACGGACCAATAAAACGAGGTTTAAATTTAGGAGAGGAAACCTTCATAGGAATATGACGAGAAGATAACCAAACCAGATCCCCAACACGAAGTCGGGGACCCACACGGCGTCTGCGATTAGCGAAAAGTTGAGCTTTCTCCTGGGACAAGGTCAAATTGTCCACTACATGAGTCCAAATCTGCTGCAGCCTGTCCACCACAGTATCCACACCAGGACAGTCCGAAGACTCAACCTGCCCTGAAGAGAAACGAGGATGGAACCCAGAGTTGCAGAAAAACGGAGAAACCAAGGTAGCCAAGCTGGCCCGATTATTAAGGGCGAACTCAGCCAACGGCAAAAAGGACACCCAATCATCCTGGTCTGCAGAAACAAAACATCTCAGATATGTTTCCAAGGTCTGATTGGTTCGTTCGGTCTGGCCATTAGTCTGAGGATGGAAAGCCGAGGAAAAGGATAGGTCAATGCCCATCCTACCACAAAAGGCTCGCCAGAACCTTGAAACAAACTGGGAACCTCTGTCAGAAACAATATTCTCAGGAATGCCATGCAACCGAACCACATGCTGAAAGAACAAAGGTACCAAATCAGAGGAGGAAGGCAATTTAGCCAAGGGCACCAGATGGACCATTTTAGAAAAGCGATCACAGACCACCCAAATGACTGACATCATTTGAGAAACGGGAAGGTCAGAAATGAAATCCATCAAAATATGTGTCCAAGGCCTCTTTGGGACCGGCAAGGGCAAAAGCAACCCACTGGCACGAGAACAGCAGGGCTTAGCCCTAGCACAAATCCCACAGGACTGCACAAAAGTACGTACATCCCGTGACAGAGATGGCCACCAGAAGGATCTAGCCACTAACTCTCTGGTACCAAAGATTCCAGGATGACCAGCCAACACCGAACAATGAAGTTCAGAGATAAGTTTATTAGTCCACCTATCAGGGACGAACAGTTTCTCTGCTGGACAACGATCAGGTTTATTCGCCTGAAATTTTTGCAGCACCCGCCGCAAATCAGGGGAGATGGCAGACACAATGACTCCTTCCTTGTGGATACCCGCTCGCTCAGATAAACCCGGAGAGTCGGGCACAAAACTCCTAGACAGAGCATCCGCCTTCACATTTTTAGAGCCCGGAAGGTACGAAATCACAAAGTCGAAGCGGGCAAAAAATAACGACCAACGGGCCTGTCTAGGATTCAAGCGCTTGGCAGACTCGAGATAAGTCAAGTTCTTATGATCAGTCAATACCACCACGCGATGCTTAGCTCCTTCAAGCCAATGACGCCACTCCTCGAATGCCCACTTCATGGCCAGCAACTCTCGATTGCCCACATCATAATTACGCTCAGCAGGCGAAAACTTCCTGGAAAAGAAAGCACATGGTTTCATCACTGAGCAATCAGAACCTCTCTGTGACAAAACCGCCCCTGCTCCAATCTCAGAAGCATCAACCTCGACCTGGAACGGAAGAGAAACATCTGGCTGACACAACACAGGGGCAGAACAAAAACGACGCTTCAACTCCTGAAAAGCTTCCACAGCAGCAGAAGACCAATTAACCAAATCAGCACCCTTCTTGGTCAAATCGGTCAATGGTTTGGCAATGCTAGAAAAATTACAGATGAAGCGACGATAAAAATTAGCAAAGCCCAGGAACTTTTGCAGACTTTTCAGAGATGTCGGCTGAATCCAATCCTGGATGGCTTGGACCTTAACTGGATCCATCTCGATAGTAGAAGGGGTAAAGATGAACCCCAAAAATGAAACTTTCTGCACACCGAAGAGACACTTTGATCCCTTCACAAACAAAGAGTTAGCACGCAGGACCTGAAAAACCATTCTGACCTGCTTCACATGAGACTCCCAATCATCTGAGAAGATCAAAATGTCATCCAAGTAAACAATCAGGAATTTATCCAGATACTCACGGAAGATGTCATGCATAAAAGACTGAAACACAGATGGAGCATTGGCAAGTCCGAACGGCATCACTAGATACTCAAAATGACCCTCGGGCGTATTGAATGCAGTTTTCCATTCATCTCCTTGCCTGATTCTCACCAGATTATATGCACCACGAAGATCTATCTTAGTGAACCAACTAGCCCCCTTAATCCGAGCAAACAAGTCAGATAACAATGGCAAGGGATACTGAAATTTAACAGTGATCTTATTAAGAAGGCGGTAATCAATACACGGTCTCAGCGAACCATCCTTCTTGGCTACAAAGAAGAACCCTGCTCCCAGTGGTGATGACGATGGGCGAATATGTCCCTTCTCCAGGGATTCCTTCACATAACTGCGCATAGCGGCGTGTTCGGGCACGGATAAATTAAATAATCGACCTTTAGGGAATTTACTACCAGGAATCAAATTGATAGCACAATCACAATCCCTATGCGGAGGTAGAGCATCGGACTTGGGCTCTTCAAATACATCCTGATAATCAGACAAGAACTCTGGGACCTCAGAAGGGGTGGATGACGAAATCGACAAAAATGGAACATCACCATGTACCCCCTGACAACCCCAGCTGGATACCGACATGGAATTCCAATCCAATACTGGATTATGGGTTTGTAGCCATGGCAACCCCAACACGACCACATCATGCAGATTATGCAACACCAGAAAGCGAATAACTTCCTGATGTGCAGGAGCCATGCACATGGTCAGCTGGGCCCAGTATTGAGGTTTATTCTTGGCCAAAGGTGTAGCATCAATTCCTCTCAATGGAATAGGACACTGCAAAGGCTCCAAGAAAAACCCACAACGTTTAGCATAATCCAAATCCATCAGATTCAGGGCAGCGCCCGAATCCACAAACGCCATGACAGAAAACGATGACAAAGAGCATATCAAGGTAATGGACAGAAGGAATTTGGACTGTACAGTACCAATGACGGCAGACCTAGCGGACCGCTTAGTGCGCTTAGGACAATCAGAAATAGCATGAGTGGAATCACCACAGTAGAAACACAGACCATTCAGACGTCTGTATTCCTGCCGTTCAACTCTAGTCATAGTCCTATCGCACTGCATAGGCTCAGGTTTAACCTCAGGCAGTACCGCCAAATGGTGCACAGATTTACGCTCGCGCAAGCGTCGACCGATCTGAATGGCCAAAGACAAAGACTCATTCAAACCAGCAGGCATAGGAAATCCCACCATGACATCCTTAAGAGCCTCAGAGAGACCCTTTCTGAACAAAGCTGCCAGCGCAGATTCATTCCACTGAGTGAGTACTGACCATTTCCTAAATTTCTGACAATAGGCAATCCAGAAACACAGTGTGCTTAGCGATCAGAGCGCACACAGTGATCTGACAAATACCCAAAAATACAAGAACGAGCTCTGAGACGTGGAAACTCTGTAGACTGCACACCTGATCCTATCCTAAACACAACTAAAAGCGGCTGTGGATTGCGCCTAACAACTACCTAGGCAACTCGGCACAGCCTAAGAAACTAGCTAGCCTGAAGATAGAAAAATAGGCCTGACTTGCCCCAGAGAAATTCCCCAAAGGAAAAGGCAGCCCCCCACATATAATGACTGTGAGTAAGATGAAAAGACAAAACGTAGGGATGAAATAGATTCAGCAAAGTGGGGCCCGATATTCTAGGACAGAGCGAGGACAGTAAAGCGAACTTTGCAGTCTACAAAAAACCCTAAAGCAAAACCACGCAAAGGGGGCAAAAAAAAACCCACCGTGCCGAACTAACGGCATGGCGGTACACCCTTTGCGTCTCAGAGCTTCCAGCAAAACAAAAGACAAGCTGGACAGAAAAAAAGCAACAAAAAAGCAAAAAGCACTTAGCTATACAGAGCAGCAGGTCACAGGAACAATCAGGAGAAGCTCAGATCCAACACTGAAACATTGACAAGGAGCAAGGATAGCAGCATCAGGCGGAGTTAAGTAATGAAGCAGTTAACGAGCTCACCAGAACACCTGAGGGAGGAAGCTCAGAAGCTGCAGTATCACTTGTGACCACAGGAGTGAATTCAGCCACAGAATTCACAACAGAAGGTAAAGAAATGTTCCTTCGTCTCAGGTGACTTCTGAAGCTTGTGTCTTAGGGAGATGAATCTGCTGTAGACCAATTCCTTGTTGTTGGGTAGGCGTCTCCTCTGAGGTCGAAATGGTAGAGGTGCGACCCAACTATTCGACGTATCCTTGACTATTTGTTCGTCCATGATGTCCAGGAATATCTTGTCTTCTATAGACATCGCTACCTTGTTGTCTTCCTTCGTCCTGTGGAAGACTGTACATCCTATGTGGTCTTGTCCACCTTCACAGGCGTGGTCTTCGTTGATAGGAACTGAGAAAGGGCAAGGTAGGGGAGTGCTGCTCGGTAGTTCCTTTACCAGCAGACTATTGTGACACGGCTGGAAGAGAGATGGACGTCCATTTTCTAGTGTGCTGGTAAGCATACTGTTGACTGAGACCGGCTTGTGTGCTCCTCCTAGACAGACATCTCCTACAATGACCCATCCAAGGTCTTGCCTCTGCGCGTATGGAGCATTCCGTGAGCCGTTGATATATTCTCTAGTCTTGTGGACTCGTAGTATATCTCTTCCCAGAAGTAAAGCTATTGGCGCTTCTGGTTCCAACTCAGGTATCAGGTGGGCTATACGCTTCAGGTGGGGGTGATACGTTGCCACCTCTGGTGAAGGTATCTCAGACCTGTTGTCAGGAATCTGGTTGCACTTCAGGATGGTCGGTAGTGACAGACAGGTCTGGCCATCCATGGACTCCACTTTGTATCCGGTTGCTTTCCTCCCCGCCGTCTCGACGGTACCTGAACATGTCCTAAGGGAGTAGGGAGAACCGGGGCCTACAATGTTGAAGTTGTCAAAGAAGATGGACCTGGCTAAAGACCTATTACTTTGGTCATCTAGGATTGCATATATCTTGAGCGCTTTGTCTCTGTGGCCTGTTGGATAGACTCGGACAAGGCAGATTTTTGAGCAGGAACTTACTCCCTTGAGTCCCTTACAGATCTCCGTACATTGAGAGGTGACCGCAGGGGTGTCTTCGTTGGTGTTCTTCTGTTTCTCATCGTGCTCCTCCTCTGCTTGTGACAACACTCCTGGAGGTAGTCCAGGATGCAAGGCTGTATTGTGATCCGTGCTGCTGCATTCTGCACATTTCACGCTAGCTCCACAGTTCCTGGCGAAGTGAGAGGTTGTAGCATAGCATTTGAAGCAGATGTTGTTTTCCTTGAGGAAACCTTTGCGATCCTCTAAAGTCTTCTCCCTGAAGGCTCTGCACTTTAGTAGAGGATGTGGTTTCCTGTGTAGAGGACACTGCTTACTGACATCCTGAGGTTTGCTCTCTTCCGTAGGGGGCTTAGTTGTCTTGTGTGGAGGACCTGTGGAATCAATATCAGTTTTATGGACTGCCACGGGTGTCGTACTGGGTTTGACACCAGGGGTAGTGGAACATGACAGAGTGAAATCAAAACTAGGGTCATTTCTGATCTTGGCTTGCTGGGTGACAAACTCAACAAATACAGTAAAAGGAGGGAATGGTACGTTATGAATTTGTTTATACCGTGAATCATGTATAATCCACCTTTCTTGAAGATTGTAAGGAAGTTTTTGTACTATTGGATTGACACCCCTAGCAGTGTCTAAGAATGCCAATCTAGCCAAGTGACCTTCCTTCTGGGCGACCTGTAACTCTATCAATAAATCACTCAATTCTCTAAGTCTTTGATAACCCTTGGGCCCTATTTTAGGGAAATCATCAATTCTTTTGAATAAAGCATTCTCTATTACTTCTACGGACCCATAGCATTCGTCAAGTCTTTCCCACACTTTACGTAAACCTATGTGTGGGTATTCTATGTTAATGTCTCTTAGTCTTTTAGCATGCTCGACCGATTCAGTTCCAAGCCACTTTACCAGGAGATCTAACTCCTCACTACTAGAAAGGTCCAGTCCCTGAATGGCGTTCTGGAACGAAGCTCGCCACGACCTGTAGTTTTCGGCTTTGTCAGTGAACTTTACAAGTCCTTTTGTTACCAGTTCTCGGCGGGCAAAGAACTTTGCCAAGTCTATAGTGGCTTGATCAGTGTTGGTACGAGCCGGTATGTTATAGCCATGTCTAGTGTGTGGTGCATCACCATACCTGTGAGACGCTCTTGGCTTCGGACAGTCTGCATAGTACCTTTCTGGTGAAGAAGATGTCTCTTTAAGGTGAGGTGGGAGCTGTACCTTCTTCTCAGTGGAATGGTAGCTGTGGTCGACTCCTCTTTGTTGGACGTCTTCTTGTTTGTAGTAGTGAAGTTCGGGGTTGGATCGATGATAATCAGCGTAGGCTGATCGTTGCAGTCTATCTAGGGTGTTGTCCATGCTGGAGTGTCGATGAACGTACTCTGCGACGCGCTGAGCTGGATCTTGCTGCTCTAGATCTGTTCCAAGAACGTTGCTGCGTCTCTCATAATCAGGATCCTTCATGGCTTCCAAGTACTCTGCCTTAGCTATTGCAGCTGCTGCCTCTTTGTCTACCATAAGTCTTTCTAGAGACACTTGCAGGCGCGCACCTTCTGCTTCTTGCTCTGCCCGCAAACGTGCGGTTTCAGCCTGCAAACGTGCATTTTCTGCTTCATGCTCTGTTTGTCTCAGCTTTAGATACATTTCTTTCTCGGCGAAGGAAGACCTCGCTTTGGCTGCTTCAGCTTCAGCACGAGCGACAGCTGCCAGCTCTGCTAATGATGACCTGCTAGAGCTTGCTCGTGACTTTGTCTTGAGTGAGGATGTGCTGTTTCGAGACATTGTGCGCTTAGCTGCGTACTGTGTTTTGGCGGGAAACTGAGTCTATGTGCGGTGAGCTTCCGCGTGGCGGGAATGATGTAGCTCCTCCTGGCGGGCTGCAGTATAGTCCTGCGGCTGTATGGCGGCTGCTGTGATACCCGAATGCGGAGCAGTGTGGGTGTTAGCGGTTCCGTACACTCTGATCAACTACAGCCTGCAACCGGCTATCAGTTTCACTGAAGGCAGCTAATCTGTTCTTACTTTACAATCACCGCCTGCGACTGGCGGTCTCGTTTTTCACTGTTCTGTCTTCCTCCACGTAGGATGCTGTGTGGATTCCAACATACGGCTAAACCTTCATCCACATCCCAGTAAACAGACTGTGTTGATGCTTAAGTCTTATTTATTAGGGTGATGATAACCAAAACTATAACGTTGAACAACAATGGTGGACAGTATTCATAGTAGATGATCGAATAGTGAATGATGTTGATGTACAAGGTGGATGTTCAGTGAATAATCATAGTGGATGACTGATCATAGTGGATGACTGATCATAGTGGATGACTGGTGAAAAACTGTAAAGAATAACAGCATTTCAGTATATGCACATACAGGGTGCAATCACATAAATAACTGGGACATTACAGCAAGAATTATACAGAGAGCATTACACAGTAATTCTAACAGCACTGCCCTATTCTATACAAGAATGCATCTATCTACATGCAGAGTACACCTGAACCTAACTGCAAGCTGCAAAGCACATCTGCCTAACTATATCTGACGATAGGAGCTGCATAAGGCTTAAATACTAACACAAAACATAAGATGCATTAAACCTTTATAAACGTACCGAGATCCGTTAGGACAGGGGTAAGGAAGTAAGCGAGACAGGAGCACGTGTGCCTCTGTTCAGATCTGAGGAAAAATGGCTACTGAAGCTTGTCTTCACAAGAAGAATGTGGACGGAACTAACCCATAAGACATTGCTCTTAGGAGGGAAAGGTTGGTAAACAACATGAAAAGTAGGCACCATAATATGCAAAAAAATGATAAAAAAACAGACAATGTGATTTTCTGGATTTTTTTTTCTCAGTTTGTCTCCCATAGTTGAGGTCTACCTATGATGTAAATTACAGACGCCTCTCATCTTTTTAAGTGGTGGAACTTGCACTATTGCTGACTGACTAAATACTTTTTTGCCCCACTATATATATATATATATATATATATATATATATTGACAGATTCACTGGCGTATTATGTGAAGGGAGATACTTGTCACTACGCATACTGCAGTCAGTGATGTAAAACCAGAGTTTTTTTTTTCTTCCAGAACGCTAAGTGCTGAGAGAGTTAATAGGAATCTATGTTAGGGGCTGGTATTAGTGGACCTCAATACAGTGGGCGGGAGGGGGTTCACCGTATCTCTACCTGTAGAGTCCTGACAGGACCTGTGTGATGTCAAGGTCATGTGATCATCACATGGTTTGTAAATACCTGGCCATAAGAAAGTGGTGTTCATGTTTTTGGAGAGCAAGAACTCCCAGATAGCTCCCAGAGGAACTAAGGACTGTGTAGGATAACTGCTGCAGGTGAACCCTGCAGGTAAAGGACTCTGTGCTACTTTATTTGTTTTCCATTAAACCTGCTTTTGTTTTTTGAACCCTGCATCGGTGTATGCTGACGTTAATAAACCAGCAGGTGTTTGAGCACCAAAGTGTTCCTACTGTATGTCTACTTGAAGAAGCGGCTTAGCGTGTCAACTTCTCACTATATATATATATATATATATATACAGTACAGACCAAAAGTTTGGACACACCTTCTCATTTAAAGATTTTTCTGTATTTTCATGACTATGAAAATTGTACATTCACACTGAAGGCATCAAAACTATGAATTAACACATGTGGAATTATATACTTAACAAAAAAGTGTGAAACAACCGAAATTATGTCTTATATTTTAGGTTCTTCAAAGTAGCCACCTTTTGCTTTGATGACTGCTTTGCACACTTTTGGCATTCTCTTGATGTTAGTGGCTGGTTTTGAGATCTGGTGAGGTGACTGCTCTGGCCACTCCATTACAGATAGAATACCAGCTGCCTGCTTCTTCCCTAAACAGTTCTTCCATAATTTAAAATTTTCTGAAGGGGTTAAAATAGATCATAAGAGGCGCCCTCTGCTGGTTGTCCTCATATGAACTCGAGCCTGGGAGCTTTCTAGGAAAGTTCCCACGATCTAGGAACAACCAGCAGAGGGCGCCTCACCGCAAATGAAGGTAAATATAGGTCAATGACCTACTTTACCTTCATTTTCCGGGGTTTTTGCAGCCATGAGCATCATTGCATTAGCAAAGCTCGTGGCTGCAAAATATTTTAACCCCTTCAGATGGATTTACATCGTTGGACGTTACAGATCTGCGGAGGGTAAGGATATTGTTGGTTTATTATGTTTTTTTCCTTACAGATCGAGGGTCTTCAGTGACTGGATTGGGCGTAGAATAAAATACTCCAACAACCATTGTTTTTATTTCATTAAAATAATTTTAAATAATGTGTTTGTGTTTTATTTAACCCTTTACTACAATTGGATTAATAATGGATAGGTGTCATAATTGACGCCTCTCCATTATTAATTAGGCTTAATGTCACCTTACAATAGCAAGGTGGCATTAACCCTTCATTACCCCATATCCCACCGCTACACGGGAATGGGAAGAGAGTGGCCAAGTGCCAGAATAGGCGCATCTTCCCGATGTGCCTTCTCTGGGGTGGCTGGGGGCAGATGTTTTTAGCCAGGGGGGGCCAATAACCGTGGACCCTCTCCAGGCTATTAATATCTGCCCTCAGTCACTGGCTTTACTACTCTGGCGGAGAAAATTGCGCGGGAGCCCACGCCAATTTTTTCCGCCATTTAACCCTTTAATTTAGTAGATAGAACGGCCAAATTTTGCAGATACACACTACTGACATTAGTAGTGTGGAATCTGCAAAAAAATGGAGAGAAGACATGGTTTACTGTATGTAAACCATGTCTCAAATCATGTCGGGTTTAGGAAGGAGAAAGAAAAAGCCGGTTATTGAATTACCGGCTTTCAAGCTGTATAGCGCTGGAAAAAATATTAATATATATACATATATGTGTCTCACTGACATATATATATATATATACCTATTCTATGTGTCCACATTTATTCTACCTATTCTATTGTAAGCTGTCAGTGTGATTTTACTGTACACCGCACTGAATTACCGGCTTTTCTCTCTAACACCGCTGCGTATTTCTCGCAAGTCACACTGCTTGTCCGTGTGTAATCCGTATTTTTCACGCTTCCATAGACTTTCATTGGCGTATTTCTTGCACAGTACGGTGACAAACGCAGCATGCTGCGATTTTGTACGGCCGTAGAAAGCCGTATTATACGGATCAGTTTAATACGGCAGATAGGAGCAGGGGCTTAGAGAATAATTGTGCCGTATGTTTTGTGAGTTTTACGGACGTAGTTTCTGCGCTCTTACGTCCGTAAAACTCGCAAGTGTGACGGCGGCCTTCCTCTGTCCAATGTCTATGTTCTTTTGCCCATATAAATGTTTTCTTTTATTAGCCAGTCTCAGATATGGCTTTTTCTCTGCCACTCTGCCCTGAAGGCCTGCATCCCGGAGTCGCCTCTTCAATGTAGACATTGACTCTGGCGTTTTGCGTGTACTATTTAAGGAAGCTGCCAGTTCAGGACCTGTGAGGTGTTGATTTCTCAAACAACAGACTCTAATGTACTTGTTTTGTTGCTCAGTTGTTTCTCAAATGTATTGCTCCAGATTCTTAACTAGCACAAAGGAAGGTCAGGTTTATAGGTTCTCTAATCAGCCAAACAGTTTTGAGCTGTTCTAACATACTTGCACAAGGGTTTTCAAGGGTATTCTAAACATCCATTAGCCTTCTTACACAGTTAGCAAACACAAAGTACCATAAGAACACTGGAGTGATAGTTGTTGGAAATGGGCCTCTATACACCTATGAAGATATTGCATTACAAACCAGACATTTGCAGCTAGAATAGTTATTTACCCCATTAACAATGTATAGAGTGTATTTCTGAATCATTTAATGTTAGCTTCATTGAAAAAACTGTGCTTTTCTTTCAAAAATAAGGAAATTTCTTAGTGACCCTAAACTTTTGAAGTGATATATATATATATATATATATATATATATATATATATATATATATATATATATATCAGTAATGGCCAAAAGTATTGACACCCCTGCAATTCTGTCAGATAATACTCATTTTCTTCCTGAAAATGATAGCAAACACAAATTCTTTGGTATTATTATCTTCATTTAATTTGTCTTAAATGAAAAAACACAAAAGAGAATGAAGCAAAAAGCAAAACATTAATCATTTCACACAAAACTCCAAAAATGGGCTAGACAAAAGTATTGGCACCCTCAGCCTAATACTTGGTTGCGCAACCTTTAGCCAAAATAACTGCAACCAACCGCTTCCGGTAACAATCAATGAGTTTCTTACAATGCTCTGCTGGAATTTTAGACCATTCTTCTTTAGCAAACTGCTCCAGGTCCCTATTATTTGAAGGGTGCCTTCTCCAAACTGCCATTTTTAGATCTCTCCACAGGTGTTCAATGGGATTCAGGTCTGGACTCATTGCTGGCCACCTTAGAAGTCTCCAGTGCTTTCTCTCAAACCATTTTCTAGTGCTTTTTGAAGTGTGTTTTGGGTCACTGTCCTGCTGTAAGACCCATGACCTCTGAGGGAGACCCAGCTTTCTCACACTGGGCCCTACATTATGCTGCACATTTTGTTGGTAGTCTTCAGACTTCATAATGCCATGCACACGGTCAAGCAGACTGCCAGAGGCAGCAAAGCAACCCCAAAACATCAGGGAACCTCCACCATGTTTGACTGTAGAGACCGTGTTCTTTTCTTTGAATGCCTCTTTTTTTCTCCTGTAAACTCTATGTTGATGCCTTTGCCCAAAAAGCTCTACTTTTGTCTCATCTGACCAGAGAACATTCTTCCAAAACGTTTTAGGCTTTTTCAGGTAAGTTTTGGCAAACTCTAGCCTGGCTTTTTTATGTCTCGGGGTAAGAAGTGGGGTCTTCCTGGGTCTCCTACGATACAGTCCCATTTCATTCAGATGCTGACGGATAGTACGGGTTGACACTGTTGTACCCTCGGACTGCAGGGCAGCTTGAACTTCTTTGGATGTTAGTTGAGGTTCTTTATCCAACATCCGCACAATCTTATGTTGAAATCTCTTGTAAATTTTTCTTTTCCGTCCACATCTAGGGAGGTTAGCCACAGTGCCATGAGCTTTAAACTTCTTGATGACACTGCGCACGGTAGACACAGGAACATTCAGGTCTTTGGCGATGGACTTGTAGCCTTGAGATTGCTCATGCTTCCTCACAATTTGGTTTCTCAAGTCCTCAGACAGTTCTTTGGTCTTCTTTCTTTTCTCCATTCTCAATGTGGTACACACAAGGACACAGGACAGAGGTTCAGTCAACTTTAATCCATGTCAACTGGCTGCAAGTGTGATTTAGTTATTGCCAACACCTGTTAGGTGCCACAGGTAAGTTACAGGTGCTGTTAATTACACAAATTAGAGAAGCATCACATGATTTTTCGAACAGTGCCAATACATTTGTCCACCCCCTTTTTTATGTTTGGTGTGGAATTATATCAAATTTGGCTTTAGGACAATTCTTTTTGTGTTTTTTCATTTAAGACAAATTAAATGAAGATAATAACACCAAATAATTTGTGTTTGCAATCATTTTCAGGAAGAAAATGAGTATTATCTGACAGAATTGCAGGGGTGTCAATACTTTTGGCCATGACTGTATATATACGGGGGCGGGGGGGGGGTGGCAAAAATTAAGAGACCACCACATCAAAACCTTGTCATGGGTTGCACAAGGTTTTGATGTGGTGGTCTGTTAATTTTTGCCATTCTCCAGAACTGAAGCTCATTGACAACCTCTATAATGTAATCTAGAGGATGATGGATAGTCACAAGCCATCAAGCAAAGAAGAACTGCTTACATTTTTGCGCCAGGAGCAGTGTGAAAGACTGGTGGAAAGCATGCCAAGACGCATGAAAGCTGTGATTAAAAATCATGGTTATTCCACAAAATATTGATTTCTGAACTCTTCCTTAGTTAACCCCTTAAGCCCCGAGGGTGGTTTGCACGTTAATGACGGGCCAATGTTTACAATTCTGACCACTGTCCCTTTATGAGGTTATAACTCTGGAACACTTCAACGGATCTTGGCGATTCTGACATTGTTTTCTCGAGGCGTATTGTACGTCATGTTAGTGGTAAAATTTATTCGATATAACTTGCGTTTATTTGAGAAAAAAATGGAAATTTGGCGAAAATTTTGAAAATTTCGCAATTTTCCAACTTTGAATTTTTATACCCTTAAATCACAGAGATATGTCATGCAAAATACTTAATAAGTAACATTTCCCACATGTCTACTTTACATCAGCACAATTTTGGAACAAACATTTTTTTTTTATTAGGGAGTTATAAGGGTTAAAAGTTGACCAGCAATTTCTCATTTTTACAACACCATTTTTTTTAGGGACCACATCTCATTTAAAGTCATTTTGAGAGGTCTATATGATAGAAAATACCCAAGTGTGACACCATTCTAAAAACTGCACCCCTCAAGGTGCTTAAAACCACATTCAAGAAGTTTATTAACCCTTCAGGTGTTTTACAGGAATTTTTGGAATGTTTAAATAAAAATGAACATTTAACTTTTATTCACACAAAATTTATTTCAGCTCCAATTTGTTTTATTTTACCAAGGGTAACAGGAGAAAATGGACCCCAAAAGTTGTTGTACAATTTGTCCTGAGTACGTTGATACCCCATATGTGGGGATAAACCACTGTTTGGGCGCATGGCAGAGCTCGGAAGGAAAGGAGCCCCATTTGACTTTTCAATGCAAAATTGACTGGAATTGAGATGGGACGCCATGTTGCGTTTGGAGAGCCCCTGATGTGCCTAAATGTTGAAAACCCCACAAGTGACACCATTTTGGAAAGTAGACCCCTAAAGAAACTTATCTAGATGTGTGGTGAGCACTTTGACCCACCAAGTGCTTCATAGAAGTTTATAATGCAGAGCCATAAAAATAAAAAATCATATTTTTTCACAAAAATGATCTTTTTGCCCCCAATTTTTTATTTTCCCAAGGGTAAGAGAAGAAATTAGATGACAAAACTTGTTGTGCAATTTGTCCTGAGTATGCTGATACCCCATATGTGGGTGTAAACCATTGTTTGGGCGCATGGCAGAGCTCGGAAGGGAAGGAGCGCCATTTGACTTTTCAATGCAAAATTGACTGGAATTGAGATGGGACGCCATGTTGCGTTTGGAGAGCCCCTGCTGTGCCTAAACATTGAAACCCCCCTCAAGTGACACCATTTTGGAAAGTAGACCCCTTGAGGAACTTATCTAGATGTGTGGTGAGCACTTTGACCCAACAAGTGCTTCATAGAAGTTGATAATGCAGAGCCGTAAAAATAAAAAATCATATTTTTTCACAAAAATGATCATTTTGCCCCCAATTTTTTATTTTCCCAAGGGTAAGAGAAGAAATTGGACCTCAAAAGTTGTTGTGCAATTTGTCCTGAGTACGCTGATCCCCCATATGTGGGAGTAAACCACTGTTTGGGCACATGGCAGAGCTCGGAAGGGAAGGAGCGCCATTTGACTTTTCAATGCAAAATTGACTGGAATTGAGATGGGACGCCATGTTGCGTTTGGAGAGCCCCTGATGTGCCTAAACATTGAAACCCCCCACAAGTGACACCATTTTGGAAAGTAGACCCCCTAAGGAACTTATCTAGATGTGCTTTGAGAGCTTTGAGCCCCCAAGTGTTTCACTACAGTTTATAACGCAGAGCCGTGAAAATAAAAATTCTTTTTTTTTTCACAAAAATGATTTTATAGTCCCCAGTTTTGTATTTTCACAAGGGTAACAGGATTAATTGGACCCCAAAAGTTGTTGTGCAATTTGTCCTGAGTACGCTGATACCCCATATGTGGGGGGGAAGCACTGTTTGGGCGCATGGCAGAGCTCGGAAGGGAAGGAACGCCATTTGGAATATAGACTTAGATGGATTGGTCTGCAGATATCACGTTGCTTTTGCAGAGCCCCTGATGTACCCAAACAGTAGAAACCCCCCACAAGTGACCCCATATTGGAAACTAGACCCCCCCAAGGAACTTATCTAGATGTATTGTGAGAACTTTGAACCCCCAAGTGTTTCACTACAGTTTATAACGCAGAGCCGTGAAAATAAAAATTCTTTTTTTTTTCACAAAAATGATTTTTTAGCCCCCAGTTTTGTATTTTCACAAGGGTAACAGGATAAATTGGACCCCAAAAGTTGTTGTCCAATTTGTCCTGAGTACGCCGATACCCCATATGTGGGGGGAACCACTGTTTGGGCGCATGGCAGAGCTCGGAAGGGAAGGAGCGCCATTTGGAATACAGACTTAGATGGATTGGTCTGCAGGCATCAAGTTGCATTTGCAGAGCCCCTGATGTACCCAAACAGTAGAAACCCCCCACAAGTGACCCCATATTGGAAACTAGACCCCCAAGGAACTTATCTAGATGTGTTGTGAGAACTTTGAACCCCCAAGTGTTTCACTGCAGTTTACAACACAGAGCCGCGAAAATAAAAAAATCTTATTTTTCCCACAAAAATGATATTTAGCCCCCCACATTTTTATTTTCCCAAGGATAACAAGAGAACTTGGACCCCAAAAGTTGTTGTCCAATTTGTCCTGAGTACGCTGATACCCCATATATTGGGGTAAACCCCTGTTTTGGTGCACCGGAGAGCTCAGAAGGGAAGGAGCACTGTTTTACTTTTTCAACGCAGAATTGGCTGGAATTGAGATCAGACGCCATGTCGCGTTTGGAGAGCCCCTGATGTGCCTGAACAGTGGAAACTCCCCAATTATAACTGAAACCCCAATCCAACAACACCCCTAACCCTAATCCCAACGGTAACCCTAACCACACCCCTAACCCTGACACACCCCTAATTCTAATCCCAACCCTAATTCCAACCGTAAGTATAATCCAAACCCTAACCCTAACTTTAGCCCCAACCCTAACCCTAACTTTAGCCCAAACCCTAACCCTAACTTTAGCCCCAACCCTAACCCTAAGTTTAGCCCCAACCCTAACCCAAACTTTAGCCCCAACCCTAACCCTAACTTTAGCTCCAACCCTAACCCCAACCCTAACCCTAGCCCCAACCCTAGCCCTAACCCTAGCCCCAACCCTAGCCCCAACCCTAACCTTAGCCCCAACCCTAGCCCCAACCCTAGCCCTAACCCTAGCCCTAACCCTAGCCCTAACCCTAGCCCTGATGGGAAAATGGAAATAAATACATTTTTTTAATTTTATTATTTTTCCCTAACTAAGTGGGTGATGAAGGGGGGTTTGATTTACTTTTATAGCGTTTTTATATCGGATTTTTATGATTGGCAGCTGTCACACACTAAAAGATGCTTTTTTATAGCAAAAAAGTTTTTGCGTCTCCACATTTTGAGACCTATAATTTTTCCATATTTTGGTCCACAGAGTCATCTGAGGTCTTGTTTTTTGCGGGACGAGTTGACATTTTTATTGGTAACATTTTTGGACACGTGACATTTTTTGATCACTTTTTATTCTGATTTTTGTGAGGCAGAATGACCAAAAACCAGCTATTCATGAATTTCTTTTGGGGGAGGCGTTTATACCGTTCCGCGTTTGGTAAAATTCATAAAGCAATTTTATTCGTCGGGTCAGTACGATTACAGCGATATCTCATTTATATCATTTTTTTATGTTTTGGCGCTTTTATACGATAAAAGCTATTTTATAGAAAAAATAATTATTTTGGCATCGCTTTATTCTCAGGACTATAACTTTTTTATTTTTTTGCTTATTACGCTTTGTGGTGGCTCATTTTTTGCAGGACAAGATTACGTTTTCAGCGGTACCATGGCTATTTATATCTGTCTTTTTCATTGCGTGTTATTCCACTTTTTGTTCGGCGGTATGATAATAAAGCGTTATTTTTTGGCATTCACTGAAGGGGTTAACTAGTGGGACAGTTTTTTTAGGTTGGGTCGATAAATATGTGTACTTTTATTGTTTTTTTTTTTTTTAGATAAAGAAATGTATTTATGGGAATAATATATTTTTTTTAATTTATTTATTTAGTAATTTTTTTTTTTTTTTTTACACATGTGGAATTTTTTTTAACCTTTTTCACTTTATCCCAGGAGGGGCATCACAGATCACCAATCTTACGGTTTGCACAGCACTCTGTAAGATCGGCGATCTCATTCATCGCTGCAGGCTTACAGAGCTGCAGCTGCAGCCTGCTCCTGATCCGGAAGTACTCCCTGCAGGACCCGGATGCAGCCCCGCGGTCATTTTGGATCCGGAGCCTGCAGGGAGAAGACGCTCGGTACAGGTGAGCACATCACCTTGTACCGATCGTCTCAGGGAAGCCCGCAGGGAGCCCCCTCCCTGCGCGATGCTTCCCTGTACCGCCGGTACATCGCGATCATGTTTGATCGCGGTGTGCCGGGGGTTAATGTGCCGGGAACGGTCCGTGACCACTCCTGGCACATAGTGCCGGATGTCAGCTGCGATAGGCAGCTGACACGCGGCCGCGATCGGCCGCGCTCCCCCCGTGAACGCGGCCGATCACGTATGACGTACTATCCCGTCGGTGGGAATTAAAGCCCACCCCACCTCGACGGGATAGTACGTCATATGGGATTAAGGGGTTAAAACATATTAGTATTGTTGTTTTTAAATGATAATGAACTTGCTTTCTTTGCCTTATTTGAGGTCTGAAAGCGCTGAGTATTTTTTTAAATTTTGACCATTTTTGGGGGCAGAAAAAAAATACAAAATGTATTACTTGGAAATTTGTAGACGTTGTCAGAAGTTTATAGACTAAAAGAACAATTTACGTTTTAATCAAAAATATACCTATAAAGAGAAAAATCAGACAAACTGAACATTTTGCAGTGGTCTCTTAATTTTTGCCAGAGCTGTATATATATATATATATATATATATATATATATATATATATATATATATATATATATATATATATATATATATATATATATATATATATACATACATATATATATATATATATGTATATATATATATATATATATATATATATATATATACAGTTATATGAAAAAGTTTGGGCACCCCTATTAATCTTAAGCTTAAAGTTTTATAAAAATGTTTTATTGCATAAGTATGGGCACCCCACCAGAAAAGTGACATTAATATTTAGTAGATCCTCCTTTTGCAAAAATAACAGCCTCTAGTCGCTTCCTATTGCTTTTAATGAGTTCCTGGATCCTGGATGAAGGTATTTTTGACCATTCCTCTTTACAAAACAATTCCAGTTCAGTTAAGTTTGATGGTCGCCGAGAATGGACAGCCCTCTTCAAATGATCCCACAGATGTTCAATGATATTCAGGTCTGGGGACTGGGATGGCCATTCCAGAACAGTGTAATTGTTCCTCTGCATGAATGCCTGAGTAGATTTGGAGCAGTGATTTGGATCATTGTCTTGCTGAAAGATCCATCCCCTGCGTAACTTCAACTTTGTCACTGAGTCATGAACATTATTGTCAAGAATAAGCTGATATTGAGAGGAATCCATGCGTCCCTCAACTTTAACAAGATTCCGGGTGCCGGCATTGGCCACACAGCCCCAAAGCATCATGGAACCTCCACCAAATTTTACTGTGGGTAGCAAGTGTTTTTCTTGGAATGCTGTGTTTTTGGCCGCCATGCATAACGCCTTTTTGTATGACCAAACAACTCAATCTTGGTTTCATCAGTCCACAGGACCTTCTTCCAAAAAGAAATTGGCTTCTCCAAATGTGCTTTTGCATACCTCAGCCGACTCTGTTTGTGTCGTGCTTGCAGAAACGGCTTCTTTTCATCACTCTCCCATACAGCTTCTCCTTGTGCAAAGTGCATTGTATAGTTGACCGATGCACAGTGACACCATCTGCAGCAAGTTGATGCTGCAGCTCTCTGGAGGTGGTCTGAGGATTGTCCTTGACTGATCTCACCATTCTTCTTCTCTGCCTTTCTGATGTTTTTCTTGGCCTGCCACTTCTGGCCTTAACAAGAACTGTACCTGTGTTCTTCCATTTCCTTACTATGTTCCTCACAGCGGAAATTGAAAGGTTAAATCTCTGAGACAGCTTTTTGTATCCTTCCCCTGAACAACTATGTTGAATAATCTTTGTTTTCAGATCATTAGACAGTTGTTTTGAGGAGCCCATGATGCCACTCTTCAGAGAAGATTCAAACAGGAGAACTTGTAAGTGGCCACTTTAAGTAGCTTTTCTCATCATTGCATACACCTGGCTATGAAGTTCAAAGCTCAATGAGGTTAGAAAACCAAAAAAAGTGCTTTAGTAAGTCAGTAAAAAGTAGGTAGGAGTATTTAAAACAAGAAAATAATAAGGGTGCCCATACCTATGCATCTGTCAAATTTAGTTTGAATGCAGATTGCACATTTTCTGTTAGTACAATTAACCTCATTTCAAGGCAGAAACATTACTGTGTCCAACAGTTATTAGATATATGAAACTGAAATAGCTGTTGCAAAAAAAAATCAATTTTTATACAGTAGTTACCGTATTTTCCGTTTTGTAAGACGCACTTTATTTCCCCCAAATTTGGGGGGGAAATGGGGGTGCAACTTACAAAGCAGATATACCACTTACCGTTACAGGCTGGGATGAGGGGGTGTCTGCCGCCGCTGCCGCCCGCCCACCACCGCTGTCACCTCGCCCGACACCGCTGCTGCCCCGGGTGATGCTGGAGGCTCCGGTGCTGTGGGGGGCTCTGGCGACATTTTGTGAAAGACCAGAGCCCCCCGGCAGTTCGTCCATGCGCTCCTGTATGAGTGACTCCGGGAAAATGGCCGCCGGAATTTCGGGAGATGAGATTTCGGCGCTGAGTTCTCATCTCTCGAGATTCCGGCGGTCATTTTCCCGGAGTCAGTCATACAGGAACGCATGGACGAACTGCCGGGGGGCTCTGGTCTTTCACAAAATGTCGCCAGAGTCCCCCGCAGCACCGGAGACAGCACCGGAGCCCTGTTGTGAATTCTGTTGTCGGGCTCCCTCCTGTGGTCATGAATGGTACTTCGGCTGGTTCTGTCCATGGACTTCCTCTGGTGGGTGTTTCTGAGTTTCCTTCCACAGGTGACGAGGTTAATTCGTTAGCTTGCTGCTCTATTTAACTCCACTTAGATCTTTGCTCCATGCCACCTGTCAATGTTCCAGTATTGGTCTAGTTCACTCCTGGATCGTTCTTGTGACCTGTCTTCCCAGCAGAAGCTAAGTTCCTGCTTGTATTTTCTTTGGTTTGCTATTTTTCTGTCCAGCTTGCTATTTTTATTGTTGTCTTGCTTGCTGGAAGCTCTGGGACGCAGAGGGAGCGCCTCCGCACCGTGAGTCGGTGCGGAGGGTCTTTTTGCGCCCTCTGCATGGTCTTGTTGTAGGTTTTTGTGCTGACCGCAAAGTAACCTTTCCTATCCTCTGTTCAGTAAGTCGGGCCTCACTTTGCTAAATCTATTTCATCTCTGTGTTTGTATTTTCATCTTTACTCACAGTCATTATATGTGGGGGGCTGCCTTTTCCTTTGGTGCGTCTTATAATCCGGAGCGTCTTACAAAGCGAAAAATACGGTATATTTTTTTTCTATAGAAGTATTGTAGTAGTTATTTTCTTGTACATATGGGCAGTATTATAGTAGTTACAGTCTTGTACATAGGAGCAGTATTATAGTAGTTATATTCTTGTACATAGGGGCAGTATTATAGTAGTTATATTCCTGCACATAGGAGCAATATTATAGTAGTTATATTCTTGCATATAGAAGCAATATTATAGTATATTCTTGTACATAGGAGCAGTATTATAGTAGTAATATTCTTGTACTTATGGGCAGTATTATAGTAGCTATATTTTTGTACAAAGGAGCAGTATAGTAATTATATTCTTGTACAAAGGGGCAGTATTATAATAGTTATATTCTTGTACATAGGGGCAATATTATAGTAATTATGTTCTTATACATAGGAGCAGTAATATAGTAGTTATATTTTTGCACATAGGAACAGTATTAAAGCAGTTTTATTCTTGCACATAGAAGCAATATTATAGTAGTAATATTCTTGTACATATGGGCAGTATTATAATAGTTATAATATTTTACATAGGAGCAGTATTATAGTAGTTATATTCTTTTAAAAAGGGCAGTATTGTAGTAGTTATATTCTTGAATATAGGGGCAGTATTATAGTATTTTTATTCTTGTACATAGGAGCAGTATTATAGTAGTTACTGTATATTCTTTTAAAAAGGGCAGTATTGTAGTAGTTATATTCTTGCACATAGGGGCAGTGTTATAGTATTTTTATTCTTCTGTTCTTCCCAGGGATCGAACTCATGTCTTCATGTAAACTTTTGCCCTACCAATGAGCCACAGCTTATAACAAGTTATAAGTATTTTTATTCTTGTAAATAGGAGCAGTGTTATAGTGGTTATTTCCTTGTACATAGAAGCAGTATTATAGTGGTATTATAGTGGTTATATTCTTGTACATGGGGGCAGTATTGTAGTAGTTATATTCTTGACATGGGGCAGTATTGTAGTAGTTATATTCGTGTACATAGGGGGCAGTATTGTAGTAGTTATATTCTTGTACATAGGGGGCAGTATTATCTATATATATATAATTGTCTAAGGGTTTTTCCGTCTGTCTGTCTTTCTGTCTGTCTGTCTGTCTTTCTGTCTGTCCGTCTGTCCTGGAAATCCCGCGTCTCTGATTGGTCGAGGCCGCCAGGCCTCGACCAATCAGCAACGGGCACAGCGACGATGATGTCATAAAGGACGTAGACATCTCACGTTTCTGATTCAGCGACGGGCACAGTATCGACGTAGATGTCATAATGGTTGCCATGGTGACGATGATGTCATAAAGGTTGCCTCGACCAATCAGCGACGGGCACAGTGTGCCGCGAATTCTGGAATCATCATTGTCCATATACTACGGGGACATGCATATTCTAGAATACCCGATGCGTTAGAATCGGGCCACAATCTAGTAATAGTTATATTCTTGTAAATAGGGACATTATTATAGTAGTTATATTCTTGTACATAGAGGGCAGTATTAAAGTAGTTATATTCTTTTACATAAGGGGCAGTATTATAGTAGTTATATTCTTGTACATATCTAGGGTGTGGGGGGACATTTACATCGGAGCAACATCAGCATCATGACCAGGTCATGTGATCACTCTGCTAACGTCACTCTCCAGTAGTGTTGAGCGATACCATCCGATATTTGAAAGTATCGGTATCGGATGGTATCGGCCGATATCCGAAAAATATCGGATATCGCCGATACCGATATCCGATACCAATACAAGTCAATGGGACACAAATATCGGAAGGTATCCTCTATGGTTCCCAGGGTCTGAAGGAGAGGAAACTCTCCTTCAGGCCCTGGGATCCATATTCATGTGTAAAATAAAGAATAAAAAAAAAAAATATTGGTATACTTACCCTCGGACGCACCCTGGTTGTCACCGCTGCAACCGCCATGATTCCCTTCCTAAGAATGAGCGCGTTAAGGACCTTCGATGACGTTGCGGCTTGTGATTGGTCGTGTGAGCGTCATGTGACCACTCACGCGACCAATCACAAGCCGCGACGTCATCGAAGGTCCTTAACGCGCTCATTCTTAGGAACGGAAGCATGGCGGTTGCAGTGGTGACAACCAGGGTGCGTCCGAGGGTGAGTATATCAATATCTTTTATTCTTTATTTTACACATGAATCTTAATCCCGATACCGATTCCCGATATCACAAAAATATCGGAACTCGGTATCGGAATTCCGATACCACAAATATCGGCCGATACCCGATACTTGCGGTATCGGAATGCTCAACACTACTCTCCAGCACAGAGAGCATTCTCTGCAGACACAGAAGATGAGGGTGGAACTTAGTGTAACGGGGCGGCTTAGTGTAACGGGGTGCATTGGTGGTATTTACTGTGGGGGGGGTATTTTAACTGTGTGTGGAGGTTTATTTACTCTGTGTGGGTGAGTCGCCCCGCCAGGGCCGTGGGGTATTCAGTACCGGGTCCTGAGTTCACAGGGGGATGTCACGGTGGCGACTCGGTCCGTGGCCCAGGGCGCCCATGTAAAAGGAGAAAGGTCTTTAAAGGGAATAAAGTTTATGTTCATGATGCCACCTGTGGTATTCGGTCAGTGGGGACCGACGCTGCTTTAAGGGGTCCTCTGGGGTGATTTATAGCAGCTAGATGGTATACCTTCCCACAGGTGAAGTAGGTCCCCAGGGCTCCCGGTGTGTAGATGGAAGATGGTGAAGTATGGTGTTCCGTGATCTCACTGAAAGATTCAAAAAAAGGCGTTATCCCAATAGATGTATTACCCGTGCTTACCAGAGAGCTAATCTGCAGTCACAAGCATCGCTACTGACTCCAACCAAGAAAACATCGGATGATCATAATCGCTTTATCACGGATTTCAACACTCAGTGGCCACAGGTAAGAAACATCTTACAAAAACATTGGACGATTCTAACTATGGATCTTATGCACCATGTTTGATCAGCTTCGATTTTCAGCATTTGCTAGTCTCCTTTTCCCTTTTTCCTGCAGCTGGATCAGATAGTTTTGCTCAGCAAGTACTGGCAATGAACACAGAGATCAGCTTTTTTCAGAGTAAAGAGGAAATGAAGATAAAAAGAATAATATTAATACCTGAGTTTGACAATATTAAGAACAAGATTGTAATTATGTCTTTTCCTGCTCACTCTGGGTATCTGGCCTCACTGTGGATTCTGTACCCAGCAGGGGGGCTGTAATGGGCGCAGCTGGATGGAAGCCCCCACATGACTGTGTTGCCGAGAGGAGGCGTTTGAAGTTTGAAAGAAAACAAGGATTGTCCCGGGATTGGTGGGGTTATGAATGGGGGGGGCGTTTTGTTAGGACAAAGAGGCGGGGGCTAGGAAATGTGCAGGAAGACATCATTACTGCGGTGCCAGAGGAAGTGAGAAGACCTACTACCCGTAGCAGGACTTACCATGGCCACAGTGGACTGCCTGGTTGCGCAGCTTTTTTGTTACTTCGATGCTATTGGGGAAGCACATCATACGTATGGGGGCCAGGTTTGGCTGCGCTACGATGAGCAGTTTAGGCAGCGGAAGGCGGTTAGGCCTGAGATTAAATGGGATCAAAAGGACATTGGATTGTGGTCGAAGGTAATGGCCCTGATCTGGTATGGGCAGTCCTTTCAGGGGGGTGGGGGTAGCAGTCAGCAGTCAGGACAAGGGGGAGGAGGACAGGGGTCACAGGGTGCAAAAGAGAAAATGGGTACGTGTTGGCAATTTAATGACGGCCAGTGCAAGTATGGCAATACCTGTAAGTTTAAACACGTATGCTCCCATTGTAACGGGGCCTCGCATGGGGCATCTAAATGTTTTAAAAAAGCAAGGGGCAAGCCACCAGTGGTTGGCGGTCAAGGGGATGAAGCCAGTAAGGCTTCAAAAGATGGCCCCCTATTTAAATAGATACCCGGACCGATTAAAGACGGAGGTTATTAGGGATGGTTTTGCTGAAGGTTTTAAGATTCCTCACCCGACTCATGTGGTCCCCTTTTCTACAAAGAATTTGAGGTCGGCAAGTTTACATGCGGATGTTGTTACGACTAAGCTGGCGAAAGAGGTGGAGCTGGGGAAAATGGCGGGGCCGTTTAGTTCGTTGCCCATGGAGGGGGTGATTGTTTCCCCGTTGGGAGTGGTACCCAAGAAGGAGCCGAATAAGTTTTGTTTAATTCAGCATCTGTCATATCCCAAGGGATGCTCTGTGAATGATGGCATCGCGGAAGAATTGTGCTCCGTTGTATACACGTCATTTGACGCGGCAGTGCAGTTTGTGCGTAGGTACAGGGCAAGGGCTTTGCTGGCAAAGACAGATATTGAGTCAGCTTTTAGGCTGCTGCCGGTGCACCCGGAGAGTATTCCGTTATTGGGTTGCTGTTGGGACAGGGGTTTTGATTTGGACAGGTGTTTGCCTATGGGCTGTTCGATTTCTTGTTCGTTGTTCGAGACTTTCAGTACTTGGATGATTTTTTGTTTGTAGGTCCTGCTGGAAATTTACTGGCTACCACGGAATGGGTGGCTGGGCATTTCGGTGTCCCCTTGGTGCAGGAAAAAAACAGAGGGCTCCTGCACGGTTTTAATTTTTCTCGGGATTCTTAATGATTCGGGAAAAATGGAGTGTAGGTTGCCGGACGACAAGTTGTTGTTGCTTAAGCAGGATGTGCTCAGAATTGGAAAATTGTGGAAAACGACATTGAAGGAGTTGCAGTCGTTGCTGGGTCGCCTGAATTTTGCGTGCCGTATTATGCCTATGGGCAGGATTTTTTGCCGTAGATTGTCCAGAGCTAAGGCGAGAGTTCAGGCGGCTCATCATTTTATCCGTTTGAGTAGAGCACATAAGGAGGATTTGCTTGTTTGGCAGCATTTATTGGAAAATTATAATGGCAGGAGCGTTGATTCAGCAGGAGGATTTGAATGCCTTTGATTGTGAGATCTACACAGACGCAGCAGGAGGAGTTGGATATGGTGCCTATAGTGGAGGTAAAAGGAGTGTCAGGGTGTGGCCGGAAGAGTGGTGAAAAAAAGGGCTTACCAAGAATTTGGCATTGTTGGAGTTGTTCCCATTTGCGGTGTCGGTGTTTATTTGGGGCAACATTTTTAGGGACCGCTGTGTACGTTTTCATTGTGATAACTTGAGCATGGTGTTGGTGACTAACAGCCTATCCTCTCCCCCCCCCCCCCCCCCCCCGGTGATCAGGTTGGTCAGGGAATTGGTGTAGAAGTGCCTGGAATTGAATGCATGGATTTCGGCTGTACATGTGCCAGGTGTTCAAAACTCTATAGCCGATGCTTTGTCTCGTTTGCAGTGGGAACAATTCCGGGAGTTGGCACCAGATTCGGAGGCTACAGCAGCAGGATATCCTTCGCATTTGTGGTAGATTGTTGCGGATGGGGAGGTCGGTTGATCCAAGCCTCAGTGTTGAGCCGGACATGGTCAGATTATGAAGCGGTATGGGGTATGTGGGAAAGTTGGTTGGTCCAATGCGGCTCGGTCAAGTCTGACAGCGATAGGACACTGGCGTTATTGTCGTTGATAGGTAAGGTGTCTGAATGGGGATGGTCTGTTTCGAGGTTAAACATATTTATTGCAGGTTTGGCTTTCGGTTTTCAGCTGCAAGGGTCGGTTGATGTGACAAAGGATTTTGTGATAAGGCAGGCATTGAAGGGTTTTCGGAACGGCAATGTGACTTTTGATAAGCGTGGGCCCATTTCCTTTGGGATGTTGGAGCAGTTGGGTGCGGCCTTGGGGAACATTTGTTGTTCTCAGTTCGAGGTGGTACTTTTTCGGTTGGCCTTCTCGTTAGCATTTTTTGGGGCTTTGCGCTTGGGGGAGTTGGTTTCCCCGAACAAAGACAAGACAGGTGGTCTTTTAGCGGAATATGTCGATTTTTGGGCGGGAGGTATTGTTTTCTGGATCAGGCGTTCAAAGACTGATCAGCTGGGTAGGGGAAAGCGGGTGGTGTTGGGAAGAGTTGGCGGTAGCGGGATGTGTCCGCAACATTGTTTGGAGGCATAGTGGAGTCTGTGGCCGGTGAGGTCAGGCTCTTTGTTAAGACACCAAAAGAGGGATTTTTTGTCGTGTTTTCAATTTATGGCCATATTAAAAAAGGTTTGGGGTTGCTGGGTGTTAACCCAGATAGTTTCGGGTCGCATTCGTTTAGAATTGGGGCTGCGTCTGAAGCCGATGGTTTGGGCTTGGGGGCGGAGGTGATTAAGAGAATAGGCAGATGGAGTTCGAATCGTTATCTGTCTTATGTTCGGCATTGAGTCAAGGGTACTGGGGCAAGTTATGGCATGGTGTTATTTGTTGTTATGTTTTCCAGGTCAGACCCTCCTCTTGGCTTGGATTGTTGGACATTCATTCGTTTACTGGGGTGCTCTTCGGGCTGATGCTAGGCCGAATGGTAGGCAATTAAGTTTTGGTAGGGATGCCATGGTCATTAGATGGTTGGGTTTTCGGGGTATGTTGTGGTGTAGGTTGTTGTCGGAATTTTTTCGCGCCGCCGCTCATTTGGATTGACCCCCGGAATCGTGGTGGTTCATCTCGGAGGAAACGATTTAGGAGAAAAACCAGTGAGGGAATTGACTCAGGATATCCGTTTCGATTTTTTGAGATTGTGGGTATCTTTTCCTGGTGTATTGACGGTTTGGTCAGACATTGTGCCACGGCAGAAGTGGCGGGATGCACGTTCTCAAAAAGGGATTAATAGGGTCAGGGTGAAGCTGAATAGGGCTGAATAGGGCTGTGGCGAGTTTTGTGTCTCGGAACGGGGGTATTGCCGTGAGACATTTTTGAATTGGAGTCTGGGATTGGCAATTTTTGGAGGGATGATGCAGTGCATCTCAATGACATAGGTATGGATTTGTGGGCGCTCGGTTTACAGGAAGGAGTCGAAAGAGCTATGGCGGTGGTGGGGCACTCACGAGCCTGAGGTGGTCAGGGCTGTTCGTGTGTGGTGGGGGGTGGGGTTCTTGGAGTTGATGATGATGTTTTATGGGGTTGATCTGGCTTTTGTTTACGGGCTCTGGACGGGGAGTTTACCTCGGGAGCTTTGGGGTTTGTTTGCCCGAAACAGGTTACATGGTGCCCTCGAGCTGGTGGTCACGGCTGAGGGTAAAAAAGTGTTTTGGTTTTAAATTTTTGTGGTGGCTTTCTGCCTATTGTGAGCCAGATTTTTTAGCTCCAAGAACCCTCCCCTCAAGATTTTATATATGCAATGGTATACATGTTGTTATTCATGTAATTGTTTGTTTATCCAAAGAAATTAACATGTTTTGTTTTAATTTCAATAGTTGGCAAGCGGAGTTTTTTAGGGGCAGGGTAGTGGGGGCGGAAGATTGCTTACGGAGAAGACCCAGTCTTGGCAACACGCGGTCATGACTGCACTCATCCAATTTGCAATCTGATCATCTTTACATTCAAGTCGCCTCTGATCTCCTGTCCTGACCCACAATACTGTGTATAGTATACAGCGAGTTCGTCAGACATTATGCATATTTTATCTTGTCATTTGCTGTAGCGCACTAGTAAGCGAACCTGTCACCTATCCATTTTTTGCTTTGCCAGCAGTCTTTCATATAGAAAAAATTCTTTCACTTTTAATTCTATCTTGTACCTTGTGCGCTTTAATGTCTGTCACATTTATCTATCCCGGTGCAGACAGATAAACAGTTATCTATCTTGTCCACTTAAGTCATCCTGCTCCGGATTACAGTGGAAAATATATAAAATAAACACATAAACATGCATATATGCCAAAGGCATCACACACCTATACATACCCATGTATATATGCTACACGACCATTAATCATCCATCATGTGAGATCATACACATTACACATGCACATTATGAATACACACATGCTAGAAATTATAGAAATAGTTACCGGTGAATTAAGTTGAAAAAAAATATTCAAATTCTCCTGAATCCGATTTCTCTTGCGATTCGTTTTGTGGACGGTGACTATTTTCCTGAACTGTAAAGGGTTAGAAAAGGGTTATTTATTTTTCCACTCACTTTGCCCCTTCTTTGTCTAGCAAGTTGTAAAGTCGAACTGATTAGGTCTCGTATACAAGATTATATTCTGCCAGAAGCCATGGCGCAGAATCAGGATGCCCAAAGATGACAATACACGCCAGAGGAAAGAAGAGGCTGGACAGTGGACTTTGACACTGAGGGGATCGGTAAAATTTTTTTTTTTAATTTTACACCCTACTTTTATTATGCTTTGTGGTCAGAGGAGATCCTGGGTAATATTCAATTTGCATCAAATACATTTAGTTGAGAATCAAACTTTCTTGGAAAATTCAAATTAATTTCCAAAATTTCAGACTTGCTTATCACTAATATATACAATACACATTTTTACTAGCGTGTCATACAAATGTACATACAAACACACATTATCATATAGACATATGTACATATAACACACACATATGTATAGCACCCATACATATGACACAAAGACTTTTTGCATCAAGACATTGTGCACATACGCATTTTTTCAAACATACACATTACACACACATATACACATCTCTCATGTATACACATTACACTCGCATACAAATCTCTAATGCATACACATTACACACACATATACATCTCTCATGCATACACATTACACACACATACACATCTCTCATGTATACACATTACACACACATACACATCTCTCATGTATACACATTACACTCGCATACAAATCTCTAATGCATACACATTACACACATATACATCTCTCATGCATACACATTACACACACATATACATCTCTCATGCATACACATTACACACACATACACATCTCTCATGTATACACATTACACACACATACACATCTCTCATGTATACACATTACACACACATACACATCTCTCATGCATACACATTACACACACATACACATCTCTCATGTATACACATTACACACACATACACATCTCTCATGTATACACATTACACACACATACACATCTCTCATGCATACACATTACACACACATACACATCTCTCAAGTATACACATTACACACACATATACATCTCTCATGTATACACATTACACACACATACACATCTCTCATGTATACACATTACACACACATACACATCTCTCATGTATACACATTACACTCGCATACAAATCTCTAATGTATACACATTACACACACATATACATCTCTCATGTATACACATTACACACACATACACATCTCTCATGTATACACATTACACACACATACACATCTCTCATGTATACACATTACACACACATACACATCTCTCATGCATACACATTACACACACATACACATCTCTCATGTATACACATTACACACACATACACATCTCTCATGTATACACATTACACACACATACACATCTCTCATGCATACACATTACACACACATACACATCTCTCAAGTATACACATTACACACACATATACATCTCTCATGTATACACATTACACACACATACACATCTCTCATGTATACACATTACACACACATACACATCTCTCATGTATACACATTACACTCGCATACAAATCTCTAATGTATACACATTACACACACATATACATCTCTCATGCATACACATTACACACACATACACATCTCTCATGTATACACATTACACACACGTACTCATCTCTCAAGTATACACATTACACACACATACACATCTCTCATGTATACACATTACACACACATACACATCTCTCATGTATACACATTACACACACATACACATCTCTCATGTATACACATTACACTCGCATACAAATCTCTAATGTATACACATTACACACACATACACATCTCTCATGTATACACATTACACACACGTACTCATCTCTCATGTATACACATTACACACACATACACATCTCTCATGTATACACATTACACACACATACACATCTCTCATGTATACACATTACACACACATACACATCTCTCATGTATACACATTACACACACATACACATCTCTCATGTATACACATTACACACACATACACATCTCTCATGTATACACATTACACACACATACACATCTCACATGTATACACATTACACACACGTACACATCTCTCATGTATACACATTACACACACATACACATCTCTCATGTATACACATTACACACACATACACATCTCTCATGTATACACATTACACACACATACACATCTCACATGTATACACATTACACACACATACACATCTCACATGTATACACATTACACACACATACACATCTCACATGTATACACATTACACACACATACACATCTCTCATGTATACACATTACACATACAATGTGTAAAATAAATAACAGATGGTATATATAGATTTTACTGTCATTTCTTGAATACACCAATGCTCTAAATCTACCACGTGTGAACAAAGAAACCCTTAGAAAGAGCCATCAATATACAACAACGTTTGAGATGTAATCTTTTTGGTTTTGGTTCTGTACTTTTCAGGATGTTTTTATTTTTTTCTCTCCAATCTGCATTCATTGCAGCAAGCCCTAACGTTTCCATATGATAGGAGTCCAGGAGCCATTAAATTTTCCAGATATGTAAGCATTACATTATATTAACTTTTATTATAAGACATATGTTGTAAATACTGCTATTGTGATTTTTTGACAGAGAAAATGATCTCATGCATATAGTGCAGGCTGTGGCTCACTGTTAGTGTTTCTGCCTTCCTCATTACTGTCTTATGTAAGACAGGATGGTAAATGTGGAGCAGAGTCTGTGGCATGTACCGAACAGTCTATAAAGCCAAGTGCAGAAGATATTAGCTTCCTCACTGTGTCTCACTGCCGGTTATCCACCCCTCTATGTTCGTATGGATCTATCTGTATCTTTTTATTGATGTTTCCATCTACTGTATCATATTGGAGAGATCATAACCTCTCTGCTGTGATCAACTAAGTGTAGTGCCCTACTGGATTTTCTATTTTCTTTGCTTGACTCTTCTCTGTGAGCTGAGACAATAGATTACCTGCATTCAGCCATGGAAAACCGATCACAGCGGCTGTCAGCACTCGCTGGTAGTGGTCGTTTCTCAAGGGCTGAGAAGACACAGGATGGACACTACTGCTGCAGGTGATGTATAACACTGCATCTTTCCATCTTTTTTTTTATAAATTTATAACATATCCGTATTCATATTTCAAACCACGACTATTAAATGATGCAATAAAATAATATTCTACAGCCGCCGAACAAGCACACAGGCTGTATACCCCATTCATGGAGAATTACGTTACATCTGTTACTCTTCAACCTGAAGCTCCCATGAAGACTAATACATTTTTCTCAACTTGGTCATGGTAAACAATCCTGATATGTTGCCCCATGAGACGGTGGAGAGCTGTATTCAGTACTAATAGTGACAGTTTTCCTATGAAAGTCACTGAAAAGGACATCTATTTTTGAACACAATAGTAACAATCAGCAGTGGGAAGTCAGTGCTCCCCCCGGGGCAATACTTTATTGCTGGTGTATACTGAATTACTTATAGATATTATAGGTTGTTTACCTCTGGAAATCTTAGATTCCAGGTATTTCAATATGAAGACATTCCTGACAAGAAAAGGATTAATCAGAAGGAACCGGATATTGATTCCGTAGATATACAATTATATCATTAGATTTTATAGAGCAGAAGCAGCTCATTCCGAAAAACAAGACAGACTTAATGCGTGATGTATATTGACCTACAAAATATAAAAAGTGTGAAATTTATAGCCTATTATGCATCTCCTATACATCAAAAAAATACTTTCATACCGCTGCTATAACACTGCCCCTACGTACAAGAATATAACTACCATAACATTGCCTCTATGTACAAGACTATAACTACTACAATGCTGCCCCTATGTACAAGAATATAACTACTATAATACTGCCCCTATGTACAAGAATATAACTACTACAATACTGCCCCTATGTACAAGAATATAACTACTATAATACTGCCCCTATGTACAAGAATATAACTACTATAATACTGCTCCTATGTACAAGAATATAACTATTATAATACTGCCCCTATGTACAAGAATATAACTACTAATAAACTGCCCCTGTGTACAAGAATATAACTACTATAAGGCCGGCGTCACACTTGCGAGTTTTACGGACGTAAGAGCGCAGAAACTACGTCCGTAAAACTCGCAAAAAATACGGCACAATTACTCTCTATGCCCCTGCTCCTATCTGCTGTATTAAACTGATCAGTATTATACGGCTTTCTACGGCCGTAGAAAATCGCAGCATGCTGCGTTTGTCACCGTATTGCGCAAAAAAAACGCCAATAAAAGTCTATGGAAGCCCCAAAAATACGGATTACACACGGACCAGCAGTGTGACTTGCGAGGAATACGCAGCGGTGTTAGAGAGAAAAGCCGGCAATTCAGTGCGGTGTACAGTAAAATCACACTGACAGCTGACATTAGAATAGGTAGAATAAATATGTACACATAGAATAAGTATATATATATATATATATATATATATATATATATGTAAGTGAGACACATATATGTATATATATTCTTACTTCATACAGCCGCGATATAGCAAAAAGCCGGTAATTCAATTACCGGCTTTTTCTTTCTCCTTCCTAAAACCCGACATGATTTGAGACATGGTTTACATACAGTAAACCATGTCTTTTCTCCTTTTTTTTTGCAGATTCCTCACTACTAATGTCAGTAGTGTGTATCTGCAAAATTTGGCCGTTCTAGCTCTTAAAATAAAGGGTTAAATGGCGGAAAAAATTGGCGTGGGCTCCCGCGCAATTTTCTCCGCCAGAGTAGTAAAGCCAGTGACTGAGGGCAGATATTAATAGCCTGGAGAGGGTCCACGGTTATTGGCCCCCCCTGGCTAAAAACATCTGCCCCCAGCCACCCCAGAAAAGGCACATCTGGAAGATGCGCCTATTCTGGCACTTGGCCACTCTCTTCCCATTCCCGTGTAGCGGTGGGATATGGGGTAATGAAGGGTTAATGCCACCTTGCTATTGTAAGGTGACATTAAGCCAGATTAATAATGGAGAGGCGTCAATTATGACACCTATCCATTATTAATCCAATTGTAGTAAAGGGTTAAATAAAACACAAACACATTATTTAAAATTATTTTAATGAAATAAAAACAAAGGTTGTTGGAGTATTTTATTCTACGCCCAATCCAGTCACTGAAGACCCTCGTTCTGTTACAAAAAAAACATAATAAACCAACAATATCCTTACCCTCCGCAGATCTGTAACGTCCAACGATGTAAATCCTTCTGAAGGGGTTAAAACATTTTGCAGCAAGGAGTTCCGCTAATTCAGGCTGCTCCTTGCTGCAAAACCCCGGGGAATGAGGCTAAATATAGATCAATGATCTATATTTAGCTTCATTTGCGGTGAGGCGCCCTCTGCTGGCTGTTCATAGATCGTGGGAACTTTCCTAGAAAGCCTGGGAGCCTTTTCTGGGGT